>NC_041386.1:442312522-442348944 GCF_002162155.2 Triticum dicoccoides
TGAATGTAGGTAGTACGAGACTTAATATCGATGTTTCAATTCGGTGTACATTGTAAGATTTGAACTGAGGACCATGCATATGGGTAATTATTTCGAATTCGTGCCATACTAGATTTCAAAAAATTGACATTGACTCGATTTGTTGTGCTATTTTGTAGGTCATATGTTTGAATCCATCCAAAAGTTTTCTCACTGCCATGGTGTTCATCATATACATATGAATTTGTATTAAAAAAGTAGCGTGGATACAGTGAAATGTGAAATCCACATTAGAATTGGAGATCGCTATGTGACACACACTCTAATTCAAATAACTAATTATGTGACACACACTCTAATCCACATTAGCGTGGATACCGTGGATACCATTTCAGTTTTTTTTCAAATAACTCCTCATTAATTAATTTGTAGTATCTCGTCTGGAATGACTAATTATTTGCAAGGAAAACACGGGCATGGTAATACATACAGATTCATTTGCAAATGAAAGAAGATTCGTTTGCATTCTCAAATCTCCTCTCAAATGTAGGCGCACCAGGCAGACCAGGGTCGTGTCGTGGTGGTCGCGTGTGTAGTACGGTGGCTTAGTACCCAGCCACCTACCCGGACGGATGCTTCGGTGCCTTAAGGCACCTACCTTTGTGTCCATGACATGTGGGCCCAACAGGTGGCTGGCCCACATGTCAGTGACCCAAAGGCAGGTGCCTCTAAGGCACCGAAGCTGTGTCCCACCCACCCCCCTCCATCCCTCCCCCCCAAAAAGGATGACGACAAAATAAGTACGTGCTTCCACATTTTGGATTGAAATATGTGGCGGCCCCAATTCCAGCCCTGCAAAATCTCCCTTCTCCACCGCCCCCTTCCGTGCCCAGATTGCTCAAATCCCTAATTCGCGGCCAACCGAAGTAAAGTTCGAATCGCCCCTTGTCTCGTCTCTTTCCCCACCTCTGTGCCGAACGACGATGACGAAGATGACGGTCGCGCTTCACCATCGCACCGGAGCTACCTCATCTATGCCCTCGTCCACCGCACCGGGTGGTCCACGGGTAACATCGGCCGCCTCAACCGATGTGCCTCACAGACACCGACTTCCACTGCATCAGGTGCGCTTCACCAACGCCGTCTCCTAGCTCACCGGGGCTACTTCACCGAGCACATCGTCGCACCTCCGCCCCCCCGAGGCCGCTAGGGCTTCACCAACGGTCTCATCCACCGCATCGTAGCGCTCCGCTGCTACTCAAGATCTGCATCCGTGCACGGCCAGCCAATGCCAGTGCATCACCCTCAACAGCTCTGAAGTGACCCGCACTCTAGCTAGGCAACATGCCCAAACACCGGCCCGAACTAGGTATCCACACATCACTCCCTTGTGCACTGTTTCGACGATGTTTGGATATCCTTTCACTACTCTCTTAGCTTACACGCCGATGCAACTCTGACTTTAAGTCTTATTTCTTCTGGAGATATCATCTGAAACAAGCAAATCCATTTTTTAGCGAAGCATGACGGTGCTACGGGATCTGGTACTCATCCTGCACACCTGTATAACCTTGTAAGTATCTGTCCTCTGGTACAACACCAAGGTCGATTCCTCTTATTTGATCAACCATTCATTGTGTCAAAAATGCATAGGGGGATGCAAGGAGCACAAGGCCTGCACATCCAATCAAGTGGTAACATGGACTTGTACATGGAACATCCCAAGCGCAAGCAGAGCTGCAGTGAGCCTATACAACGAGCTAGCATAAGTCCCTGCATTTCATTTAGTTCATACTGGCATTCGTGTATGATTTGTGTGCAGTGGCGGATCCATGAATTCAAGTTACCAGGGGAAAACATTTAACTTAAAAAATACGAAGGCACTTGCACTCCGAAAATCAACATAACTTGAGAAATGTGAAGCTACATGCACTTTGAAAACCAGCTAATGATCCAAAGTAGTTCAGATTATAAATACTAAATGATGCAAGCACCAAAAACACAAAATGCAACATGGTGTACAAGGACTACAAACATGGTCTGTACCTGCTTGAATTATTCGTTCCCTGGCTGAAAATATCGAAGTGTAATTGCACCTTTAACCAGTGCGCAAACTGCATATCAATATATCTATCCCGCACAAGTATGCCAATAGTTTCAAACAACAGATTAGAAAACTATTTATGCTACGTTGTCATGATATGGGGACTTTCTAGTAGATGGCCTCGACGTTTCCTCAAGCCATGAAAATGCACTATAATTTGTTTGTCATCAATGCCTGCAAATCTCTATGTCTCTCTCAACATAGCAGATCATCATTAGACACTAAATCCTTCAATGGGAGCTTGCAAAATGCTTGCATTAGATCCCTCATTAGACACTATATGTTCATCACCAAGAGCATGTAAAATGTTTGCATCAAATCCTTCATTAGCAGTCTATTCATTACACACTTCAGGCTCAAGAACAACATGAGCTTGCATGTTTGCACCAGAAACTTGATTAGATACATCAGATTCAGTCAGTTCAGTATTGATTGGGGGAGTTATAAAATAAGTAAAAATTGGTTTCATTTTCTCATAGTTCCCTACATACAAACAGTTTTACAACACCGTCAGGTTTAACTATTGGCCAGAAATTGAAGAGTTGAATTAGATATAATCAGGGATGTGATGTACCTGCTCGTTGCGCATGCTACTCTTGCAAGCTGCGACTATCCATTTGCGCAAGCTCGATGCCAAGCCCGTGCTGCCGCCGCTGCCTCCCTGTAGGATCGAAAGTATGTCTAGAGGGGGTGATTAGACTACTTGACCAAATAAAAACTTAACCTTTTCCCAATTTTAGTTATTGGCAGATTTTAGCTATTTTAGGACAAGTCAAGCAATCATCACACAATTCAAGCTAGCATGCAAAGAGTATATTGGCAGCGGAAAGTAAAGCATGCAACTTGCAAGAATGTAAAGGGAATGGTTTGGAGAATTCAAACGCAATTGGAGACACGGAAGTTTTTCCCGTGGTTCGGATAGGTGGTGCTATCCTACATCCACGTTGATGGAGACTTCAACCCACAAAGGGTAACGGTTGCGAGAGTCCACGGAGGGCTCCACCCACAAAGGGTAACGGTTGCGCGAGTCCACACAGGGCTCCACCCACGAAGGGTCCACGAAGAAGCAACCACCCACAAAGGGTCCACGAAGAAGCAACCTTGTCTATCCCACCATGGCCATCGCCCACACAGGACTTGCCTCACTAGTGGTAGATCTTCACGAAGTAGGCGATCTCCTTGCCCTTACAAACTCCTTGGTTCAACTCCACAATCTTGTCGGAGGCTCCCAAGTGACACCTAGCCAATCTAGGAGACACCACTCTCCAAGAAGTAACAAATGGTGTGTAGGTAATGAACTCCTTGCTCTTGTGCTTCAAATGATAGTCTCCCCAACACTCAACTCTCTCTCATAGGATTTGGATTTTGTGGAAAGAAGATTTGAGTGGAAAGCAACTTGGAGAGGCTAGAGATCAAGATTCATATGGTAGGAATGGAATTTCTTGGTCTCAACACATGAGTAGGTGGTTCTCTCTCAGAACATATAAGTTGGAATGGTGTATGTGTTTTGATGGCTCTCTCTTCGAATGAAGAGGAGGTGGAGGGGTATATATAGCCTCCACACAAAATCCAACCGTTACACACAGTTTTCCAATGTCGGTGGGACCGAATCAACAAACTCGGTCAGACCGAAAATGTAAACCTAGTGACCGTTAGAGATTTTCGGTAGGACTGACATGCAACTCGGTAGGACCGATATGGTTAGGGTTTGGGCATAACGTAATCTCGGTGAGACCGATTACACAAACTCAGTGAGACCGAATTTGGTAATTAGCTAACCAGAGAGTTGGTCAGGCAAACTCGGTGGGACCGATTTGCTCTTTCGGTGAGACCAAAAAGTTACAAAGGGGAAACACTGAATTTACATTGCAATCTCGGTGGGACCGATTCGCTCTTTCGGTGAGACAGAAAAGTTATGAAAGGGAAACAGAGAGTTTGCAATCCCATCTCGGTGAGACCGAGATCCCTATCGGTAGAACCGAATTGCTAGGGTTTGGCAGTGGCGTATGACAAGTGAAACTCGGTGGCGCCGGATAGGAAGAATCGGTAGGACCGAGTTTGGCTTAGGGTTTAGGTCATATGTGGATATGGGAAAGTAGTTGAGGGTTTTGGAGCATATCACTAAGCACATGAAGCAAGAGGCTCATTAAGCAACACCTCATCCCTCCTTGATAGTATTGGCTTTTCCTAAAGACTCAATGTGATCTTGGATCACTAAAATATAAAATGAAGAGTCTTGAGCTTTTGAGCTTGAGCCAATCCTTTGTCCTTAGCATTTTGAGGGTTCCACTTTCACATCCATGCCATGCCAATCATTGAGCTTTTCTGAAATAATCATCTTGGAATAGCATTAGCTCAATGAGCTATATGTTGTTATGAATTACCAAAACCACCTAGGGATAGTTGCACTTTCAATCTCCCCCCTTTTGGTAATTGATGACAATATATAGATCAAAGCTTCGACAAATGATAATAAGCATGAAATATATCGTCGCTTTGAGAAGTATGTGATAAGTAAAAGCTCCCCCTAAGTTTATGCATATTTAAAATTTGCTTTGGACTGTAAATGCACAAGGAGTTAGAGTCATGGGTTACTCTTCCATGTCACATACATCTTGGTGGAGCGCTTAAAATGATAAGAATGAAATACATGCACTCATCACCAAGAAAAGTGAATGATCACATAAGATATATAAGATAATAGCATTAAGCAAGCATTAAGTGTAGCTTATGATCAAACACATGATCATCAATGTGTCACAAGCAATGACATAGTATCTCAAGCACTCAAAAGCAAACAAGTTTGAAAAACCACCAAATAAAGCAAGAAAGAAAAAAACAACACTCTCTCTCTCTCGAAGCCTATGATCTATACATCTTCTCCCCCTTTGGCAACAAGTTACCAAAAAGTTCCTAGAAAATGCATAGTGCTAGATCGACGCTCAGGCTTGATCTTCTGGTGGTGGTGGAGTCCGGATCACTCCAAGGACGAAGGCTTCTGTAGATGCTGAAGTGGACGCTGGAGTTGGAGCTGAAGTAGATGCTGGAGCTGGTGGGACTGAAGCTGTAGCTGGTGCAGAAGTGGTGGCTCTTGTGTCAGCAATATGCACGGCAGACGACCTCGGACCTCGTGGCACTCTGGCAAAGGCATGAGTGGTAGTCCTGCCTCTCCTCTCCTGCATGTCATCCTGGAGCTGCTCCACTGCAGTCTGAATCTCTGTCACCTTGACATCCAAGTCATAGAACTTTTGTTCCATGATTCTCTCTAGGCTTGCCTGGTTTTGAGTTAGGGTGGCTAGTCCTTTCTCAATCCGCAGGGTGGATGCAATCAGGTAACCAAGCTGCTCTTGTTTAGTCTTCAAGAAATACTCAGATGCCTCCTCTTGAGTTGGCATCTTGGCAGCTTTCTCATTCCTTGCCTTCTCCTTCTTTGCTTGTGCTTGGGCAGACGATGGATCATTCTCAGTCATGACAACTTGATTGTCCTCAAAATCTGGACGGATGGGCAGGTGTTCCTTGTCCAATAAATATATGCCCGTGCCCATCTTAGAGTTGATGAGCTCCTGAACTTGAGGTGCATATCCACAGCTCCTCTTCTGATCTACTGCAGTCCTCTTGATAGTCTCTACTATGAGGCTCATGACCTTGAATTTCTGTGGCACATCAAATACGTGAAGCAAGTTGATTGCATGGCCTCTGATCATCTTGTGATCTCCAGACTTGGGCAATAAGGTTTTGCCTCAATATCCAATTGATGGTTGGCAGCCCTGACAGAAGATAATGCACTGAGCCAAATTTGAAAGTGTCAAGAGCTTCATTTGGAATTTCCTTGTACATGTTGGACATTGAGTTATGATCCATCTTTTTCTTGGCATAAATGTCCTAGTCATCTGCTTGCTCCTCTGGGGCATTGATCAGTTGAGCCCATTCAGCAACTGTAGATTGGTACCTCGTACCCTCAGACATCCAAGTTATCCTCCCATCTGGATAAAAGTGTGCCGTGGAGTAGAATTGCATGATAAGCTCCTCGTTCCACTTTGTGAGCTTCTGCCCAACAAAGTCAGCAACTCCACAAGCACTAAAGCTGTCATACACTCCAGGGTAGTGTTCCTCATTTTCCTTCATGTAGGTCCAGTCGACCCATCTCATGTCACAAACAATGGGCTTCTTATCTAGCAGCACTGTCTCATAGAAGTCCTGCTGTTCCTTGGTGTGAAATCTGTAATCCACAGCAGTCCTTCTCCTTGAAGCATACGGGTCTGCTTCTCTCCACTTCCTCAGCCCTGAATCTCTCCTGAGCTTCATGTCCTCAGCCACAGGATGAGCATCGTTGTGGTCTGGGATCTTGGGCTTGAGCTTTCTAAGAACTTGCTCTTCATCCTCTTCTTCAGCAGCAGTCTCAGGCACTGGGGCCTTGTTCTTCTCAGCTGCAGGAATGCTCCTTGTATTCCTCTTTGGTTTTGGCTTGGAGGCAACTTTGGGCTTAGATGCAGTAGCCCCTGATCTTATGGCATCACCCATCAGCTTGGGTGCCTTAGGTGCTGGTGCAGCTACCTCTTCTTCCTCTTCCTCTTCCATGATGGAAGCCTTTCCAAGCACTCTGGCTACGGTCTTCTTGACCCTTTCCTTCCTCTTCTTGCCTTCAGCAGCAACTGGCTCTTTGGGTGCAGGCTTCTCAGTTGAGGCTCTAGCCTTTGACATAGGCTGCCTGCCTACTGGCCTTTTGATCTTTAGACCTGGCTTTGTGCCTTGAGCTGGCTCAACTCTCGTTGATATGGCCTCTTCCTCTACCACATAATCTTCATCTTCGGAGTCTGAAGTTCTCTTCTTCCTCTGTCTGGTGGCAGCTTTTGGCAGATTGCTTGGGGTACTTCTGCTGCCATCATCTGAAGAGCTGGAGGGACTAGTGCCCTCACTCATCTGCACTTGCTGCTCTGACAAGTTCTGGCTATCACTCTGATCAGACATGCTGCAAGCTCTGACTGCTGACCCTGTGAATAGTTTAAAGATGAGGTAGAATAGATGAGCATCACAAAATGTAGAGATTTTTGCAAAAGAATGATCCAAAAACTTAGTTTTAGTTTCCCATTGAAATCATCTCGGATCTACCGATTTTTAAACTCGGTGATACCGAAGCAGTTTTGGAACCTAAACTAGTGAACTCGGTTGGACCGAGTCACAGTTCGGTGGCACCGAGACTGCTAGGGTTTCACAGAGTTCCAAAATTGGTCACACCGATAAGTAATTCTCGGTCAGACCGAGTCTCACTTGTGCAATGGCATAAGCCAAATCGGTGGGACCGAGTTTTTCAACTCGGTGGGTCTGAGATGGTTTCGGCGGAAACCTAACCCTAAAATTTTCGAATCAAAGCTAATCTACGGGCGTATTGACTGGATAGGAGTGTTTCAATCGTGGCAAGAATCATGATGATCACAATGTGCTGAGAATTGGATTGGAGAATAGCACAAAGATCGAGTCCATACCCTAGCTCGGCGGAGACTCGCTACGGCGGCAACGGTGGGGCAGAATTCCCGTTGACGGCGACGGAGACCAGCGACTGGAGGCGGCTGGCGGTGAGAAGACGATCCGGAGACCACGTTGGCAGAGCAGGCTATCGCACGGGCGAAGGGGTTCGGAGAAATTTCCAAATTTTGCCCGTGACTATATATAGCCCGACCCTGTCGGTGTGACCGAGTGGAACAACTCGGTGGCACCGAGATTCGTAACTGCATGCAGTTACTAAAACTCGGTGTGACCGAAATGTTCAAATCGGTTGCACCAAGATCGAAAACCTAGATCAACTTAATGATCTCGGTAGGACCGAAAGTGGGGTATCGGCCAGACCGGGAATCATAAAGAGGTTTTGGAAGTTTAAGTCTATGACGAATCGGGGACTCCGAGCGCTCCTCACACAGAGTGGTTCGAATCTGACTTGATCAAATTTTGTGATGCAGCATGAATAGAGTTTGAGACGAGAAAAGCGTAGATAGCTAGAGGAGGTTCTTAGGCATTCTTGTCCATCCACTTGGCAAAGGAAATAAACCCAAACGATCAAAACAACAAGTGGATGTCCTCGAATGAGTAAAATATGCAACCAGCATGCTCACACAATAAGATGGCAAATGAAATATGTGGCAAGGCATGCACAACCAATTCTAGCATCTATCAAGCAATTTGCGATGACAAGGTCATCATATATGAGTATATTGACTTAGGAGTCAAGTGAGAGCACTTGATCATAGGTCATACTCATCGTTTAAGCTCAAGTGGGATTACCACTTTTACATAAAGCATTGTTGTGT
Source organism: Triticum dicoccoides (assembly GCF_002162155.2). NCBI lineage: Eukaryota > Viridiplantae > Streptophyta > Magnoliopsida > Poales > Poaceae > Triticum > Triticum dicoccoides. Next base: position 442,320,908 of record NC_041386.1, read on the forward strand.
TCACATCTTTAGAGTTGCTTTAGCTCAAGTCTTAGAGTAAAGCTCCCCCTAGATGTGATATCCCCCCTTGGAGGGATGAACTAACCTTGGGTTTCGTCGATGATGACTTCATGTAGATGTTGAAGATGTGGATGCTCAATGTTGATGTAGATCACTTGGAGCTATCCATTTTAGTGAATTGTACTTTCAATACCTACATGGGTTAGTCCAACAAGGAACAAACAAGGATATCCATAGACATAGAGTGAGGCACACACAAGATGATGTCTATGAAAACTTTTAGGTTACCTTGTCCCTTGTCTTACCAACAAGAGGGTTTGTGACTCCTTGAACTAGTGCAAGATGTGGAAGTTGATTGCACTTGTTCTTGCCAAAATGATAAGAGTGAAGTATGTTGGCGGAGTCACCCTCAAGAACTCTCTAGTTCTTCTTCTTTTGGATCCATATCATCTTGATGGGAATCCTTGGAGTTGTAGTCGTACTTGATGAAGTGGAACTTGAAGTAGTCTTGGGAATCCACTTGACTAAGGTCTTAGGAGCTTCTTCAAATGCGTCAATTTCCTCTTGAAGCTTGTCCTTGCTTTTTTGCTTGTAGTCTTGTGGTGGAAGATCATCTTGAGCTTGTGTCCCCTTGAAAGAAGTATCATACTTCTCTTGTTGAGGAACAAACTTTGTCTTGGGGTATTGATCTTCTTCCCACTCAACTCCATTGGCATTGAACTTTCATTCAAAACCAACGCCTTGATTCTTCCGATGCATTCCTTGCTTGCGCACAATTTCCTCGAATTGCTTGCTCCCGGCAAGGCTTTTGTACACTCCTTTCTCTATAATTCCCTTCAATAAGCTATTTTCTTGCTCAAGTGTAACTTCTCTAAGAGAGTCATTAGTGGAATCAAGAGAACCACTAGAAGCAACAATATTGGATTTAGCATGATCAGTGTTACTGCTAGAGGAAGAATCTTTCTTGTTCTTGTTACTAGACTTGACTTGAGGCATGTAAGTGGATAAGAGTAAACGCTTGGCAATGTAAGAAGAACTTTTCTTGCGGAGATCATCATTGATTGCTTTTAAGAACTCATGCTCTTGCTCAAGATTGAGCTTTTCAAAGCGTAATTTCTCATGAGCTCTTAAAAGTTCTCGATGATCTTCGAAGATAGTTTCATGAGCTAACTTAAGAGTGTTTAGTTCTTTAGTTAGAGCCTTAATCTTTTCCTTATCATTGTCATTCGTTTTATCTTGATTAGCATGATTAATTGAAATTTCATCATAGTATTCATCACTAGAGTTGTCAATAAGCAAATCATCACCTAACAAGTCATCTTCATCACTATTGAAATCAACATACTCGGGGTGTGTTACCTTAGGACCTTTGGCCATGAAGCATCTTCCAATTCCTTCATTTGGTGAGTCAAATATGTTGTAGGAGTTGGTTGACACAAGTGCTAGACCGGCAACACCTTCATCTTGAGTATCTTCGGAGTCGGAGTGATAACTTCTCTCGGAGTGGCTGTCGGAGTCGGAGCCGGATACCCATTCACCAACATGAGCTTGATGTCTTCGTCTTGTGTAGCTCCTTGATGATTTTTCCTTCCTTTCTGAATCCTTGCTTCTCCGTGAGTATCTTCGTTCATAACGATCATCTCTACTCCTTCTCTCTCTTGGTGGTGATTCTTTGCTTCTTCTTTTTGGAGAATCTTCTCTTCTCTTGTAGGGAGCTGTACACTCATTGGAATAGTGTCCAGGTCTTCCACAACTGTAGCAGTTTCGCTCTCGACTAGAAGATCTTTTGTCATTGTAGGACCTTGACTTGAAGCTTCTATCTTTGCTTCTACTCTTGTAGAACTTGTTGAAGTTCTTCACCTTTAAGCTCAATTCTTCATTGAAGTCTTGTTTCTCGCTTGATGATGTAGGGGCTTCACATGAGGCTTTATAGGCACCACTTGATTTGTTGTGAAGTTCCTCTTTATCCTTAAGTGACATCTCATGAGCAACAATTCTTCCAATCACCTCCGTTGGCTTGAGATCTTTGTAATTGGGCATCATTTGGATCAATGTGCACACGGTATCATATTTTCCATCCAAGGCTCTTAGAATCTTCTTGATGATGAATCTATCGGTCATCTCTTCACTTCCTAAGCCGACAATCTCATTTGTGATGAGAGCAAGCCTAGAGTACATTTCAGCGACACCTTCACCATCCTTCATCTTGAACTTGTCAAGTTGACTTTGAAGCACATCCAACTTGGATTCCTTGAAGGAGACGGTACCTTCATGCATATCAATCAAAGTGTCCAAAATTTCCTTCGCATTCTCAAGACGGCTGATTTTGTTGAATTCTTCGGGGCACAATCCGTTGAAGAGAATATCACAAGCTTGAGCATTGTATTGCAACATCTTCAACTCATCTGCGGTAGCTTACGGTTTGGTTCTCTCCCATCAAAGAAGTCACCTTGCAAACCAACACACACAATAGCCCAAACGGCGGGGTTATGTCCAAGAATATGCATTTTCATTTTATGCTTCCAACTAGGAAAATTAGTACCATCAAAGTAGGGACCTCTACGGTGATAATTTCCCTCGCTAGACGCCATACTCTCCTAGCTTGTGAAACCAAGGCTATGACCACCAAAAGCTATGGAGATCAAAGCAAATGGATACCAAAGCTCTGATACCACTTGTAGGATCGAAAGTATGTCTAGAGGGGGGGTGATTAGACTACTTGACCAAATAAAAACTTAACCTTTTCCCAATTTTAGTTCTTAGCAGATTTTAGCTATTTTAGGACAAGTCAAGCAATCATCACACAATTCAAGCAAGCATGCAAAGAGTATATTGGCAGCGGAAAGTAAAGCATGCAACTTGCAAGAATGTAAAGGGAAGGGTTTGGAGAATTCAAACGCAATTGGAGACACGGAAGTTTTTCCCGTGGTTCGGATAGGTGGTGCTATCCTACATCCACGTTGATGGAGACTTCAACCCACAAAGGGTAACGGTTGCGAGAGTCCACGAAGGGCTCCACCCACAAAGGGTAACGGTTGCTCGAGTCCACACAGGGCTCCACCCACGAAGGGTCCACGAAGAAGCAACCACCCACAAAGGGTCCATGAAGAAGCAACCTTGTCTATCCCACCATGGCCATCGCCCACACAGGACTTGCCTCACTAGTGGTAGATCTTCACGAAGTAGGCGATCTCCTTGCCCTTACAAACTCCTTGGTTCAACTCCACAATCTTGTCGGAGGCTCCCAAGTGACACCTAGCCAATCTAGGAGACACCACTCTCCAGGAAGTAACAAATGGTGTGTAGGTAATGAACTCCTTGCTCTTGTGCTTCAAATGATAGTCTCCCCAACACTCAGCTCTCTCTTATAGGATTTGGATTTTGTGGAAAGAAGATTTGAGTGGAAAGCAACTTGGAGAGGCTAGAGATCAAGATTCATATGGTAGGAATGGAATTTCTTGGTCTCAACACATGAGTAGGTGGTTCTCTCTCAGAACATATGAGTTGGAATGGTGTATGTGTTCTGATGGCTCTCTCTTCGAATGAAGAGGAGGTGGAGGGGTATATATAGCCTCCACACAAAATCCAACTGTTACACACAGTTTTCCAATCTCGGTGGGACCGAATCAACAAACTCGATCGGACCGAAAATGTAAACCTAGTGACGGTTAGAGATTTTTGGTAGGACTGACATGCAACTCGGTAGGACCGATATGGTTAGGGTTTGGGCATAATGTAATCTCGGTGAGACCGATTACACAAACTCGGTGAGACCGAATTTGGTAATTAGCTAACCAGAGAGTTGGTCAGGCAAACTCGGTGAGACCGATTTGCTCTTTCGGTGAGACCGAAAAGTTACAAAGGGGAAACACTGAATTTACATTGCAATCTCGGTGGGACCGATTCGCTCTTTCGGTGAGACCGAAAAGTTACGAAAGGGAAACAGAGAGTTTGCAATCCCATCTCAGTGAGACCGAGATCCCTATCGGTAGAACCGAATTGCTAGGGTTTGGCAGTGGCTTATGACAAGTGAAACTCGGTGGCGCCGGATAGGAAGAATCGGTAGGACCGAGTTTGGCTTAGGGTTTAGGTCATATGTGGATATGGGAAAGTAGTTGAGGGTTTTGGAGCATATCACTAAGCACATGAAGCAAGAGGCTCATTAAGCAACACCTCATCCCTCCTTGATAGTATTGGCTTTTCCTAAAGACTCAATGTGATCTTGGATCACTAAAATATAAAATGAAGAGTCTTGAGATTTTGAGCTTGAGCCAATCCTTTGTCCTTAGCATTTTGAGGGTTCCACTTTCACATCCATGCCATGCCAATCATTGAGCTTTTCTGAAATAATCATCTTGGAATAGCATTAGCTCAATGAGCTATATGTTGTTATGAATTACCAAAACCACCTAGGGATAGTTGCACTTTCACTCCCACGCATGCTACATCCAGGGTTGGATCTTCATCTTCTTTTCCTTCCGTTCGCTTCAAGCCTGGCGACCGCCCTCCAACAAGGGCGCGAGGAAGTGCTGTGTCGGTCTGTCCAGCGGTGGCTAGGTTAGGAGCGAACCAGACTCGAGGCTGGAGCGAATAAATTGGGATTTTTCCTGCTGTCGATCGATATGGCAGCGCTCGTTTGGGCCGCGAGCCTGCTATAGGGCCTGCCTTGCACTTATGTTATTGGCCCATCCAAATTGAAACATTTTTCTTCATTTTTTACATTGCCTGCTCATGCGTTGGGACGAACAAAACTAGCCTGGGCCAACCTAGACGACTCAAACTAGGTACACACTTTCCAGCCACCCGAGGCGGCCGCCCATACCAGCCCCTATGGTGGCGTCGCCCCTTTTTGAGTATATGATTGGTGTAGTGAAAAATATTCCAGTGGCACTTTTGATTTACCCACAGAATGGTTGAATTGCTTATTTCTATGAACTGCGTTCGCCAATAATGTGAAGGATGCCAGTCTTTTCATCCTATTGTAGATTGCTTAGATCTCGATATGCCAAAAGTAATCGCATGAAATATACAGTAAAAGCCAGTGTGATGTGTGTGTGGCTACAACTAGTCTGACTAGTGACTACACGTCCTCATATAACATATCAAGTATGCACCATCTTACCAAATTAACCATTCGACTTACCAATGCAGTGTGGGAAGAAAGAAGTATTGGGACTGCGTATCCAAGCAATTGATGCCATGGACTCCTTCGTACAACCTTGTAAGCGAAAAAGAAGTTGTAGTGTGCCTGTACAAAGAACTAACATAAGTTCTGGTACCTGCTTCTCGGAATTTTAGTTAGCCACTTATTGCAAAATTGTTCAATTACGTTGCTTGGCTTAATTTAGTTTGCTACTGATTACATAATGCCACAACCTGTTAATACTATTATAGACTGCGCCTATCTATGTGTTTGATACTTACTATTAAGAATTACCTGTTTGCTTGAACTTAAATAGCTAGTTGTTTGTTTAACTGCTTTGCTGCTACAACAACGGGTTACAATGATGTTAATAACTACTTTTCAGCATCCAATTGAAACTCTTTAATTCCTTGTTTGTTTAACTGGTTTGCTGTTATAACTCCCAGTTGAGATGTTTTGCTAACTTCAACTTTTCTGAATCCAATCGGAACTTTAATGGCAAAACAGGTTAGCCCAAGATCAAAGAGCGAGGTCCCCATGGACGTTGTATCATCCCACAACAGTGGCACCGACCCAATCGTGCATTATGAATTGCCAATTGCTGATGCTCTAGAGGCTAAACTAGTGGTAGAAAGAGATTCTGCTTCTGCACTTAGAGATGAAGTTGACATGTTGAGGAAGCAAACAACACAATCACAAGCAGTACTCAAGACAACCATTAAATATTTGGTGGATTTCAAAACGAAGCAAGATGAGACTGACCACATTGTTAAGGTCCTGAAGGAAAAAAGGAAATTAAATTCCCACTTGGTAAATCATAGGTGAAATGTTCTTTCCATCGTTGAATAACCTTTGTGTTGTTTGTTCATGTAATCAATCAAACCATTTGTTTTAGAGATCATGTAATAATTGCTTTTTGTTTTTTGGTTTGTAATTTTATTTGAGCACAAGTCTGTATTAATTGATAAGACTCGGCGACATTTCATTTTGATTGTTGTACCAGACCTACAAATATGCCAATCGGGCTGAATGTGCATTCAGCAATAATAGTAGTATAGACGAACCATAAGTGGCACGCATCGGAAAGGGCCAAGATGTTGTAGTAGCTTGGCTAAAAAAAGGATGTTGTTGTAGCAAAAAAAGTACATCGTCCTGACTTATGTATGTTAGTTGATATTATTGATCCATATACTCTATAAGTGTTTATATGTCTATTAGTTCTGTACATTCTTGGTTGATTGACTCGGTATTTGAATCTTGATACATCGCTTGTGTACATATCTAAATGGGAGTACACCTTATGCTGCGTGTGACATTTGAGTTGGACATGAAGTGTTCCAAATATTCAAATTCACCTTAAACTGGATTCTAGCTTCTGAATTTGAGTATCGGCATTTGTAAACCATATTCATATATGACAGTGGAATACATCTTTGTCGTCCTTTTGAAGATATATAAAAACACATAGAATGATTTATAAAGATTCGTATAGGAATACAAAATGGATTCGAATTTAGTTGCCAGGGTAAACGTGGATGCTTATTGTCCCAAAATTAGAAATAAGCAGCAAAATGTCCACTCCCACGTCGGTTGCCCGAAGCCAAGTGTTTGGGAGATGGAAATTACTGTCTACCCATTAGAAGGACAATCCATCGGCCCGATTTCCACTGCTCTAAATAGGGGTAGGTTAGTAACTTCAATTAGACGTGACACGACCGCCTTTGAGCCCATTCTGAGACGGTGGGCGCCAAACATGGGCGGCAAAACACATTTGATTCAAGCTTGTCTGAAAGACCTCTGGTTCTCCCTCCATTTCCCCATTCATACACGGTGGACGGCAAAAAAACTCGACTCGGCCGAAATCGATGTAGGAAAATATTTTCAATAGCGGCAGGTTTGTAACTTCACTCAGACGTGACACAACCGCCCTACCTGTTAGCCCCGTTCATACACCATGGGCGCCAACCACCCTCTCCTCGCCCGAAATCGCTCTGGGAAAATACTGGCGAGATGCGAGATTACCGTCGTATCCCCAACCGACGAGACGTCCACATTTTAAACGGGGGCTAAGTTCTTAACTTTCCCATATTTCAGACATCCGCATCCAAAAACATGGTTCCCCGTACCTCTCCCTCCATTTTCCCATTCATACACCATCCGCGCTAGAACACCATCCCCACACCAGCCTCCGTCCGCCACCGCATCCATCGCCGCCGTCCTCCACCCCATCCATTGCCGCCGTCCTCCACCACATCCATCGCCACCGTCCTCCACCATGCCGGAGCGCCTACCAAGACCGCGTCGTCCACTGCTAGAGATGGACGTTTCTCATCCACGGTGATGGACCAAGAGCCTTGCATCACGTCCCCTCGCTTTATTGGCGCCGTCATCCTCTTTGCCAGGACCGCTCACACGACCCTCTCTTCCACCGCAACGGGACTTATCCCTCGATGCACCCGTCTACCATCGCAGATTTGCTTCAACGCCACCGACAGCCATCGCACTCCCGATGCCTACACGGCACCGCAAGAGAGGTGGTACTTCATATCTCCTCAACCTTTTGATCTCAACCAAAAAATAGATCTTAACTTGGTTACTCTACTTTCTTTTCAGCTCTTAGAATTTAGTTAGTTCGAAGCAAACAATGGATGCTAAATATCATTTCTCCGGTTTGCAGCTTCAAATCTGCCATGGCACAGTCATAATACGGTTTAATTGATCATGTTGGTTCCGTGGTGGTTTCTTTAATAGAAATCGGAGGGGAAACCCTCTTTTGCTAAAAAAATATGCTTAGAGTTTCCCCCTTTTATGATCACTATAAGATCAACTTGGTTACTCTACTTTCTTTTCAGCTCTTAGAATTTAGTTAGTTCGAAGCAAACAATGGATGCTAAATATCATTTCTCCGGTTTGCAGCTTCAAATCTGCCATGGCACAGTCATAATACGGTTTAATTGATCATGTTGGTTCCGTGGTGGTTTCTTTAATAGAAATCGGAGGGGAAACCCTCTTTTGCTAAAAAAATATGCTTAGAGTTTCCCCCTTTTATGATCACTATAAGATCAGAATACGTGCTTTGTGTCATAATAGCACTACTCCAGCCATCAAGCTAAACAAGCTTAGTTGTTCAAATACGAATCTGATATTATTAAAACAGAGTCGTTTAATTGGTTAGCTAAATGTTCCAAAATTAGTTTCGAAAATGCATGTTCGCCGCTCGGGTGTGTATCTCTATAGGGTGCCCACGGTGGGCTGACCCTGATATGTCTCCATCGTATCTATAATTTTTTATTGTTCCATGCCAATATTATTGAACTTTCATATACTTTTGGCAACTTTTTATACTATTTTTGGGACTAACATATTGATCCAGTGCCCGGTGCCAGTTCCTGTTTGTTGCATGTTTTTTGTTTTGCAGAATATCCATATCAAACGGAGTCCAAACGAGATAAAAACTGACGGAGATTTTTTTGGAATATATATGATTTTTGGGAGGAAAAATTCATGCGAGACGGTGCCCGAGGTGGCCACGAGGCAGGGGGGCGCGCCCCTGACCCTCGTGGGCCACCCGTAAGGCGGTTGATGCCCTTCTTTCGCCGCAATAAAGCTAATATCGGATAGAGATCGTGTTAAATTTCAGACCAATCGGAGTTACGGATCTCCGGGAATATAAGAAATGGTGAAAGGAAAGAATCCGAGAATGCATAAACAGAGAGAGACAGAGACACAGATCCAATCTCGGAGGGGCTCTCGCCCCTCCCACGCCATGGAGACCATGGACCAGAGGGGAAACCGTTCTCCCATCTAGGGTGAAGGTCAAGGAAGAAGAAGAAGGAGGGGGGCTCTCTCCCCCTCGCTTCCGGTGGCGCCGGAACGCCGCCGGGGGCCATCATCATCACCGCGATCTACACCAACACCTCCGCCGTCTTCACCAACATCTCCATCACCTTCCCCCCTCTATCTACAGCGGTCCACTCTCCCGCAACCCACTGTACCCTCTACTTGAATATGGTGCTTTATGCTTCATATTATTATCCAATGATGTGTTGCCATCCTATGATGTCTGAGTAGATTTTCGTTGTCCTATCGGTGGTTGATGAATTGCTATGATTGATTTAATTTGCTTGTGGTTATGTTGCTGTCCTTTGGTGCCCATCATATGATTGTGCGCGTGGATCACACCCTAGGGTTAGTTGTATGTTGATAGGACTATGTATTAGAGGGCAAGAGTGACAGAAGCTTCAACCTAGCATAGAAATTGATGCATACGGGATTAAAGGGGGACCAATATACCTTAATGATATGGTTGGGTTTTACCTTAATGAACATTAGTAGTTGCAGATGCTTGCTAATAGTTCCAATCATAAGTGCATAGAATTCCAAGTCAGGGAAGACATGCTAGCAATGGCCTCTCCCACATAATACTTGCTATCGGTCTAGTAAAGTAGTCAATTGCTTAGGGGCAATTTCGCAACTCCTACCACCACTTTTCCACACTCGCTAAATTTACTTTATTGTTTCTTTATCTAAACAGCCCCTACTTTTTATTTACGTACTCTTTATTATCTTGCAAACCTACCCAACAACACCTACAAAGTACTTCTAGTTTCATACTTGTTCTAGGTAAAGCAAACGTCAAGCGTGCGTAGAGTTGTATCGGTGGTCGATAGAACTTGAGGGAATATTTGTTCTACCTTTAGCTCCTCGTTGGGTTCGACACTCTTACTTATCGAAAATGGTTGCGATCCCCTATACTTGTGGGTTATCAAGACCTTTTTCTGGCGCCGTTGCCGGGGAGCAATAGCGTGGGGTGAATATTCTCGTGTGTGCTTGTTTGCTTTATCACTAAGTAATTTTTATTTTCCGTTCTTAGTTGTTTTCTATCTTTAGTTACGGATATGGAACACGAAATACCAAAAAAATTAGGTGTACTTTCTGCTTATGGAGATGGGGAACCTCCTAAAACCCTCGATGCTGGTTATGTAAAAAATATTATGTACTACTTAATAATCCTGAGAAAACCCATTCAATTATGTAATGGGAGTAACGTTGGATCAACGTGCATACTTTAGGGATTACCGCTTGACACAAAAAGGGAAACTATTATGGGATCAAATTCATATATTGAAGTGGTATGCTCGGCAAGTATGCTTCAATTATGATTATACTTGTTGCTCTAGGATGAAGGCTCCACACCTTCCCTTTTTATGCAAATTTAATGATAATAGAACCTTAGCTTCTTATGCTAATGGTATATATGATTACTATGATGTGGAACAAATAGAAGAATTTGTTGCTTTTATGGGTGCTTATGAAATTGAATCTATGTTTAAAGAGTTTGAAGATTTTGATGATGCTGTTCATAGACCTAAAAATTTAGCTATCCTGAAATATTGTTATGATAATTATGAATACAATTACGAAATTAATGCGCTTATTGAGAAAGTCTCCGCTGTCCAAGGAGAGACTAATATTTTGTAGGAATCTATGGAAGAAGAAGTTGATGAAACTATGAGCTCATTGGATGAAAAAGATGAGGAGGAGAGCGAAGAACAAAAGGAGGAAGAGCGGATTAGCTACCCATGCCCACCTTCTAATGAGAGTAACTCTTCAACTCATACATTGTTTAATTTCCCTTCGTGCTTACCGGAGGATGATTGCTATGATGATTGTTATGATCTCATTGATTCTTTTGAAATATCCCTTTTTGATGATGCTTGCTATGCTTGTGGCTAATATGCCAATATGAATTATGCTTATGGAGATGAACTTGCTATAGTTCCTTATGTTAAACATGAAATTTTTGCTATTGCACCCACACATGATAGTCCTATTATCTTTTTGAATTCTCCCGACTACACTATATCAGAGAAGTTTGCCCTTATTAAGGATTATATTGATGGGTTGCCTTTTACCATTGCACATGATGATTTTGATGAATATAATATGCATGTGCTTGCTGCTCCTACTTGCAATTATTATGAGAGAGGAACTATATCTCCACCTCTCTATGTTTCCAACATGGTAAAATTGCAAGAAACTGTTTATACTATGCATTGGCCTTTACTGTGTGTGCATGAATTGTTCTTTTATGACATGCCGATGCATAGGCAGAGAGTTAGACTTAGTCATTACATGATATATGTTACCTTGTGCTCACCACTAAATTACAAATCATTGTTAATTAAAATAGGCTTTGATATACCTTGGGATCCAGGTGGATCCATTACTTGAGCACTATATGCCTAGCTTAATGGCTTTAAAGAAAGTGCTGCCAGGGAGACAACCCGGAAGTTTTAGAGATTCATTTATTTCTGTTGTGTGCTTTTATAAAGTTTAAATATAAAAATAATGTGCCAAGGTTTGCCTTTAGGATGTTTACATTTGCTTGATGGTTTGTACGGTGCAGGACAGAAACTTTGGCTGTAGTGCGTGATTTTACATTTTCAGCTGGAATGTCAAATGGTTCTGATTATTTTTGCACTGTCTTCCTATACAAATTTTTTATTTTTCCTAATTTTGGTAGAATTTTTCAAGTATCATAAGTATGGTGAATGTTCAGATTATTACAGACTGTTCGGTTTTAGACAGATTCTGTTTTTGATGCATAGTTTGCTTGTTTTGATGAAACTATCGATTCATATCAGTGGATTAAGCCATGAAAAAGTTATATTACAGTAGAAACAATGCAAAAACAAAATATGAATTGGTTTTCAACAGTACTTAGAGTAGTGATTTGCTTTATTATACTAACAGATCTTACCGAGTTTTCTGTTGAAGTTTTGTGTGAATGAAGTGTTCGATGATCGAGAAGGTCTCGATGTGAGAAGAAGGAAGAGAGGCAAGAGCTCAAGATTGGGGATGCCCGAGGCACCCCAAGTAAATATTCAAGGAGACTCAAGCGTCTAAGCTTGGGGATGCCCCAGAAGGCATCCCCTCTTTCTTCAACAAGTATCGGTATGTTTTCGGATTCGTTTTGTTCATGTGATATGTGCAATCTTGGAGCGTCTTTTGCATTTAATTTTCATTTTTCTTTTATGCACCATGCTGGTATGAGATAGTCCTTGGTTGATTTATAGAATGCTCTTTGCACTTCACTTATATCTTTTGAGTATGGCTTTATAGAATGCTTCATGTGCTTCACTTATATCATTTGAAGTTTGGGTTACCTATTTCTCTTTACATAGACAACCGCCATTTGTAGAATGCTCTTTTGCTTCACTTATATTTGTTAGACCGTGGGCATATCTTTTGTAGAAAGAATTAAACTCTCTTGCTTCACTTATATCTATTTAGAGAGATGACAGGAATTGGTCATTCACATGGTTAGTCATAAAATCCTACATAAAACTTGTAGATCCCTGAATATGATGTGTTTGATTCCTTGCAATAGTTCTGCGATATAAAGATTGTGATATTAGAGTCATGCTAGTGGGTGGTTGTGACTTGTAGAAATACTTGTGTTGAGGTTTGTGATTCCCGTAGCATGCACGTATGGTGAACCGTTATGTAACGAAGTTGGAGCATGAGGTATTTATTGTTTGTCTTCCTTATGAGTGGCGGTCGCGGACGAGCGATGGTCTTTTCCTACCAATCTATCCCCCTAGGAGCATGGCGTTGTACCTTGTTTCGATGACTAATATATTTTTGCAATAAGTATTTGAGTTCTTCATGACTAATGTTGAGTCCATGGATTATACGCACTCTCACCCTTCCATCATTGCTAGCCTCTTTAGTACCGCGCAACTTTCGCCGGTACCATAAACCTACCATATACCTTCCTCAAAACAGCCACCATACCTTCCTATCATGGGATTTCCATAGCCATTCCGAGATATATTGCCATGCAACTTTCATCATCATCATATACATGACTTGAGCATTCATTGTCATATTGCTTTGCATGATCGTAAGATAGCTAGCATGATGTTTTCATGGCTTGTCCATTTTTGATGTCATTGCTACGCTAGATCATTGCACATCCCGGTACACCGCCGGAGGCATTCATATAGAGTCATATCCTTGTTCTAGATATCAAGTTGTAATATTGAGTTGTAAGTAAATAAAAGTGTGATGATCATCATTATTAGAACATTGTCCCATGTGAGGTTATCAAAATAAAAGTGGCCAAAGAAGCCCCAAAAAAGAGAGAGGCCAAAGAAGTCTACAAAAAAACAAAAAAATCAGAGAAAAAGAGAGAAGGGGCAATGTTACTATCCTTTTACCACACTTGTGCTTCAAAGTAGCACCATGTTCTTCATATAGAGAGTCTCTTGAGTTATCACTTTCATATACTAGTGGGAATTTTCATTATAGAACTTGGCTTGTATGTTCCAACGATGGGCTTCCTCAAATGTCCTAGGTCTTCATGAGCAAGCAAGTTGGACGCACACCCACTTAGTTTTAGTTTGAGCTTCCATATACTTATAGCTCTAGTGCATCCGTTGCATGGCAATCCCTACTCACTCACATTGATATCTATTGATGGGCATCTCCATATCCCGTTGATACGCCTAGTTGATGTGAGACTATCTTATCCTTTTTGTCTTCTCCACAACCACCATTATATTCCACCTATAGTGCTATATCCATGGCTCACGCTCATGTATTGCGTGAAAGTTGAAAAGGTTTGAGAACGTCAAAAGTATGAAGCAATTGCTTGGCTTGTCATCGGGGTTGTGCATGATGTGAGTATTTTGTGTGAAGAAGATGGAGCATAGCCAGACTATATGATTTTGTAGGGATAACTTTCTTTGGCCATGTTATTTTGAAAAGACATGATTGCTTTATTAGTAGGCTTGAAGTATTATTGTTTTATGTCAAATGATAGACTATTGCTTTGAATCACTCGTATCTTAATATTCATGCCATGATTAGATACGTGATCAAGATTATGCTAGGTAGCATTACACATCAAAAATTATCTTTTTTATCATTTTCCTACTCGAGGACGAGCAGGAATTAAGCTTAGGGATGCTGATATGTCTCCATCGTATCTATAATTTTTGATTGTTCCATGCCAATATTATTGAACTTTCATATACTTTTGGCAACTTTTTATACTATTTTTGGGACTAACATATTGATCCAGTGCCCAGTGCAGGTTCCTATTTGTTGCATCTTTTTTTCATATAATATCCATATCAAACGGAGTCCAAACGGGATAAAAACCAACGAAGATTTTTTTGGAATATATATGATTTTTGGGAAGAAAAATCCATGCGAGACGGTGCCCGAGGTGGCCATGAGGCAGGGGGCGCGCCTGCCCCTCGTGGGCCACCCATAAGGTGGCTGATGCCCTTCTTTCGCCGCAAGAAGGCTAATATCCGGATAGAGATCATGTTAAAATTTCAGCCCAATCGGAGTTACAGATCTCCGGGAATATAAGAAACGGTGAAAGGGATGAATCTGAGAACGCAGAAACAGAGAGAGACAGAGAGACATATCCAATCTCGGAGGGGCTCTCACCCCTCCCAGGCCATGGAGACCATGGACCAGAGGGGAAACCCTTCTCCCAACTAGGGAGAAGGTCAAGGAAGAATAAGAAGGAGGGGGGCTCTCTCCCCCTCGCTTCGCCGCCGGGGGCCATCATCATCACCGCGATCTACACCAACACCTCCGCCATCTTCACCAACATCTCCATCACCTTCCCCACTCTATCTACAGAGGTCCACTCTCCCACAACCCGTTGTACCCTCTACTTGAACATGGTGCTTTATGCTTCATATTATTATCCAATGATGTGTTGCCATCGTATGATGTCTGAGTAGATTTTCGTTGTCCTATCAGTGGTTGATGAATTGCTATGATTGATTTAATTTGCTTGTGGTTATGTTGCTGTCCTTTGGTGCCCATCATATGATTGCGCACGTGGATCACACCCTAGGGTTAGTTGTATGTTGATAGGACTATGTATTGGAGGGCAAGAGTGACAGAAGCTTCAACCTAGCATAGAAATTGATGCATACGGGATTGAAGGGGGACCAATATCCCTTAATGCTATGGTTGGGTTTTACCTTAATGAACATTAGTAGTTGCAGATGCTTGCTAATAATTCCAATCATAAGTGCATAGAATTCCCAGTCAGGGATGACATGCTAGCAGTGGCCTCTCCCACATAATACTTGCTATCAGTCTAGTAAAGTAGTTAATTGCTTAGGGGCAATTTTGCAAATCCTACCACCACTTTTCCACACTCGCTATATTTACTTTATTATTTCTTTATCTAAACAGCCCCTACTTTTTATTTACGTACTCTTTATTATCTTGCAAACCTGTCCAACAACACCTACAAAGTACTTCTAGTTTCATACTTGTTCTAGGTAAAGCGAATGTCAAGCGTGCGTAGAGTTGTATCGGTGGTCGATAGAACTTGAGGGAATATTTGTTCTATCTTTAGCTCCTCGTTGGGTTCGGCACTCTTACTTATCAAAAACTGTTGCGATCCCCTATACTTGTGGGTTATTAGGCCCACCCTGGGATTTTGGGTCATCCCAGGCCCTGATTCCCCTCTGTTCTGCTGGGCGCTTCCGATCTCTACTTGACCCCAGCCGCCTGCCTCGCCGGTGAGTTTCCTTCCCCGGACGGCATGACTCTAGGAGGATTTCAGACGGTCTCTTACTGCAGATACAATTCTGCATACTTGTCCTAGTAACCTGTAACACCAACAATGCGGCTATATCTCCCACGTGTCGTGGCACGACTTAGAGGCATAGACGCATGGTAGGGCCTATCGCAAGAGGGGTAATCTTTACACACCCCATGTACTGAATAAGAAAGGGATAAAGAGTTGGCTTACAATCGCCACTTCACACAATACATAAATAGTTCATACAACATCCAGAATACAATCAAAGGTCCGATTGCGGAACCTAAATAAAGGAAGACAACCCCAAATGCTAGATCTCCGATCATCCCAACTGGGCTCCACTACTGATCATCAGGAAAAGAAACATAGTAACAGCCCGAATCCTCGTCGAACTCCCACTTGAGTTCGGTAGCGTCCCCTGCACTGGTATCCTCGGCACCTGAAACTGTTTGGAAGTATCCGTGAGTCACGAGGACTCAACAATCTCACACCCGCGAGATCAAGACTATTTAAGCTTAAGGGTAGGAAAGGGTAGTGAGGTAGAGCTGCAGCAAGCACTAAGCATATATGGTGGAAACATACGCAAAAGAGAGCGAGAAGAGAAGCAACGCACGGTCGAGAAACTATAAGTGATCAAGAAGTGATCCTGGAGCTACTTACGTTCAAGCATAACATGAGACCGTGTTCTCTTCCCGGACTCCGTCGAAAAGAGACCATCATGGCTACACACGCGGTTGATTCATTTTTATTAAGTTAAGTGTCAAGTTCTCTACAACCAGATATTAACAAATTCCCATCTGCCACATAACCGCGAGCACGGCTCTCGAAAGTTTATACCCTGCAGGGGTGTCCCAACTTAGCCCATCACAAGCTCTCACGGTCAATGAAGGATATTCCTTCTCCCTGGAAGACCCGATTAGTCTCGGAATCCCGATTACAAGACATTTCGACAATGGTAAAACAAGACCAGCAAAGCCGCCCGATGTGCCGACAAATCCCGATAGGAGTCGCATGTATCTCGTTCTCAGGGCACACCGGATGAGCACTCTGTACAACTAAAACCAACCCCCGAGTTTCCCTAAGGTGGCACTGCAAAGGACTCTAGTTCGGACCAACACTCAGAGGAGCGCTGGCCTGGGGGGGGTCTAAAATAAAGATGACCCTTGAGTCTGCAGAACCCAAGGGAAATGTATATGGTGGTAGGTAGGCAAATGGTAAAACCAAGGTTGGGCCTTGCTGGAGGAGTTTTATTCAAAGAAAACTATCAAGGGGTTCCCATAACACCCAACTGCGTAAGGAACGCAAAATCAAGGAACATAACACCAGTATGACGGAAACTAGGGCGGCAAGAGTGGAACAAAACACCAGGCATAAGGCCGAGCCTAACACCCTTTACCAAGTATATAGATGCATTAAATTAAACAAGAGATAATAATGATATCCCAACAATATCCATGTTCCAACAAGGAACAAACTTCATGTTCACCTGCAATTAGCAACACTATAAGAGGGGCTGAGCAAAAGCGGTAACATAGCCAAACAATGGTTTGCTAGGAAAGGTGGGTTAGAGGCTTGACATGGAAACATGGGAGTCATGATATAGCAAGTGGTAGGTAGCGTGACATAGCAATAGAGCGAACATCTAGCAAGCAAAGATAGAAGTGATTTCGAGGGTGTGGTCATCTTGCTTGCAAAGTTCTCAGAGTTGTCGAAAGCTTGATCCTCATAAGCGTACTCAGCAAGTTCCTCGGTCACGTACTAGTCTCCCGGCTCTACCCAAGGCAAGAACAGAAGCAAAGGAACAACAATCAACCATGGTGCAATGCACAAGCAACATGATGCAAAACATGGCATGATATGCAAGACATGATATGCAATGCATATGCGTGCTTTGGAAGGGAAAGAATGATCAAGGAATCAACTTGGCAAACCAAGTGCGCCGCTGGAAAGATGAGATGATTTCGGTTGAAATCGATATAAAGATCACCGGAAACGGATGCACGGTTTGCAAATGGCAAGCATCACAAGAATGACGCAAAACTACGATTAACAGCATGATGCCACTTAGAATGCAACAAGAAACAAAGCTACTGCACTCCAACATAGCAACAAAGCATAAGGCAGTGATGTACAAGAGGATCTTGACAAAACATGAACACTGAGCTACGGCTAAATCACACAAGAGCAGGTTCAAACAAGCATGGCAAAAGTGCAAAAGATATCAGCATCACAGACTTAGAGAAATTACTAACATGTCAAAAACAACATCAGGAAGCAATATCTAGAGCAAGCAAACAACCTGCTATAGGAACATATCATAGCAAACCAAGGCACAGAATGAATCTACTAAAAGCATAGATCAAAAGTCCCTTACTTATCATGATCCAAAAAGGCACAGAAGATATGATGGCACCCATGTAAACATATCAAGTTTTATTAACAGTTTCAGACTTGGCAGAAAAACAGAGCATAGCATAAATAGATTCATGATAGCAACTTTGCGAGCTCATGCCACTCACCAAAAAGCATTGCATGACAAAACAAGGATACCAGCAGCAAGATGACATGTTCATGAAGCTAACCATGGCAAGAGAAAGTTCATACGATGCATGGATCACTAGCAACAACCATGGCAATATTGATTAACATGTTAACATTCTGCCAGGAACATTTTATAGCAAACATAGAGCAAGAACAAGACATGCTAGAGCACCCCATAATTTCAAATAGGGGCATGGTTGGATAGGGCATGACCACATGTTCAAAAAATCCTTACTGAAGTATCTCAAAATAAGCATGTATCTCACTATACCATCAAGTTTACATGGCATCAAAATGACAGTAGGAAAAGAGCTTAGCAAAATCCTAAGTCCCTGAAAATAGCAACATTGTGAAGCCTAGTTTGCATGCTTGTGCTAGTCACCACATAGATCAAAAAATTACAAGACAAGAACCCCTGTAAAGATGGCACGGTATAGTCCAAAACTCATGTGGACCTCAAGCTCATACGATGCACACATCAAATGCACCAAAAATGACAAAACCTCATAAACTGATAAGTACCACCAGTTAACATTTTATAGCACTCTTGCATCAATCAAAATGGCCTCATAATGAACATTAAAATGCATGGAAATGCTACTGGCATGTAGGGCTCAATGAGACGAACAAAACGACATATCATATGCATCATTTGGAGCACCAAGCACGGAGATACGATGCGATGAATAGGGGCATAAAATATCACAGAAAAAGGACTTAGTGGAATTTTCAGGGTCAACCTTTTGGATCTAGGGTTTGCACGCTCTGCGAGGATCTCCGGAAGTGACGGGGATGGTGGCCGGAGCTGGAGGCGGTGGTCGCCGGAGCTCGTGGTCGCCGGATTCGGCCCTCCCGCGGCCGGATCTGGCCGGAGATGGAGGAAGGAGGCGCGGGGACGACGGCGGCGTTCGGATGGCGGCGGCCGGCGTCGGAGTGGCGTGGCGGCCGGCGGAGCGACGACGGTGACCGGAGCGGGCGCGGGGCGGCGGAGCGGTGGCGGCAGGCGGCAGCGGGGACGGCGCGACGCGATGGGCCGGGCGGGCCTGCTGCGGGCTCGCCGGGCCACGACGGCGGTGGGCGGCGGAGGCCACGTGTCAGCGTGGGAGAGGTCGAGCGGTGGCGGTGGACATGTCCGTCGGTGGCGGGGAAAGTGTCCGACGGCGCGAGGGGAATTTCTAGGGTTTCAACCGCGAATTTGGAGGGGGATATGCATTTATATAGGTAGAGGGAATTTCTAGTGTCCAAATGAGGTGCGGTTTTCGCCCACACGATCGTGATCCGACAACGGAGGACATGGAGATGGTTTCGACGATTTATTGGGCTGTTTTGGAGGGGTGTTTGACTGCAACACACAAGAGACCTTTGCGGTTATCCGGTTAACCATTGGAGCATCAAACGGCCTCCAAATGGAGCGGAATTTGACAGGCGGTCTACCGGTGGTGTACCAAGGCCACTTGGCAAATCTCGGTCCATTCCAAGAATGTTGAACACCCGCTCACGAAAAGAGACAAGAGGGGTGCGCTGGTGCATGTGGGAGTGTCAGATTGCGAAACGGACAATGGGGAAAATGCTCGGATGCATGAGGCGAACACATATGCAAATGCGATGCACATGATGACATGATATGAAATGCATGACATGAACAAAATGCAAAACGAAGACAAAAACCCAACCATGAAGGGAATCTCATAACTTAAAGCCAAAAATGGCAAGAGTCGGAGTTACAAATATGGCAAGTTACATCCGGGGTGTTACATAAGCTCACAAGTAAATGATTGATTCACTACATCTATGCTTGCCTTGTCATATTTGTTGTCAATATTCTTTTAGGGTGGACCACCCTGTTTCTAAATACTGGAACCGTAGACATGAGTGAATAGTATTTCTCTATGTGATCTCTTCCATCATGTGTGGGCAACGAATACTGCATTGTATAGAAATAAAGTGTCATTTCCAACTTTTACATAGGCTTCGATCTTTTACATGGAATACACTCTGCCTACTTGCTCTGTGTCACACTACCAACACTCCAGCCTTGAAGCTAAACATTATGCCACTCATAATTCCTTAGTTTATTTGTTCAAATATGAATTTCATATGATTCTAATGTTCCTACTTCAGTTTTGAAATGTGTGTCTACCTATTATAGAGACATAAGGGGTTTGTATTTCTGTGTGTGGTCTGGTCATCACGGTTGGGGGTGAACTTTGCATATGCAGGGGTTTATAGAGAGACACTCTTCGAGTTGAATCCGCAATGCATTACATAGATAATCTGACTACTTTTTATGTTTTCATGAATCTCAGATTCTGAACAACATCATAATGATTATGAGCTTGCGCGCATGAAAAGAATAAAGGAGAACAATGCCATGGCTGTCAAACTTGGCATTAAGGGACTGAAATCAAGTCTGGATGCAATGCAAACGCTCTCCACCTATAGATTCATGCTCAGAATATGATCCTAACAGTGATTCTGAGCTAGAGGGAGACCTAAGTCAATGTAGCTCCCTAGTGGAGGAGTCAGAGGAAGATGCCCTATCTTACTCACCCATCAAGGTGCTTGCTCTAACTTTCCAAGGTTATATTGGTCGCACATATCTTGCAACTGATGCTTTGCATTGCTTCTACTTTGTTGAACTGCCATTAGCTTAGTTTACACATTGTGTATGTGAATACGCCCTGCCTATCCATTTTCAGTACATATTCCATCTGTCATCATACCATATTTATCCATTCAAATGATGTTCTTGGGTATCAGACGTTCAAAAGGAAGAGGGCGATTGCTGATCATGGAGGAGCACAAGCAAAGTATTTGGAAAAGGTAGTGGCACCTGACAAATCAAATAGCCCATTAGGTGTAGTTGCAATATCACCTGACCCACAAAACACCCCAACTCTAGCAGACTCTATCTCTACTACAATGGTCATTTCTGATGCCCCGACTCAGCACACCCCAGCTGCAGCAAACAGTATGATTATGCCAGTTAACATAGCACTAGCTCTACGATGCAAAACCCCCATTCCAGCAAAGAATACACCAAATCCAGTTGTCAAATCCCTTTTCGAACCAGAGAGAGCCCCAATTGCAGCAAATAGGACCCCTGTTCCATTTCTTCCCAGTTTAGAAGACGAAGCTTATATTGTTGTCAGGAACTTTGTGCGCATCTTTCCTTCATGGAAAGATTATACCACAGACACAGAACAATTTCTAGTCTTCCTCCGCAACTTACGCATAAGTAATGTACTGATGTTATTCATGGTCTTTACTGCATATGTTTCTGCTGACAAAAGACACAAGATTTCATTCTTTTAAATAGGCGAGGACCAAACTGGATTGTGAAGACAAGCAAGGGTTGGTTGCGCTTTTCAAGCACTCGTTGATGAAGTATCATTCCTACCTAAGGCAAGCGCACTTCGATGGCAAGCCTCTAAACGAAATTTCTGTAAAGTCTCCGGTGCTACATTTATCTGACAGTGACTGGAATAATCTTGTTACACATTGGTGTCGTCTGCAGCGTAAGGTACTGTCTATGATATCACATCAAAATTTGAACTACATTTCTGCATGTGCCTTACCGTCTCATGTACGAAAACTATTTGCAGAAGAACATTCATTCTCAAGGGACCACAAAATCTTGCAACTATTCTGCACACTGCATTGCTCTTGTGAGTACCTCTTGCCCTGTATGACCATACTTCCTTTCATACCTGGTTGATTATGTAGCATCACTGCACATGTTAGCCTTGTTATCGTCCATTTGGTGGACATTATAAGATCCGTATGTACTCTTACATAAATTTAGAATCCACCCAATGCTTTTGAAGAGGTTTAGCTCTGCAGTCCTCTTGTAAGGACTGAACGTAGTCTATCACTGTACTTACATTAATAGCTACTTCCTCCATCCCATAATATAAGAATGTCTTGTACAGTACACCAGTGTTCAAAACACTCTTGTATTATGGGAAGAGGGATTGGTTCATTATGTAGCATTCTGCATCTTATCTCCCTCGCCCACCATTTACAAAAAAAGATCAGATCTATATTTAATCTTACCAAAAAGTAGAATACACAGACAATGCCAGTGCAGAAGTGTAGCCCATTGCTCTTGTTAGTACATTTTGTCCTGTAAGGCTTGTACTTCCATGGATTGGTAGTTGATTATGTAGCATCAATCTGCATCTTATCTTCATTATCCTCTATCCCTTCCTGTATTATCATATCTATAATTACTCTCTACAAAATGTAGAGTACATGCAATGCTTATGAAGAAGATTCTGTGCCGAAATTCTTGATTTATCCTTCCCTTGACATGGAGAAGGGCATTATAAAGCCGGTGTTAACTGTTAATGTAAGTCAGTCATTCTAAAGCCTTTATCCTCAACTGCTGTTTAATTTGCTCATACTCCCTATCGTTTACTGTTGTTTAGTTTGCTGTTTCTACCAAAATGCATGTTCGCAAGAACCGTAAGTTCTAAGTTTTACTTGTAAAACCAAATTCCTTATTCATACCATGCACATTACTCAATACTCCCTATATGTATGCTTGTTTTTGTGGACCTATAATCCAGTGCGTGGTGAAGCGGCCCACGTTTGCACCTTGTCATCTCCTGTTTTATCTTACTGATGTGGCTCATGATATGAACAACATGCCATGCACATTAACCAAAATAGATACAATGATTTTCTTTGCCCTTCATCTATGCTTGTTATGTTGACATGGTAATCCAGTAGTGTGGTGAAGGTCCCCGCATATGAACAATGCCAAATTATGCTATTGATATTTTGAACTTACTCTTTATTTTCTAATTTGAAATTGGATGGAATTGACAGCACATTTATCATCTTTGTTTATACACGTGCAAAACCTATCATCTCTCTGCTTTGTTTCAGGGTGATATGCCTGATGGCATGCACAAGTCTGCTGAAGGCTGTGAGACAAACCCAACATATATTGCAGCAAAGAAGGCAAAACATCTTGAAGATAGCGAGAGAACCCCATAGTCTTGTCTTGATGAAGTGTTAAAGTTACTTGAGACTAGCAGTCAGACAAGCTCACAGAATTCGTTTTCTCAATCAGTTCGACTTCTTCAGTCCCTGTTCTAGCAGAAAGGCATTCTGCAACTCAACTTCGACTTAAAGTCCTATCTCTAAGAAATATTGCGGAGAACACCAATGAGAACCTCATCGCTAAACAGCTACACCTGGAAGCTATGACCGACATGCTAGGCCGGTCTCACATCCTTGCTCAGCAGTTCCTGTGCAAGGCTAACCTTTCTTCAACTGTCTTGGAAGTGGTCTCGATTTAGTATTATTTTGCTATGCTACAATGGTGCCAAGTTTTTGTAAACCGCTTCTTCGTTGCGCTTTATGATCACTGGTGGCGATCTTTGATGCCTACTGGATGTAATATACCATAAATCCTTTATTGTATAGTGTAGGTTTATTCTTAGTTCCTATGTTGTAATTTGTTTAATTTAGCGGGCCACAATTGGGCCGGCCTGCATCTTTCTTGGGCCCGAATGATTGGGGCCTTCACACTTTGCGTGAGGCCCACAACTTACACCAGCCTATATTTTAGTTGGGCCTTTTGTGAACCCAGCTCTTAGTTTGGCCCAGGTAGCGTTGGGCCATTAACAGGCTGAATATTGTACTGGCTTGTTATGGCCCAGATGAAACCATGGGCCTTTAGCAGGCCGAAATGCATGTTGGGCCTCAATTTTCACTAGTCTTCGACGGGCCTTCAGGAGGATGAAATGTAGACCAGGACTTTTTGAGCCCAGTTATATCACAGGCAGTTACCATGCTGAAACATATCTCGGGCCTTAGTTGGCCTACTAATATCATGGGCCTTTAAGAGGTCGAAATCTTAGTACAGACATCAACGGGCCGAATTATGCGACGGGGCTTTAACAGGCCCAAAGTCACATTGGGCTTAACTATTGCCACCTTTATCATAGGCCGTTAGTGGGCCCGATGTCCCGTCGGACCATATATGGCCCATGGGCAGCACGGGCCATTCCCAGGCCGAAAGTCACACCGGGCTAAAATGGGCCCATGTCTACATCGGGCCTCTAACAGGCCGAAAGTCACTGGGCTGTAATTTGGCCCAAATATTCGGCGAACAATTAACAGGCCAGATCTGGCTTCGGAGAAATGGGCCTTTATTAAGCAGGCCGTTATTGGGCTGGCCCACTAGTACGTGACTAAGTACTACGGGCCTTTGACTGGGCCGGCCTTTTTAACCTATATGGGCCTTTGTTGGGCCCAACCACGTGTCGACGTATCATAGGCATGTCTCCTCCAATGGACGGGTGACATCTGGCCCACTGACGAGCTGACAGGTGTTCCCTCCGGCCAATCAGAACTTTGCACGTGAAACTTTCCCATTGGTCCCGGCTGTTAACGGGTTATCGGATCCAAAACCAGACCCGATAGCTTAACGGAGTTCCTTTACGGTGCATACCACATGTACCCTTGAGAAAAGCACTTCTGTGACGTGCGATTTATCGTCATGGAAGTGGGCACTTTCATGATGATAATTTTAGTAATGTCATGGAACACTTCTATGACAACACAGATATGACTATCTTGATTCTGTCATAAAATCGTCATGGATGTACATGCGTGACAAAAAATGCAACCTACTGTGACAAACACGTATCATCATGGAAGTGTATTTTTTTGTAGCGTATCATTATTAACTTTGCATCTTTTGGCTTCAATATTATGAATATGTGTATCACTACGATCGAGATTCAATAAACCATTCATCTTGGGTGTATGATCTTAGAAGGTTTTATTCATGTAAATAGAATAAAAATTATTCTTTGACTTAAATGAATAACCGTATTGCAATAAACATGATCCAATCATATTATGCTCAACGCAAACACCAAATAACATTTATTTTAGGTTCAACACTAATCTCGAAGGTAAAGGGAGTGTGTGATGGTTATCTTATAAACCTTGGAATCACTTCTAACTCATATCATCACCTCACCCTTAACTAGTCTCTGTTTATTTTTCAACTCCCATTTCAAGTTACTACTCTTAGCAACTGAACCAGTATCAAATACTGAGGGGTTGCTATAAACACTAGTAAAGTACACATCAATAACATGTATATCAAATATACTCTTGTTCACTTTTCCATCCTTCTTATCCGCCAGGTATCTAGGGCAGTTCCACTTCCAGTGACCATTTCCTTTGCAGTAGAAGCACTCAGTTCCAGGCTTGGGTCTAGATTTGGGCTTCTTCATGGGAGCAGCAACTTGCTTGCTATTCTTCTTTGAAGTTCCTCTTTCTTTCCCTTTGCCCTTTTCTTAAAACTAGTGGTCTTGTTAACCATCAACACTTGATGCTATTTCTTGATTTCTACCTTTGCTGATTTCAGCATCGCGAAGAGCTTGGGAATTACTTTCTTCATCCCTTGCATATTATAGTTCATCACTAAGTTCTAGTAACTTGCTGATAGTGACTAGAGAACTTTGTCAATTACTATCTTATCTGGAAGATTAATTCCCACTTGATTCAAGCAATTGTAGTACCCAGACAATCTGAGCACATGCTCACTGGTTGAGCTATTCTCCTCCATCTTGTAGGCAAAGTACTGTCAGAGGTCTCCTACCTCTCGACACAGGCATGAGTACGAAATACCAATTTCAACTCTTAGAACATCTTATATGATCTGTGGCGTTCAAAAACATTTTTGAAGTCCCGGTTCTAAGCCATAAAGCATGGTGCACTTAACTATTAAGTAGTCATCATACCGAGCTTTGTTAAACGTTCATAACGTCTGCATTTGCTCCTGCAATAGTTATGTCACCTAGCGGTGCATCAAGGACATAATTCTTCTATGCAGCAACGAGGATAATCCTCAGATCACGGATCCAATCCGTATCATTGCTACTATCATCTTTCAACATAGTTTTCTCTAGGAACATATCATAAATAAAATGGGGAAGCTATACGCGAGCAATTGATCTACAACATAGATATGCAAATACTATCAGGACTAAGTTCATGATAAATTCAAGTTCAATTAATCAAATTACTTAAGAACTCCCAGTTAGATAGACATCTCTCTAAGCATCTAATTGATCACATGATCCATATCTACTAAACCATGTCGGATCATCACGTGAGATGGAGTAGTTTTCAATGGTGAACATCACTATGTTGATCATATCTACTATATGATTCACGCTCGACCTTTCGGTCTCAGTGTTCCAAGGCCATATCTGCATATGCTAGGCTTGTCAAGTTTAACCCGAGTATTCTGTGTGCAAAACTGGCTTGCACCCGTTGCATGTGAAAGTAGAGCTTATCACACCGATCATCACATGGTGTCTCGGCACGACGAACTGTAGCAACGGTGCATACTCAGGGAGAACACTTATACCTTGAAATTTAGTGAGAGATCATCTTATAATGCTACCGCCGAACTAAGCAAAATAAGATGCATAAAGGATAAACATCACATGCAATCAATATAAGTGATATGATATGGCCATCATCATCTTGTGCCTTTGATCTCCACCTCCAAAGCACCGTCATGATCACCATCGTCACCGGCTTGACACCTTGATCTCCATCGAAGCATCATTGTCGTCTCCCAACTATTGCTTCTATGACTATCACTACCGCTTAGTGATAAAGTAAAGCAATTACACGGCGATTGCATTTCATACAATAAAGCAACAACCATATGGCTCCTGCCAGTTGCCGATAACTGTGTTACAAAACATGATCATCTCATACAATAAAATTTAGCATCATGTCTTGACCATATCACATCACAACATGCCCTGCAAAAACAAGTTAGACGTCCTCTACTTTGTTGTTGCAAGTTTTATGTGGCTGCTACAGGCTGAGCAAGAACCGTTCTTACCTACGCGTCAAAAACCACAACGCGATATAGTGATTGCTTTTTGATCTTTAGAAAGAACCCTGTTCATTGGATCCAATTCAACTAAAGTTGGAGAAACTGACACCCACCAGCCACCTGTGTGCGAAGCACACCGGTAGAACCAGTCTTGCGTAAGCGTACGCGTAATGTCGGTCTGGGCCGCTTTATCCAACAATACCGCTAAATCAACTATCAACTAGTGACGGCAAGCAATATGTATATACCCACGCCCACAACTCCTTTGTGTTCTACTCCTGCATACAACATCTACGCATAGACCTGGCTCGGATGCCACTGTTGGGGAACACAGTAATTTCAAAAAAATTCATATGCACACGCAAGATCCATCTAGGTGATGCATAGCAACGAGAGGGGAGAGTGTTGTCCATGTACCCTCGTAGACCATAAGTGGAAGCGTTATGACAACGCGGTTGATGTAGTCGTACGTCTTCATGATCTGACCAATCCTAGTACCGAAAGTACGACACCTCCGCGATCTGCACACATTCGGCTCGGTGACGTCCCAGGAACTCTTGATCCAGTTGAGTTTTGAGGGAGAGCTTCGTTAGCACGACGGCGTGATGACGATGATGATGATGCTACCGTCGTAGGGCTTCGCCTAAGCACTACGATATTATGACCGAGGTGGATTATGGTGGAGGGGGGCACCGCACACGGCTAAGGGATCAATGATCAACTTGTGTGTTCTAGGGTGCCCCCTGCCCCCGTATATAAAGGAGCAAGGGGGAGGCCGGCCGGCCCTAGGGCGCTCCAAGGAGGGGAGGAATCCTCCTCCTAGCAGGAGTAGGATTCCTCCTTTCCTAGTCCTACTAGGAGGGGGGAGGCAGGAGTGG
>NC_041386.1:442349284-442350734 GCF_002162155.2 Triticum dicoccoides
GGGGGGTTCCGATAACCCTCCGGCACTCCGGTTTTCTCCGAAATCACCCGGAACACTTCCGGTGTCCGAATATAGCCGTCCAATATATCAATCTTTATGTCTCAACCATTTCGAGACTCCTCGTCATGTCCATGATCATATTCGGGACTCCAAACTTTCTTCGGTACATCAAAACACATAAACTCATAATACCGATCATCACAGAACGTTAAGCGTGCGGACCCTACGGGTTCGACAACTATGTAGACATGACCGAGACTCATCTCCGGTCAATAACCAATAGCGAAACCTTGATGCTCATATTAGTTCCTGCATATCCTACGAAGATCTTTATCGGTCAAAGCTCATAACAACATACGTTGTTCCCTTTGTCATCGATATGTTACTTGCCCGAGATTCGATCGTTTGTATCTCAATACCTAGTTCAATCTCATTACCGGCAAGTCTCTTTACTCGTTCCGTAATGCAACATCCCGTAAATAACTCATTAGTCACATTGCTTGCAAGGCTTATAGTGATGTGCATTACCAAGAGGGCCCAGAGATACCTCTCCGATACACGGAGTGACAAATCCTAATCTCGATCTATGCCAACTCAACAAACACCATCGGAGACACCTGTAGAGGATCTTTATAGTCCCTCAGTTACCTTGTGACGTTTGATAGCATACTAAGTGTTCCTCCGGTATTCGAGAGTTGCATGATCTCATAGTCATAGGAACATGTATAAGTTATGGAGAAAGCAATAGCAACAAACTAAATGATCATCGTGCTAAGTTAACGGATGGGTCAAGTCAATCACATCATTCTCGAATGATGTGATCCCATTAATCAAATGACAACTCATGTCTATGGTTAGGAAACATAACCATCATTGATTCAACGAGCTAGTCAAGTAGAGGCATACTAGTGACATTCTGTTTGTCTATGTATTCATACATGCACTAAGTTTCCGGTTAATACAATTCTAGCATGAATAATAAACATTTATCATGATATAAGGAAATATAAATGATAACTTTATTATTTCCTCTAGGGCATATTTCCTTCTGTGGGCACGGTTCGACAGCGCGGCACAACTATCGCCAGCATGCTGGGAGCTGGACGCCCAGTCTACGCCACCCCGATGGTGAACCTGTGTGCCGCCCAGGCGGCGGCAAACGAACTGGACCACCTAGAGGGCGACGAGCAGCGCGCCCAGATGGCGCGCCTACAGCAGCTCCTCGACGTGGTGACCGCGTAGTAAGAGGCGGGCCGCCGCGTGATGGAACCTGGTGAGCAAGCCGAAACCCCCCTCTCCATGAGCATGGAGCGACCTCTCGGTCCCCAACAGGCGGCACTTGCAATCAGCGAGAGCAAGAGATGGTTGCTAGCCGCAGTCGGAGCTCTCGCATCACAATAGTGCGTGACCAAGATGGTCGCCCACGAGCAGATTAGCGGCGGGATGGGTG
>NC_041386.1:442350965-442521895 GCF_002162155.2 Triticum dicoccoides
CGTGCCTCACCGCCGCCTGTTGATCATCCGACCCTTGGAGGTCGGTTGGTGTCGGCGTCCTAGGAACGGGGGTCCCCAGGCTTGCCTGCCTGCGGCCCGCGGTGTGGCTGAGCCTGCATGCCGTACGGCCCATCTTCACCAACAAAGCATCCAAGACCCTCACGAGGCGGACGATGCAAGGCCTCCTCTGGAGTGGCCTAGCCAGGCAGGCTCACGAGGAGCGGAGATATCAAGGCGGGGCAAACCTCACGAGACCCTCATGACATGAGCCGTGACGCTCGACACCAGGCGGGCGCTAGCGCGCGCAGCGTCCTTGTTTCCTCTTTGGTGCTAAGGAGGCCAGCGTAAGCGAAGAGTACCGAGACATCAGGCAAAGGTTGCTATGTTGGTGCAACAAGACCAAGACCAAGAGGATGGCAAGACGGAGGTCATCGTGGATCCCAAGACGGCGTCACCACAGAGCTTTTCGCAGGCGAAGACCACTTTTGTCAGGATAGCTTGTACTAGATGCCCCCCTTCAAATCGGCCCGCCATTGTTGGCTCCCTTCCTGTTTGATATTTGGGAAGAGGACCAGGGCCAATATAAATAGGACTAGCCACCACCTTAGCAAGGGACGGATCATTCAGACCATCCTCACACACACAAGCTCACCGAGCTCAAGGACACCTCAACCTCAGGAGGCTGTTCTTCCCTTGTACTGTTCATCATTAGCCCTAGAGGCAATCCACCACCACCACACTGGAGTAGGGTATTACACCACAAAGGTGGCTCGAACTAGTATAAATCCGGTGTCTTTCTGTGTTGCGAGTTCGTCGAGTTCGTCCGCGAGATCTTAGCGAGCTAGGGCGTAGATTGGTGGGAAGGAAAGACTTCGCACACACCCCGGTGTTCGAACCTTAAGGGTTTGCCGGAACCCCACATCCGACATTTGGCATGCCAGGTAGGGGTGCGCCGGAGCTCCTCCTCCACCGGCCAGCTCATCGACGCTCCTCAGCCACGATGTCCGGCGACTCAAGGACCGGCTCCAACCGCTGGGCAGCCTGGCCAGCCCGGGCAGCGCCGCCTGCCCATGAAGGTCTCGACCCCGCACTCCAGGTAGCACGGGCGCCGCCAAACTCCGCCGGGCGCCGGCAGCACGACCAGGTGTCATCTAACCTCACCCCGCGGCAGGTACGGGCCGCCGCAAGAGCGGCGAGCCATGCCGTAGCAATGGCGCCGCACTCACGGCGGGAGCAAGCGAACATGCAGGCAGCGCTCATCGTGGCATGGGAGCTGCTGCGGTGCAGACTGATGGAAAGCGGTCGGGACACATTGCTGGAGCGTGTTGCTGAGCTGCTGGATGCAGCAGCGTCAAGAGCACCACCCTTCTGCTATCAACTTCCTCCCGAGGCCACTACGGGGGCGTGCGGCGAACCTCACCACATCCGCGCGCCGTCAACAATGCCCAGGGGCTTCATCAACATCAGCACGGCCAGCGGCGTAGGGGGCTCCAACTCCCCCATGCCGCACGTGGCGGACACGAGTGCAAGTGTCGCCCCCCACGGTTCCAGCCGGATGCCGTGCTGTCATCCCCAGGGCGCCACCATGGGCCGTGCAACATGGAGCGTGGGCGCCACGGCGAGGTGTTCGGGGTGACGACCCCGGAAGCCTACGTGCCCTGCATGATGGACCAAGGGTACGCACCAGAGGACGACCCAGGCTCGTTCATTGGAGAAGATTGGGGAGAGGGGGCGCTAGGAGTCGAAGCCTTCCAAGAACCAATGGAGAACCACAATGATCGCACTGACAACGGCAACTATAGGGTACCGCTAATCTCTCAGGAACAAGCTTATGCTAACCATGGGCTGCAAATGAATCAGGTTGCAGCATCGATTGATGTCCCAGGCACGGAGGCACCCGTTCCAACAAGGGAGACATGCTGGGGCCGCCGGGTGGGAGCCAGGAGCAAGGCCCCTCCCCAAGGCACGTGAAACCAGGGGACACCCGGAGGTAGGCCCTCTGTCGGGGTGGCTTCTACAACCCTTCCCCCGGTAGAGGACCCGTGGTCGCCGAGGGAACCACTGGCGTCCCCTTTCCCTCCTTTGTGTCGTCCTGGTGACCGGTCGGCTCAAAGGAGGTCGAGGGTGGCGCAAGGCGGGGCCCTCGACTGGTGATATGAAGCAAGGCCAGTACCTGTGAAGAAGGCTCGGTGCCTGTGAAGCTCGCCGCCCATGACACTCTCACGTAATAATGAGTTGGGGCTGTGCATGCCCCAGAGCCTCAGGAGCGCCGGCCTCAAGCCCTGGGGCTCCCTCCCACGCCTAGTGGCAGCACTTAGCTCTGCGCTGGTGAGAAGACTTGAAGACCCGAATACTAGACTAGGTGCCGGACGCGGCCTTTTGCTTTGGATCTCTCTTTCTGTGGCTTTGCTTTCTGGATCTGGACTTAAATTGAAGCTGAATTTTTATCAATGCGCGTGGGGGGGTGCCTTTTCACGTTCGAGCCATTTCTTGCCTTCTGGATCTCGTTTGGTTTGGGACTCTTGTCCATCGGCTTTTCCTCGCAAAGCTCCTCGCGAGCCGGACCACGAAAAGCACACGCTCATCAAGCACGCGCTAGCACTATGCCTGGTGCTCACCTCTTACGGGGCCCCCTCAAACGGGGCGGTAAGCTCCGCAGGATTCTCAAG
The DNA here is from genome assembly GCF_002162155.2 of Triticum dicoccoides. NCBI lineage: Eukaryota > Viridiplantae > Streptophyta > Magnoliopsida > Poales > Poaceae > Triticum > Triticum dicoccoides. The sequence goes on from NC_041386.1 coordinate 442,353,635, forward strand.
AACTCGTCGCCTCGCGACCTAGCCCTAAGTTGGCGCTGACTAAGGTAAACCGTGTCAGGAAACTCACCCCCGGCTTCATGAGCTCACGAGGACATATACCCACATCACATGGGAAAGTAAAAAATGCAATTTGCTTACACAAGGGGCTCCCCCTCTCAAAATGCTCTTATAAAATCTTCCAACGGCCACGTCCGAGTTTTGCGTGTGGGATGAAACTACAGGAAACCATGGGATCAACCAGCGATATCACTCGCTAAATCACCCGCGGATGCGTCACTCGCGTTGTCGTCATCTTCTTCGGAATCGCTGCCGCCGTCGGCGATGCCCCCATCACCGTCGTTGACCACGTCACCTTCATCTGCGACGACCACCACTGCTTCATCCTCCGAGGTGAAGGCCTGACCAACGCGTCAACATGGTCCTCTACCCAACGCGCCAGGTCGCCCCGGACGGCCGTGGGTACGGGGGCAATGGCAGCATCGAAGTCGAAGTTGGGGTCGGCGTTTAGAAGATGGCTGAAGACGCGGGAGAAGGTGCACTGAAGCAGGCCACGACCCCTCTCCTCCACAAGCTGCCGAGCTTTGGCAGATAGAGCCTCTAGGTGTGTCACCACCTCGGTGAAGAAGATTAGGTGGCTGGCGTAGTCATTCGAGTGAGGGGCCGGGGCGTTCTCGTCGAAGATATAAGCAGGGCGGTGTTGGCCTTGTTCCGAAGGTCTTGAAGCATAGGAGCATGCTCGTGCTCCAGTGTTCGACGTTGCAGCACTTCCTCCCTGCTTTGCCATGTGACGGCCTCGGTGCCGTCGACTCATCTCCGGAGGGAAAGCAGCTCGGCACGGGCGGAGGCCAAGTCCGCCTGCGCCGTAACCAGGGCGGCGGCTATGGCTTCTGCACGCCTCTCGACCTCGTTCAACCTGGGTCTAAGGGCGGCGGCCCTGCCCGCACCCTCCAGACCGGCGAGCTTCAGCTTCAAGTCGTACCTGCCCTCCAGATCCGCGCGAACCTGGGCCACCCGGCGATTGATCTCCTCCTCGACTCCGGCTTCGTGGGCCCCGACGGCATCTTCTGCTTGAGCGACTTGATGCTCCCTCGTCTCTAGTCGCTCGAGCTCGAGGCTGCGCTCCACGGCTTCTAGGGCCAGCGTCTCCTCGCACTACCGGACCTCCTCTTCCTCCACAGGCGTCCCCCTCAGCGATGCAAGAGCGGCCCCGTGCACCTCTACCTGCTGCTCAAGGGATGCGCTCCAGGCCTGAAGCTCCCACGCGCGCTCCTCCATAGCCTCGTGGCGGCGATCAGCCTCGTGAGCTTCTTCCAAAGCTCGCGAGCGGGCCAATTTGGCAATCTTGAGGGATGCCTCGGCCTTCGCGTTCTTGAGGTCGCGCTGATAGAGACCAAGGTTGATGGCCACTCGCAGCTTGCGCCGCTCCTCCACCAACCGAAGACCTTCAGCCTCAAGACGCGAGTCGACACCAGCAAGCTCTTCACCAAGGCGGTTCATCGCGCCCATCGCCTCCTGGAAGAGCTCGTGGCGGACTACTCTATGCCCGCGCTCCAGCTCGAACGCTCGACCCACCTCGTCCTCCACCTCGGGGGCGGCGGGTGGAGCATCAAGTGGCGCACCACCTCCCGGTTGGGGGCTGGGGGCTGGCGCGGCCCCAGGCGCTAGACGACCCTCGCGAGGGGCCCGAACCGGACAAGGCCCGCTGCTTGAAGAAGACCCCAGGATCGAGGCTAGCCAGCTATCGACCGTGACCAGTGGAGGAGCCCTTGGCACACGTGCTGCGCTCCGAGCAAGGCCTCGAAGAAAGGACGGCGAAGGCGCAAGCTCGGGGCGCCTTGATGACAGACCAACTCCCATGGCTGACCCCACACCGCGGGCAGTGCCCGAGCCTATAGCGTTGGAGCTTGGCGGGTGCGACGGGACGAGAGGGAGCTGCTTCTCTGGAGATTTCACGGCCTTAGCAGAAGGGGTCCTGAGGGGACAATCGTCAGGAAAGGAAGGCAGCACAGAAGATCACCAAGATAAGGTACTTACTCGTCGATGGCGTTGTACTTTCGTCGCTTCAACGGCCCAAAGATACCGCTGCCGCTTGAAGATCCCTTCCTCTTGTGGATCTCCTCAAAGTCCACACAAATGCGACCGAAGCGCTAGACGTGACGGTCGGTGCACGGCAGAGCCGAAGAAGACCCAAGAGGGATGGCCTTAGGGGAGCCCGGCTGAGCCGAACAGCCCAGCTCCTTCCCACTGCGACCTCCCGAGGCTCCCGGAGCCTCAGCCTCGGGAGCCGCATGCCGCATCTCCTCGGCAACCGACGCCTCAGGAGGGGGGGGGGTGCAGGCTCCCGACGACAACGCCCCCGGATCACCACATGACATGTGCTCCTCAGCACCCGAGCCACTGGCCCCCGTCACAGCTAGCTCCCCCGCACCGTCACCTGGGGCGAGCCCGACGCCGGCGGTGAAGAAAGGGACCACAATGATGGGGTTCTCGCGGGGCCCCACCAAGCCGACTGGGCGCAGCCCCCACTCATCAAATGTAACGCCCCAAGACCGATGTGCCAGGTGTCTTCTAGTTATTCACTGTTGTTGCCTTGTAATTTGCTTGCGTGTCATGCATTTCATATCTTGTCATCATGCGCATCACATTTGCATACATGTTCGTCTCATGCATCCGAGCATTTTTCCCATTGTACGTTTCTCAATCCGGCGCTCCTATGTCATCCGGTGTCCTCTTTTGCCTCTTTTCGTGTGCGGGTGTTAAACGTTCTCGGATTGGACCAATACTTGCCAAGCGGCCTTGGTTCACTACCGGTAGACCTCCTGTCAAGTTTCGTACCATTTGGACTTCGTTTAATACTCCAACGGTTAACCGAGGAACCGTAAAGGCCTCGTGTGTGTTGCAGCCCAACACCTCTCCAAACTGGCCCAAAACCCACCTAAACCCCCTCCATCATCTCGGGCGTTCGATCACGATCGCGTGGCCGAAAACCGTGCTCAATTTGGACACTCCTAGCTCCCTCTACCTATATATACGTGTCTCCTCCGAAAATTCGCAGTCCAAACCCTAGATCCCACCTTCCCCGCGCCACCGGACGCGTCCTCACCGCACCGGACATGTCCACCACGCCCCTCCGCGTCAGTCCAGCCAATCACGTCATGCCACGTCATCGCCGCCACCGCCTGCAGCCTATCCGGAGCCGCCACGTCGCCTCTCCACCTCCACCACTTCGCCAGGCCCGCCGAAGCCCATCCAGGGCCCGCGTGAGCCCGGATCCGCCGCCGCCCGTGCCCGCCTCGCTGGAACTCCGCCGGAGTTCGCCGCACCTCGCCACCGCACCTCCATGCAGTGCGCCTCGCGCCACCGCCCGTGGGACACCGCCCATCCGCCGCTGTGCCGCCTCGCGCCCCGCGTGGCTTCGTCGTTGCCACCGCATGCCGCCCGAGCTCCATCGTTGAACATCGCCGCCGCATCAATATCCCACCGGCCTTCTCCTCATCGTCGCATGCCACCGTTGCCATGGCGCCCGCGCCACTTCTGTCGCCCGCCGCCGCCCGGAGTTTCCGGCACCGCCCGACCCTGCTGCCGCCGGGGATGGATCCGGCCACCCCAAATCCCTCCGGATCGGGCCAGTCCCCGTCCCGCCACGGCTCGGCTCCGTCGTCTCACCATCATCACAGGCGAGCACCGCCCTCCGCCTCCTGGCCTCCCCGATCCGATCGGGCGATTAGGAGGAGGACGACGTCATGTCAGCCCGACCTCGTGGGCCGCGTGGGCCACCGCATCCCGTCTGGCCCGTTAGCTCCGGCATGCCTTTCTCACCCCTTCTTGGGCCGAGCCGATGTGGTGAGCATTCCCCTATTCACCGCCTTGTGCACATTATAGTTATCCGACGCTCATTTTCGGTCCTGTTTATTTTCACTAAGTCCCCAGATCTACATATTTTCAGGCCATGTTCATCGCATCATAACTTTGCATCCGTGGCTCCGTTTTGGGCATGTAGCATATCAAATTGTTCGCCTCGACGAGCACTGCATTCCATTCCATTGCACCATGTTCATTTGAGTTCATCTTGATGCCTTAAATGATGTGGCAAGAGTGCTAGTTTATATTAGTTTTAGATTCTTATCAGTACTTGGTCATTTGTCATTTTTGCCATGTTTAATGCGTGCCTCCTATGAACTTGAGCCCTACATGTGTTTTGAAGTATGCCATGCCATCTTTACAGGGGTGTATGCCATGTATTTTTGTGATCTCTGTGGTGACTAGCACAAGCATGCAAAGTAGCTCTAATGATGTTGCTGATTTCAGGGACTTAGAATTTCACTAAGTCTTTGATCTGCTGATATTTTTATGTCATGTATTCATGTTGCTACAGAGTGATACATGCCTCTTTTGAGCATGTTCAGTAAGGGTGATTTTGAGATATTGATATGCTCTATCCATCCATGTCTTTGTTTGCATTTATGGAGCACCCTAGATTGACTCAATCAAGCTCTACTTTTGCTATAAAATGTTCCTGCCAGATTGTTTACATGTTAAGCAATTTTGCCGAGCTTGTTGTAGTTGATCCATGCATGCTATGAGGTTGTTCTTGCCATGTTTAGCTTATATGCCATGTCTAATTGCTGGGTGTATGCTTAGTTTTTCATGCAATGCCTTGTGGTGAGTGCATCAAGCTCGTAAACATGCCTACGTGAATCTGTTTTGCCATGTTCCAGTTTTCTGCTAAGTCTGAATCTGTTAACGAAAGTTGCTATGTTCACATGGTTGCCATTGTATTTTCTGATCCCTTTTGGCTTATGGTCAGTAAGGGACTTTTGTTGTATGCTTTGAGTAGCTTCATGCCATGCCTTGCTTTGCCATGATATGTTCCTGTAGCATGTTGTTATCTTGCTCTTAACATTTCTTCCTGATGTTGAATTCCTGCCATGTTGTTATTTTCACTAAGTCTGTAACCTGATATCTTTTGCACTTTTGCCATGCTTGTTCGAACCTTCTATTGAGTGAATTATCTGTAGCTCAGTGTTCATCTTTTGTCAAGCATCTTGAGTGGATCCCTGCCATGTGTTTTGTTGTCATGTTAGAGTGCAGTAGCTTGTTGTTCTTGATGCATTTAGATGGCCTCGTGCTGTTAATCGCAGATCGGTGCCATATTTGTTTTGCTTGCCATTTGCAAACCGTGCATCCGATTCCGGTGATCTTTATATTGATTTCGACCGAAATCAACTCATCTTTCCAGTGGCACTCGTGGTTTTCCAAGTTGAGGCCAGGTTCAATCTTTCCTTTCTGAATCATGCATATGCATCGCATATCACGTCCCGCATATCATGTCATGTTTTGCATCATGTTGCTTGTGCATTGCACGTGGTTGATTGTGTCTCTCTTTGCTTGTGTTCTTGCTTTGGGTAGAGCCGGGAGACGAGTACGTGATCAAGGAGCCCATTGAGTACATTTACGAGGTTCAAGCTTTCGTCTTCTCGGAGAACTTTGCAGGCAAGATGACCATACCCTCGAAATCACTTCTATCTTTGATTGCTAGATGCTCTCTCTTTTGCTATGCCTATGCTGCGATACCTACCACTTGCTATATCATGCCTCCATATTGCCATGTCAAGCCTCTAACGCACCTTGTCCTAGCAAACCGTTGTTTGGCTATGTTACCGCTTTGCTCAGCCCCTCTTATAGCGTTGCTAGTTGCAGGTGAAGATTGGAGTTTGTTCCTTGTTGGAACATGTTTATTGTTGGGATATCACAATACCTCTTATTTAATTAATGCATCTATATACTTGGTAAAGGGTGGAAGGCTCGGCCTTATGCCTGGTGTTTTGTTCCACTCTTGCCGCCCTAGTTTCCGTCATACCGGTGTTATGTTCCTTGTTTTTGCGTTCCTTACACGGTTGGGTTATAATGGGAACGCCTTGACAGTTCGCCTTGAATAAAACTCCTCCAACAAGGCCCAACCTTGGTTTTACCATTTGCCACCTAGCCTTTTTCCCTTGGGTTCTACAGACTCAAGGGTCATCTTTATTTTAACCCCCCGGGCCAGTGCTTCTCTAAGTGTTGGTCCAACCTGAGCGATGTCCGGCGCCCCCTGGGCAACCAGGGTCTATGCCAACCCGACGGCTGGCTCATTCGGTGTGCCCTGAGAATGAGATGTGTGCAGCTCCTATTGGGATTTGTTGGCACATCTGGGTGGCTTTGCTGGTCTTGTTTTACCATTGTCGAAATGTCTTGTAACTGGGATTCCGAGTCTGATCGGGTCTTCCTGGGAGAAGGAATATCCTTCGTTGACCGTGAGAGCTTGTGATGGGCTAAGTTGGGACACCCCTACAGGGATTTGAACTTCCGAAAGCCGTGCCCGCGGTTATGGACAGATGGGAATTTGTTAATGTCCGGTTCTGGAGAACCTGAAACTTATCTTAATTAAAATGCATCAACCGCGTGTGTAGCCGTGATGGTCTCTTATCGGCGGGGTCCGAGAAGTGAACACGGTGTTGGAGTTATGCTTGACCGTAGGTTGTTCTAGGATCACTTCTTGATCATAGTTTGTCGATCATGCCTTTGCCTCCTCTTCTCGCTCTCTTTTGCGTATGTTAGCCACCATATATGCTAGTGCTTGCTGCAGCTCCACCTCATACCATTCCCTACCTGTAAGCTTAAATAGTCTTAATCGTGAGGGTGTGAGATTGCTGAGTCCCCGTGACTCACATATTACTTCCAAACCCAGTTTGCAGGTGCCGATGATACCGTGCAGGTGACGGAACCAAGCTCAAGGAGGAGCTCGATGAATATCGTGTTCGTTCTGTTGTTCCATTTCCAGTTGATCAGTAGTGGAGCCCAGTTGGGGCGATCGGGGATCTGTAGCAGTAGGGGTAGTCTTCTTTTATTTTGGTTCCGTAGTCAGACCTTGTTTGTATCTGGATGTTGTAATGCTTTATTCATGTATTGTGTGAAGTGGCGATTGTAAGCCAACCCTGTACAGTACATGGGATGTGTTAGGATTACCCCTCTTGCGACATTGCCTTCAATGCGGTTATGCCTCTAAGTCGTGCTTCGACACATGGGAGGTATAGCTGCATCGAGGGTGTTACAAGTTGGTAATCAGAGCCTTCCCCGACTTAGGAGCCCCCTGCTTGATCGAATCGTTGGCGTTGTTGAGTCTAAAAAATGTTTTGAGTCATTTAGGATTATATATATCGGAGAGTAGGATTCTTTTTACTCCTCAGTCCCTTCGTCGCTCTGGTAAGGCATCCTGACATAGAGTTTTGACTCTTCTTTTCTCAAATTTCACTAAAAAAATTAGGATCATGCGGGTATCTTGGAATCGTTCCGATGGTTTTGTGACGAGAACATTGTTCTTGGTGCCTCCTGACATTTAGGGGTTGTGGCAGTGTCCCGAGGAGTTGAGCTCCAAGGTGTTGTCGTCACAATTTTATCGTTGCTGTTCTGGAATACCTGAGTTTCGCCGACATCGAAAATCTCTTTTATGCAGTTGTTGGTGAGATAACCTCGACGCCACCCAGTACTGGGCGGGAGTTCAGGAGTATTACCATAACTCGTATAATGGATGCTTTTCGAAGGTTGAGGTAAGCGATTTCCGAAGGTTTCTTGGTTATGTGTTGAAGGATGGATACAGCTGGATGTAGGATTTGTTAGTTTGGGTGAGATACTTTGCTTCCCCTGTATCCCCAACACTTGATTGCATAACCAGAAAGTTTCGGGAGTTTATAAGTGGGAATTCAAGTAGCTCCTAGGATATCTTTCCGACAGATGTATGATATGAAATTGGGGTTCGACGTCTAGTGGTCCGCCTATTCACGGTTGGTTTTACAATGGTCTCATTGTGTCTTAAAGAGTCCTTGGCTATGCTGACTCGGGGACGCTTCGTATGTCATGTGCACTGCCTTGTACATGATGGTGCTGTACGATCGAGCCCGTGTAGGCCCCACCACGAAAACTTCGGACGAAATCTCTATCATATGTTTGATCCGGCTTATTCTGCAAGCCAATCCTTTGTTTTTGTTTTCAGTTGTGGTATTTGAGTTGCTTCAAAGTCAAGTGTTGATTCCATACCTTTTCTAAGCGGTGTTCTCATACTCCGATGTGAATACCAATCCTTCATGATAATCGAGATTGTCATGTCAATCCTTTTCAACCGGTGTGTATCTCTTCAAGTGGATCCGATCTTTTCAACATCCGCAAGATCAACTCAAGTCTTCTCAATGTTGTTTGTTTCATCCGTCCCAAGCTGCCTTTGTTTTCCCACCCTCCCAACCTTTTTCTTCAAGGACTCGGATTTCTTAATCAAGTATCCATTATATTCATGTGAATTATCTTCATTCTTTTCTTTCAGTGTTCTTATCCGGTGATTCTCATGAAGATACTAAGGAAGCTTCAAGTTCGGCATTCTTCATTCTTTTCATCTCCGGTGGTTTCAAGTCAATCATTGTTGATCATATTCCTTTTCCTCGTTTCAAATGCTTTCTCATGCCGGTGCACCTCTTAATCATTCCCCGCTTGCTATTCAATTGTTCCGGAGTGCTGAAGATATCTCAGAAGACTGGCCTTTTCGTTCAACAACTGTTCAACCTATTTCGAGGTTGTTATCTAATTCTAGCCATTTAATTCAACTGGTGCTTTCTCTCTTTTAAATCGTCCTACGGTGTTTCTCTTGAGTGGGCCCTAACCCACAGGTCTTTCCCAGGATCTTACTTGACTCTTCTAATTTTTCCCGAAGCTATTCTCAAATCTTTTAAAGTTTGAAGTAAGAATGATTTTTTCATCAGTCAGATGCTTTTCGCCAAGATCTTTCAAATTCTTTTCATCATTGGTTCAACCTTTCTATTCTTCATTATTACGGAGTTTCTCAACAATTCTTGGTGGTGCTTCTCATCATCATTATCAACATTTAAAGACCGAAGAAGAGTTTCTCTGCAATCTTATCCGTTCTCCCTAAGATTTGTGATTCTAGCCCGTTGCCTTCCTCTCATAATTGTTTTTGATTGTGAGAATTCTTTTCACCTTTCCGGAGCAATTCATGAGTCTTTTCAGTTCGATTGTCCGAAGGCCATCATTTTGGATTATTCATTCTCATCTTTCAGCTATTGTTCTCAAAATCTTACCGGTGCATCATTCAAATATTCTCTAATCAGTTCGTGATCTATTCGTTTCACTGGTATCTAAATACTCTCAAGCATCTTCGTTCATTTGTATCTAAATCCCCTCAAGTATCTTCATTCATTTTTCAAGTCTTCCCGGTGAATTGTGCCTTTGCTACGTTCATTTTCAATTCTTACGGTGGTTCATTCAAGATTTCTCTTCCTTCGTTTATCGTATCAATTTATTCGTTGCTTCAATCCTACCGGTGGTTCGTTGAAGACCTTCTCAAGTTTGATTTATATCTCTCTTAATCCTTTCTACCGGAATAAGTAGTATGCTATCCGTTGCTTGTCATCAATATAATTGATGAAGGATAAGCATAATGTAATTCTTATTCTTGTTTCATCCAAGCGATTAATTCTTTATTCTGGAGGCTCATCAAATTCTTGATTTTCTTTTGTTCATCTTTTCTTTCTCGGAGTTCCAAGCTCTAATTATCACGGAGATCCATCTAGATCATTACAAGGTTTCACCTTGCGTTTTCAGCTTCTCTTTCCTTTCTTGTGAGCATCCTTTTGCTACCGGAGTTTTCATGGAGGTACTACATGATGGTTCAGCAAGGACTTAAATCCTTCTCAAGTGTTCATCAAGATTCTTTTTCATAGGAGCTCAAGCATTCTTCATCTTGCATTCCGAAGTGCAATTCTTTCAACCGTATCATTGGAGGTGGTATTATGTCATTCTTGATAATCTGAGTTCATGTTTCATGATTCACATGTTGTTAACAATGATGTATTTTAAATCCATCAATCTTGTCTTTGGAGTTATCTTGGGTAATATTTCACCTAAAGCCTTTCCCTAAGGATTGTTGCTATTTATGGTGCTTATAAATGACCCAAGTTCTTCTATCCTCCCGGTGATTTAGTTTCTCGTCTTCTTGCTTATACCAATCCAAATCCATTGTTTTCATTAGTGGCAGAATTTTCACCTCATAATTTTGAGATGTTCTCCATAAGCCCACTACAACCTTGTTCTTTTGGCTGTTGATAATCGAACAACTCCGTTCTAGCATTTGTTGTAATCGTGCTCTCTCAAGATCTTGTGTTCCCTCCGTTCATTTCATTTCCATTCTTTCATTTCTTCCGGAGGCATTGTGAGGTTGCTCAATTCAACCCATCTTCTTGTTTTGTCAGGATCATGTTCTTTTCATTGTTATCCAGTTTAACCGGAGTGTTGTGTCCTCTGCTCAAGTCCTTTTCATCCTATCAAGTCTTGCATCTCTTTTCAACCGGAGTGCTATACAAATTTGTTCTTCCTTGTTTCTCTTTTCTAACGGAGTGCTTTCAACTTCATTCATCTCCGTTGCTTTCTTTCTTTCAATTTTGTTCAACATGTCAAGGTTCTTTGGTTTCACTCGTTTGTCAAAGAAGCAACTTAGTTTTACCTCTTCTCTTTCTCTTCCCTTTTCCCTCCAGTGCCATTCTAGATCTCGGGACGAGATCCTCTCGTAGTGGTGGAGTGTTGTAACGCCCCGAGACCGATGTGCCAGGTGTCTTCCAGTTATTTGCTGTTGTTGCCTTGTCATTTGCTTGCGTGTCAACCATTACATATCTTGTCATCATGCGCATCGCATTTGCATACATGTTCGTCTCATGCATCCGAGCATTTTTCCCGTTGTCCGTTTCTCAATCCGGCGCTCCTATGTCATCCGGTGTCCTCTTTTGCCTCTTTTCGTGTGCGGGTGTTAAACTTCTCGGATTGGACCGAGACTTGCCAAGCGGCCTTGGTTCACTACCGGTAGACCGCCTGTCAAGTTTTGTACCATTTGGACTTCGTTTAATACTCCAACGGTTAACCGAGGAACCGTAAAGGCCTCGTGTGTGTTGCAGCCCAACACCCCTCCAAAGTGGCCCAAAACCCACCAAAACCCCCTCCATCATCTCGGGAGTTCGGTCACGATTGCGTGGCCGAAAACTGTGCTCAATTTGGACACTCCTAGCTCCCTCTACCTATATATATATATATATATATATATATATATATATATATATGTGTGTGTGTGTGTGTGTGTCTCCTCCGAAAATTCGCAGTCCAAACCCTAGATCCCACCTTCCCCGCGCCACCGGACGCGTCCTCACCGTGTCGGACATGTCCACCACGCCCCTCCATGTCACTCCAGCCAATCACGTCATGCCACATCATCGCCGCCACCGCCCGTAGCCTATCCGGAGCCACCACGTCGCCTCTCCACCTCCACCACTTTGCCAGGCCCGCCGAAGCCCATCCGGGGCTCGCGCGAGCCCGGATCCGCCGCCGCCCGTGCCCGCCTCGCCGGAACTCCACCGAAGTTTGCCGCACCTCGCCACCGCGCCTCCATGCAGTGCGCCTCGCGCCACCGCCCGTGGGACTCCGCCCATCCGCCGTTGTGCCGCCTCGCGCCCCACGTGGCTTCGTCGTCACCACCGCATGCCGCCCGAGCTCCATCATTGAACGTCGCCACCTCGTCAAGATCCCTGGGCAACCAGGGTCTATGCCAACCTGACGTCTGGCTCATCCGATGTGCCCTGAGAACGAGATATGTGCAGCTCCTATCGGGATTTGTCGACACGTCTGGGTGGCTTTGCTGGTCTTGTTTTACCATTGTCGAAATGTCTTGTAACCGGGATTCTGAGTCTGATCGGGTCTTCCTGGGAGAAGGAATATCCTTCGTTCACCATGAGAGCTTGTGATGGGCTAAGTTGGGACACCCCTGCAGGGATTTGAACTTTCGAAAGCCGTGCCCACGGTTATGGGCAGATGGAAATTTGTTAATGTCCGGTTGTAGAGAAGCTGAAACTTATCTTAACTAAAATGCATCAACTGCGTGTGTAGCCATGATGGTCTCTTATCGGCGGGGTCCGGGAAGTGAACACGGTGTTGGAGTTATGCTTGACCGTAGGTTGTTCTAGGATCACTTCTTGATCATAGTTTGTTGATCGTGCCTTTGCCTGCTCTTCTCGCTCTCTTTTGCGTATGTTAGCCACCATATATGCTAGTGCTTCCTGCAGCTCCACCTCATACCTTTCCCTACCTATAAGCTTAAATAGTCTTGACCACGAGGGTGTGAGATTGCTGAGTCCCCATGACTCACAGATTACTTCCAAACCCAGTTTGCAGGTGCCGAAGATACCGTGCAGGTGATGCAACCGAGCTCAAGGAGGAGCTCGATGAAGATCGTGTTCGTTCTATTGTTCCGTTTCCAGTTGATCAGTAGTGGAGCCCAGTTGGGGCGATCAGGGATCTGTAGCAGTAGGGGTAGTCTTCTTTTATTTTGGTTCCGTAGTCGGACCTTGTTTGTATATGGATGTTGTAATACTTTATTCATGTATTGTGTGAAGTGGCGATCGTAAGCCAACCCTATACCTCTTTTCTATTCAGTACATGGGATGTGTTAAGATTACCCCTCTTGCGACATTGCCTTCAATGCGGTTATGCATCTAAGTCGTGCTTTGACACGTGGGAGATATAGCCGCATCGAGGGTGTTACATCAAAGGAAGGCATGTTCGCGGCAAATGTGACTTTGTTCTCGCAGCGGTACAACATGCAGCTGTTCCTGGGCATCTCGTCTGGCAGAGGGACACCTGACAGGACCGTGAGCACTGTCTGCCGCGCAACGAGAGGAAGCCCCTCCTCCTGAAACCTCATGTTGTCCCGTCTGCTGAGCAAGTCCCACATCGGGCGAGAATGGCGCTGGAGTGGAGCAACTCGACGCCTGACGAACTCCCTCACCACCATGGGCGCAGTCACGCCAAGGTCCTTCAACCACCTCAGCCTGGCCCAGACGGGGGCAAGGCAGGGGCTTGTGAGCTTCTGATGACCCCAGCCAGAGTTTGGAATAGCAGGCCCCACCGGATCTTGGAGCAGAGGGTTGAGCACGCCGGCGTCAACAAACACCCATCGCGTACGGAACTCGCTCGTGGATGAAGGGAGCTCGAAGTCAATCCCCATGCCTGCCGTCGCAGCCACGACCTGGAAACCCATGCACCTTGAGCTCTACCGGGGACCGGTGAGATGCAATGAGAATAAGTGGCGGAGGAGTGCCACAGAGGGGGCGATGCCCACCATGGCCTCACACACGAAGGCGAAGACGGCGAGAAGGGTCACGGCCTGAGGATCGAGATGGAGAATGTGGATCTGATAGTGCTCGAGCACCGCATTGAAGAAGGCGGAGAAGGGAGGAATCAGGCCAGCCCAGAGGGAATCAATGAAGATCGGAACCTCGGTAACTGCCCGAGCCATGCTGGTGCGAGACGCGGGCCAAGCCGGTGTCTCTCCCCACTCGTTGAAACTGGAGGCAAGCATGGGGCGCACCTTGTCCATGGCCTCGTCATTGAGCACCCGAGGTCGGCCGAGCGCCGGCTCGAAGGATGGAGGCGCAGTTGGCGGGGACAAGGGTTTCTTCCCCTTTTCGGCTTGCTTCGGCGCCATGGTGGCGAAGCGGGAGGAGCATAGGTCGGACTGAGAAGGTGGAGTAGGGCATCGAGGCAGCAGGGAGATTGGAAGAGCCGGGCGTGGCGGAAGAAGAATAACTGTGTAAGAGGCGGGGCCACATAGCCAGGCGGATTCAAGGGTAGCGTGGGGAAGCGGAGACGCCCATGTCCAATCATCCACCACACGTCAATCGAGGCCACATGCTTTTGGGGCCCGCGGTGCTTCGAACTTGGCCTTTGGCTTCGCCGCGAAGCCAAGCCCGAGCGCACCTTGGGCCCGGGGGCTACTGTCGGCGTCCTGGGAACGGGGGTCCCCAGACTTGCCTGCCTGCGGCCCGCGGTGTGGCTGAGCCTGCAGGCCGTACGACCCATCTTCACCAACAAAGCATCCAAGACCCTCGCGAGGGTCCAGCCTCGCGAGGCGGACGACGCAAGGCCTCCTCTGGAGTGGCCTAGCCAGGAAGGCTCACGAGGAGCGGAGATATCAAGGCGGGGCAAACCTCATGAGACCCTCGTGACATGAGCCGTGACGCACGACACTAGGCGGGCGCCAGGCAGGCGCCAACACGTGCAGCGTCCTTGTTTCCTCTTTGGTGCTAAGGAGGCCAGCGCAGGCGAAGAGTACCGAGGCATCAGGCAAAGGTTGCTATATTGGTGCAACGAGACCAAGACCAAGAGGATGGCAAGACGAAGGTCATCGTGGAGCCCAAGATGGCGTCACCACATAGCTTTTCACAGGCGAAGACCACTTTTGTCAAGATAGCTTGTACTAGTTGTCCCCCTTCAAATCGGCCCGCCATTGTTGGCTCCCTTCCCGCTCGATATTTGGGAAGAGGACCAGGGCCAATATAAATAGGACTAGCCACCACCTTAGCAAGGGACAGATCATCCAGACCATCCTCACACACACAAGCTCACCGAGCTCAAGGACACCTCAACCTGAGGAGGCTGTTCTTCCCTTGTACTGTTCATCATTAGCCCTAGAGGCAATCCACCACCACCACACTGGAGTAGGGTATTACACCACAATGGTGGCCCGAACCAGTATAAATCCGGTGTCTTTCTGTGTTGCGAGTTCGTCGAGTTCGTCCGCGAGATCTTAGCGAGCTAGGGTGTAGATTGGTGGGAATGAAAGACTTCACGCGCACCCCGGTGTTCGAACCTTAAGGGTTTGACGGAACCCCACATCTGACAGCCGGGTTCCCGTGAAGGAGTCGGAGAGAACGACGCGCGCCACTGGATTGAGCGACTTGCTCGATCCCTGGCCATGGAAGAAGAAGATGCAATCGGCCCGGCTTGTTTCGGCCCCCGCATTCGGGACGAGCCCTTCCCCAAAGGGTTATCGCTCCCTTGAGATACTCCCAAGTACAACAGCTCCGTGAAGCCGGAGGACTGGCTGGTCAGCTACTCCACGGACGTCAGCATAGCAAATGACAACAAGCACGTTGTCGTGAAGTACGTTCAGCTCATGCTCCAGGGCATGGCCCGGACATGGCTGAACAGCCTGAAGCCGTACAGCGTCAACAGCTGGCTGGACTTCGCCGATGTCTTCATCCACAACTTCACCAGCACCTACAAGTGGCCTCCCAAGCCTCGCCAGCTCTCCATGTGCGTCCAAGGTCCGACCGAGTCCACCCACAATTTCTTGATGCATTGGGCCGAGTTGCGCAATTCCTGCGAAGGGGTGCACGAGGTGTAGGCCATCGAGTACTTCACCGCCGGATGCAGAGAAGGCACCTTGTTAAAGCACAAGCTCTTGGGTGATGAGCCTGCTACACTAGACGAGCTCCTGATCCGGGTTGATGCCTCCGGGAAGGTGCTCCTGTCGACTCCTCAAACGCCGGCTGGTGACTTCAACCGACACCAGCAGCCAAACGATAACAAGCGCAAGGCCCAGCTGCCGGCTTCCAGCAGCCGGCATGTGGCAATAGTCGAAGATCAGTAGCCGGAGGGGCAGCCCGGCCCCAAACGTCAGAAGGGCGGCTAGCCCACTTGGTTGCCCGCCTTCTCCTTCGAGCAAAAACTTGATGCTCATTGCAAGTTCCACAGCGGTGCGAAGCCGTGTAACCAACCACCCGGAAATGCCACTGGCTCCCCCGGATTGCCAAGGGCGAGGGCCTGCCGCCTTCGGCGGCTAGCCTGGTGCTGGCGCCTCCTTCAGCGCCGGCTCCCCGGCCATACGGAGGCTCCAAGATGAGTTCCCCGAGGCCAATGCCACCTACGTCATCTTCACCAGTGAAGCCAACGACAGGCATAGCCGGCGCCAGCATCATCGGGAGGTGAACGCCGTCGCCTCAAAGGTCCCAGAGTTCACGCGCTGATGACCCGGCCGTGATGCCTTCGCCGGGTTCCTATGCCATGGTGTTGGATTCCACCTTCTCAATGGAGAGGCAAGCTTTCCGCTTCTCCCGGATCCTGATAGACGGCGGTAGTAGCATCAACATCCTCTACCGCGACACCATGGAGAAGCTGGGCATCAAGGAAAAGCAGCTCCTGCCCAGTCGGACTGTCTTCCACGACATCGTAGCCGGACTTTCCTGCTCCCCAATCGGCAATATCAAGATAGACGTCCTATTCGGTGACAAAGATCACTTCCGCCGTGAGCTAATCTGATTCGAGGTGGTTGACCTGGACAACCCCTACCACGTGCTCTTAGGCCAGTCTGCACTGGCCAAGTTCATGGCAGTACTGCACTATGCCTACCTCAAGATGAAGATGCCAGGCACCAAGGGCATCATCACCATAACCAGCAATTACCAGAATTCGGCCGCGTGCGCGGTGGCTAGCAGTTGGATGGCTTAGTCCCTCGTCATCGCCGAAGAAGAGCATCTCCTTGACCGGGTGGTGGCGATGGCCAGCAAGCAGCCGGACATGCCATCCAACCCCAAGGATACGGAGGCTCTCGGCTCCTTCCAGCCGGCCAAAGAAACCAGGAAGATTGCCTTGGACCCGACGCACCCGGAGATATTTGTTGTTGTAGGGTCGAACCTCGACAACAAATAGGAAAGTGAGCTCATCGATTTCCTCCGTGAGAATCGGGACATCTTCGCATGGTCTCCCAAAAACATGCCGGGTGTTCCGATGGATTTCGCCGAGCACAAGCTACATGTAAGGTCGGATGCAAAGCAGTTCAAGCAACCCCTCCGCCGCCTGTCAGAAGAGAAGATAAGGATTGTTAGGAAAGTGGATTGAAGCGAAGCCAATCAAGAAGTTGAACGGTCTAACTGTTTTGACCTTCATCGCGGACATCACCGTCCGGTACGGCGTACCGCACAACATCATCACCGACAATGGCACAAACTTCACCAAGGGCGTCCTGGCCCGTTTCTGCATGACGCGGGGCATCCGACTGGACTTAGCGTCCGTTGCCCATCCGCAGTCAAACGGCCAGGTGGAGTGAGCAAACGGCCTCATCTTGTCCGGCATCAAGCCCCGACTGGTCGAGCCGCTGGAGTCCTCGGCCAGCTGCTGGATCCAGGAGCTTCCGGCTATCCTTTGGAATCTCCGGACTACACCAAACAAAGAAACCGGCTTCACTCATTTCTTCCTCGTGTACGGGGCCGAGGCCGTCATCTCAACTGACATCGAGTTTGACTCGCCTCGCGTCACCATGTACATAGAGGCGGAAGCGAAGGAGGCGCGAGAAGACAGCGTCGATCTGCTGGAACAGGCCCGGCTACTGGCACTCAGCCGGTTCGCCATCTACCAGTAGAGCCTACGCCGCTACCACAACCAGCAGGTCAGGCCATGATCCTTCCGTAAGGGGGACCTTGTGCTCCAGCTGATCCAGCGAACAGCCGGCCAGCACAAGATCTCGACCCCTTGGGAGGGGCCTTTCGTCATCAGCAAGGCCCTGGGCAACGACTCCTACTACCTCATCGACACACAGAAGCCCAGGACATGCAAGAGGGACGATTCCGGCAAGGAAATGGAGCGCCCATGGAACACGAATCTTCTTCGTCAATTTTACAGTTGATGCACTGTATGTACCATGCTACCTTTTGTGTTATGCAAAGACAACAGGACCCCCGAGGAGCACTCGGGGGCTACCTTTTTATCTATATGGTAAGATTTCGCCTATGAATGTATTATTTCATCCCTTCGCCCGGCACCGGGTCCGGTTAGCTGGCCCGGGGGCTTGCCGCCTTGACCTAAGCTGGTACCACCTGTAGTCGGCCAAGTAGTGTGCCGACATCTAAGCCCTCTCTTGCCTTGTGCTGTAGCTCGCAGAGCGACTGTCCGGCTGGCAAGAGCCAAATGCAGGAAATGATGTCCACACGAAAAATGGCTAAGGAAGAATGCCAGCATAGGCCAAGCCGGCTCCTTGCCTCACCTGTCCGGCTGCTGAGCAGCTAGCCAGCTGGCTTCTCACTTGACTAGCTACATTCTAGATGGCCGAAGTACTTGTCTATCCTAAACGGCCAAGTCCTTGACCCAGCCATAGACCGCAGAGAAGTTGTCCGGCTGGCAGGGCGGCAACCAAAGGAAGGCGGCAAAGAAAAATCCAAAAAGAGCAAAAAGCAACACCAAGCCAGAACCCGACAAAGAGCACAAGTGCTACCTCTTGAGCACTGCGTTGGTTTTCCCTTGAAGAAGAAAGGGTGATGCAGCAAAGTAGCGTAAGTATTTCCCTCAGTTTTTGAGAACCAAGGTATCAATCCAGTAGGAGGCCACACACAAGTCCCTCGTACCTACACAAACAAATAAGAACCTCGCAACCAATGCGATAAAGGGGTTGTCAAGCCCTTCACGGTCACTTACGAGAGTGAGATCTGATAGAGATAATAATGATAAGATAAATATTTTTGGTATTTTAATGATATAGATTGAAAGTAAAGATTGCAAAATAAAATAGATTGGAAATTTATATGATGGAAAATAGATCCGGGGGCCATAGGTTTCACTAGTGGCTTCCCCCAAGATAGCATAAGTATTACGGTGGGTGAACAAATTATTGTCAAGCAATTGATAGAAAAGCGAATAATTGTGAGAATATCTAGGCATGATCATGTATATAGGCATCACGTCCGCGACAAGTAGACCGACTCCTGCCTCCATCTACTACTATTACTCCACACATCAACCGCTATCCAGCATGCATCTAGAGTATTAAGTTCATAAGAACAGGGTAACACATTAGGTAAGATGACATGATGTAGAGGGATAAACTCAAGCTATATGATATAAACCCCATCTTTTTATCCTCGATGGCAAGAATATAAATACGTTTCCCTTTCTGTCACTGGGACCGAGCACCGCAAGATTGAACCCAAAGCTGAGCACTTCTCCCATTGCAAGAAAGATCAATCTAGCAGGCCAAACCAAACTAAAAATTCGAAGAGACTTGCAAAGATAACCAATCATGCATAAAAGATTTCAGAGAAGAATCAAATATTGTTCATAGATAGACTTGATCATAAACCCACAATTCATCAGATCTCGACAAACACACCGCAAAAAGAGTTACATCGAATAGATCTCCAAGAAGATTGAGGACAACTTTGTATCGAGATTCAAAGAGAGAGAAGAAGCCATCTAGCTAATAACTATGGACCCGAAAGTCTGAAGTAAACTACTCACATATCATCGGAGGGGCCATGGAGTTGATGTAGAGGCCCTCCGTGATCGTTGCCCCCTCCAGCGGAGCTCCGGAAAAGGCCCCAAGATGGGATCTATTGGGTACAGAAGGTTGCAGCGGTGGAAATAGGGTTTCGTGGTGCTCCTGGATGTTTTCGGGGTATGTGAACATATATAGGAGGAAGAAGTAGGTAGGATGAGCCATGAGGGGGGAGGGCGCGCCCAGGGGGTAGGCGCGCCCCCTGCCCCGTGGACACCTCGTTTGTTTCTTGACGTCCACTCCAATTCCTATGGATCACATTTGTTCCAAAAATCACGCTCCTGAAGGTTTCATTCCATTTGGACTCTGTTTCATATTCCTTTTCTGCGAAACATTGAAATAGGCAAAAAAACAATTTGGACTGGGCCTTGGGTTAATAGGTTAGTCCCAAAAATAATATAAAAGTGTAAAATAAAGCCCATTAACATCCAAAACAGATAATATAATAGCATGGAACAATAAAAAAATATAGATACATTGGAGACGATCAAGCATCCCCAAGCTTAATTCATGCTCGTCCTCGAGTAGGTAAATGATAAAAACAGATTTTTTGATGTGGAATGCTTTCTAGCATGTTCTTCAATGTATTTTTCTCTATTGTGGCATGAATGTTCAGATCCGAAAGATTCAAGACAAAAGTTTATTGTTGACATAAGAATAGTAATACTCCAAGTGTGCTAATCAAGAAATTATGTCTTATCAAAATAACATAGCCAAAGAAAACTTATCCCTACAAAATCATATAGTTTGGCCATGCTTCATTTTCATCACACAAAATGCTCTCATCATGCACAACCCCGATGATAAGCCAAGCAATTGTTTCATACTTAGCCTTTTCAAACTCTTTCAACTTTTACGCAATATATGAGCGCGAGCCATGGACATAGCACTATGGGTGGAATAGAATATGATGATTGAGGTTGTGTGAGAAGACAAAAAGGGAGAAAGTCTCACATTGACGCGGCAAATCAATGGGCTATGGAGATGCCCACCGATTGATGTCAATGCAAGGAGTAGGGATTGGCATGCAACAGATGCACTAGAGCTATAAATATATGAAAGCAAATCAAAGAAACTAAGTGGGTGTGCATCCAACTTGCTTGCTCATGAAGACCTAGGGCATTTGAGGAAGCCCGTCATTGGAATATGCAAGCCAAGTTCTATAATGAAAAATTCCCACTAGTATATGAAAGTGACAAAATAAGAGACTCTCTATCATGAACATCATGGTGCTACTTTGAAGCACACGTGTGGAAAAGGATAGTAACATTGTCCCTTCTCTCTTTTTCTCTTTTTTGGGCCTTTTTATGGCCTCTTTTTTTTCGTCCAGAGTCTCATCCCGACTTGTGGGGGAATCGTAGTCTCCATCATCCTTTCCTCACATGGGACAATGCTCTAATGATGATCATCACACTTTTATTTACTTACAACTCGATACTTAGAACAAAATGTGACTCTATGTGAATGCCTCCGGCGGTGTACCGGGATTGCGATGAATCAAGAGTGACATGTATGAAAAATTAAGCATGGTGGCTTTGCCACAAATACGATGTCAACTACATGATCATGCAAAGCAATATGACAATGATGATGCGTGTCATAATAAATGGAACGGTGGAAAGTTGCATGGCAATATATCTCGAAGTGGCTATGGAAATGCCATAATAGGTAGGTATGGTGGATGTTTTGAGGAATATATAAGGAGGCTTATGTGTGATAGAGCGTATCATATCACGGGGTTTGGATGCACCGGCGAAGTTTGCACCAACTCTCAAGGTGAGAAAGGGTAATGCGTGGTACCGAAGAGGCTAGCAATGATGGAAGGGTGAGAGTGCGTATAATCCATGGACTCAACATTAGTCATAAAGAACTCACATACTTATTGCAAAAATCTACAAGTCATCAAAACCAAGCACTACGTGCATGCTCCTAGGGGGATAGATTGGTAGGAAAAGACCATCGCTCGTCCCCGGCCGCCACTCATAAGGAAAGCAATCAAAGAACACCCCATGCTTCAAATTTGTCACATAATGTTTACCATACGTGCATGCTATGGGACTTGCCAACTTCAACATAAGTATTCATCAATCTCACAATTACTCAACTAGCACACCTCTAATATTACCACCTTTATATCTCAAAACAACTATCAAGCATCCAACTTCTCTTAGCATTTAAAATTTATAACCAAAGTAAATTACCATGCTGTTCTAAAGGACTCTCAAAATGATATAAGTGAAGCATGAGAGATCAATTATTTCTATAAAATAGAACCACCGCCGTGCTCTAAAAGATATAAGCAAAGCACTAGAGCAAAAATTATCCAACTCAAAAGATATAAGTGAAGCACATAGAGTATTCTAATAAATTCCAATTCATGTGTGTCTCTCCAGAAAGGTGTGTACAGCAAGGATGATTGTGGTAAAAAAATCAAAGACTCAAATCATACAAGACGCTCCAAGCAAAACACATAGCAAATAAAAATATAGCTCCAAGTAAAGTTACCGATGGACAAAGACGAAAGAGGGGATGCCTTCCGGGGCATCCCCAAGCTTAGGATTTTGGTTATCCTTGTATTTTACCTTGGGGTGCCTTGGGCATCCCCAAGCTTAGGCTCTTGCCACTCCTTGTTCCATAATCCATCAAATCTTTACCCAAAACTTGAAAACTTCACAACACAAAACTTAAAGGAAAATCTCGTGAGCTCCGTTCGTAAAAGAAAACAAACCACCACTTAAAGGTACTGTAATGAACTCATTATTTATTTATATTGGTGTTAAACCTACTGTATTCCAACTTTTCTATGGCTCATAAACTCTATTACTAGCCATAGATTCATCAAAATAAGCAAACAACACACGAAAAACAGAATCTGTCAAAAACAGAACAGTCTGTAGTAATCTGTAGGTTTCGAATACTTATGGAACCCCAAAAATTCTAAACTAAATTGCTGGACGTGAGGAATTTATCTTTTAATCATCTGCAAAAATAATTCACTAAATAGCACTCTCCAGTAAAAAATGGTAACAAATTTCGCTAGCGCTAAAGTTTCTGTTTTTTACAGCAAGATCACAAAGACTTTCCCCAAGTCTTCCCAGAGGTTCTACTTGGCACAAACACTAATTAAAAGCATAAAACCACATCTAAACAGAGGCTAGATGAATTATTTATTACTAAACAGAATAAAAAAGCAAGAAAAAAAATAAAATTGGGTTGCCTCCCAACAAGCGCTATCATTTAACGCCCCTAACTAGGCATAAAAGCAAGGATAGATCTAGGTCTTATCATCTTTGGTATGCAATCCATAAGTGGCTCTCATAATAGATTCATAAGGTAATTTAATTTTATTTCTAGGAAAGTGTTCCATGCCCTTCGTTAACGGAAATTGGAATCTAATATTCCCTTCCTTCATATCAATAATTGCACCAATCGTTCTAAGGAAAGGTCTACCAAGAATAATAGGACATGTAGGATTGCAATCTATATCAAGGACAATGAAATCTACGGGCACATAATTCCTATTTGCAACAATAATAACATCATTAATTCTTCCATAGGTTTCTTAATGGTGGAGTCCGCAAGATGCAAGTTTAAAGAACAATCATCAAATTCACGAAAACCTAGCAAATCACACAAAGTTTTAGGAATCATGGAAACACTAGCACCCAAATAACATAAAGAAAAGCATTCATGATCTTTAATCTTAATTTTAATAGTAGGTTCCCACTCATCATGAAGTTTTCTAGGGATAGAAACTTCCAATTCAAGCTTTTCTTCATAAGATTGTGTTAAAGCATCAACGATATGTTTAGTAAAAGCTTTATTTTTTATATAAGCATGTGGATAATTTAGCACGGATTGCAATAAGGAAATACAATCTATTAAAGAACAATTATCATAATTAAATTCCTTGAAATCCAAGATAGTGGGTTCATTGCTATTTAAAGTTTTGACCTCTTCCATCTCACGTTTATCAAATTTTGCATCAAGATCTAAAAACTCTGAATCATTGGGACGCCTTCTAACTAAAGTTGACTCATCTCTGGTCCCATCATTATCAAGATTCATATTGCAAAACAAAGATTTAATAGGGGACACATCAATAACTTTTAGATCTTCATCTTTATTACCCTCAAGTTCTTCCGGTTTGGCGGCCATCTTATTAACTAAGGTGGCCTGGTTATCCGAAATTTTGGCTATTAAGTTTTCAAGATGAGAGAACTAAGATTTAAAACCATAAAATTCTTTAGACATATCATCGAGCTCTTTATTCATGTACCCTATAAAACATTTTTATTCTTTAAGCTCGTTTCTGAAGAAATTATTATGCTCAAACTGCAAGGTCATAAAACTTCTAACGTTGTTTTCAATTTCTTCCAACCTTCTTAGGTAAGGATCAAAACCTTTTGGTAGGGCCATCACGGCAAACAAGCAATCCAACACACGAGCAAACAAGAAAAAAAGAAAAAAGAGACGAACTAGAAAAGAGAAGGGGAACGGAAAAAGAGGGCGAATAAAACGGCAAGGGTGAAGTGGGGGAGAGGAAAACGAGAGGCAAATGGCAAATAATGTAATGTGAGGGATAAGAGTTTGTGATGGGTACTTGGTATGTCTTGACTTGTGCGTAGACTCCCCGGCAACGGCGCCAGAAATCCTTCTTGCTACCTCTCGAGCACTGCATTGGTTTTCCCTTGAAGAGGAAAGGGTGATGCAGCAAAGTAGCATAAGTATTCCCCTCAGTTTTTGAGAAACAAGGTATCAATCCAGTAGGAGGCTACACGCAAGTCCCTAGTACCTACAAAAACAAATAAGAACCTCGCAACCAACACGATAAAGGGGTTGTCAAGCCCTTCACGATCACTTACGAGAGTGAGATCTGATAGAGATAATAATGATAAGAAATATTTTTGGTATTTTAATGATATAGATTGAAAGTGAAGATTGCAAAATAAAATAGATTGGAAACTTGTATGATGGAAAATAGACCCGGGGGCCATAGGTTTCACTAGTGGCTTCTCTCAAGATAGCATAAGTATTATGGTGGGTGAACAAATTACTGTCAAGCAATTGATAGAAAAGCGAATAATTGTGAGAATATCTAGGCATGATCATGTATATAGGCATCACGTCCGCGAAAAGTATACTAACTCCTGCCTGCATCTACTACTATTACTCCCCACATCGACCGCTATCCAGCATGCATCCAGAGTATTAAGTTCATAAGAACAGAGTAACGCATTAGGTAAGATGAAATGATGTAGAGGGATAAACTCAAGCAATATGATATAAACCCCATCTTTTTATCCTCGATGGCAACAATACAATATGTGTTGTTTCCCTTTCTGTCACTGGGACCGAGCACCGCAAGATTAAACCCAAAGCTAAGCACTTCTCCCATTGCAAGTAAGACCAATCTAGTAGGCCAAACCAAACTGATAATTCAAACAGACTTGCAAAGATAACCAATCATGCATAAAAGATTTCAGAGAAGAATCAAATATCGTTCATAGATAGACTTGATCATAAACCCACAATTCATCGGATCTCATCAAACACACCACAAAAAGAGTTACAACGAATAGATCTCCAAGAAGATCGAGGAGAACTTTGTATTGAGATTCATAGAGAGAGAAGAAGCCATCTAGCTAATAACTATGGACCTGAAGGTCTAAAGTAAACTACTCATACATCATCAGAGGGGCCATGGAGTTGTTGTAGAGGCCCTCCATGATCTTTGCCCCCTCCGGCGGAGCTCTGAAAAGGGACCCAAGATGGGATCTCTTGGGTACAGAAGGTTGCGGCAGTGGAAATAGGGTTTTGTGGTGCTCCTGGATGTTTTCGGGGTATGTGAACATATATAGGTGGAAGAAGTAGGTCGGTTGAGCCATGAGAGGCCCACGAGGGGGAGGGCGTGCCCAGGGGGTAGGCGCGCCCCCTACCTCGTGGACACCTCGTTCGTTTCTTGACGTCCACTCCAAGTCCTCTAGATCATGTTTGTTCCAAAAATCACGCTCCTGAAGGTTTCATTCCGTTTGGACTCCGTTTGATATTCCTTTTCTGTGAAACACTGAAATAGGGAAAAAAACAGCAATTTGCACTGGGCCTTGGGTTAATAGGTTAGTCCAAAAAATAATATAAAAGTGTAAAATAAAGCCCATTAACATCCAAAATAGATAATATAATAGCATGGAACAATAAAAAATTATAGATACGTTGGAGACGTATCAACAAGCTTGTGTGAGAATATGATTATTTACATAAAGGCCCATGGCCAAGCATTCAATGGAGTTTGAATTACACCCCCAGCTGGTGGAACTGCGCAAATTTAACTTGTTTGTTCAAAAGTTACAAGGCAAGAAAAACATGAAAAGATAAATGGCCACCTAGGCCAGGGGCGCTGCAGGCGGAGTAGACAGGTCGACGGAGGCAGAGGCATCGGTAGGTGGAGCATCCGACTGGTGGGTCTCGGCTTGGTCAGCATCGGCAGCAGTCGGCATGGCCTCCTGTGGCTCATTGGTTGAGGCCTGATCAGGCTGAGGCCGGCTGCTCGCTCCATCGTCCGGTGTGATGTCCTTGCCTTCCCCGTCCGCATCTTCCTCTCCCTCATCGCTGGAGGTGATCTCCTCCGTCGAGTCCTCCCCCTCCTCCGGGTTCAGCCCGAACCAGCTGGGCGGCACCTCAGCACCTTCTTCGTCCAGCTCCGGGATGAAGATGGCGGTTTCGGCATACTCGGCGATTGCCGCCGCGCGCTGGAAGTGCTCGCCGCACACCGCCTCCACCTCTAGTCCGGCCCCCCGCCGGAAGGTAGCCAGCTGCGCCAAGCTCAGCTCCGGATACCAGGCCTTGGCGAACTCCAGCGCAGTCTTGGCGCCTGCTCGAGCCGCGGCGCCCTTCCAGGCCTCGAACCACTCAACCGCTATCTCTAGCCAGTCGGCACTCCGACTAGGAGTGCGGGCGACCTGAGCTTCCGGCCAGAGCGCGGCCAGCACCTATGACCCGGCATGCTGCAGGTGGCGGAGCAGACGGTGAGCCGGGTCCAGGCGCGTCTTGATGGCCAGAAGCTGCTCGCCAAGGTTCCGAGGCGCGTTGGGCGGAATGTCCACGCCCACCCTCCTTCGTTGTTTGCGTCGTGCCTCAATGTCCTGGCTGACGGCGACGGAGTGGCCGGGAAGGAATTCTGTACAAGAAGAAGATCAAAGAGTTAGAAGCAAGAAGCCGGCTCCCGCAGCAGTACAACAAAATAAGAAGTGACTTACCATAGACCATGTCCTCAATCTCTCTGTAGCCGTCCGACAGCAGCTTCTCCCTCTCGGCCCGTTTTGAGCACCGAGTCTTGAACTCGGCCTTGAGGAGCACCTCGCCGTCCTTCAGCCGCTGGACCTCCGCCTTATGCTTCTTCGCCTGGTCCGCCAGCTCCTTCGTCAGGTGGTCGCACTCCTTGGCGGCCTGGCTGCGCTCCTGCTCCTTGGCACAGAGCTCAGTCTCGAGCTCGCCCACGCGCGCCTATAGCTGTGCAGCAGCCTCTACCAAAATAAGAAAGAGACATCAGCATCAACCAAAAACAAGAAGTTGCCATAAGATCCGGCCCGACTGCTCAGCAGTCGGCCCAAATCTTGGGAGCTACACCCAGCGGGTGCACTTGCATGCCCCCGCTGAAAGACAAAGCTCATACCTCGGCTCTGGCTCAGGTCGGCGGTCCGCTTGGCCAGCGCCTGGTTCTGAGAGTTGTAGGCGGCCGCACGAAGATTGTGATTATCCTACAGCAGAAGGAAACTCAACACTCGGAAGCTCACCTTGAAGTTCCAGGCCGCCTGCTCAGCAGCCGGCCCGGAACTCGGGGGCTACACCCAGTGGGTGCGCTGACGCGCCCCCACAGAAGATTACAAAAATCAAAAGCAAGATTGCAAGAGACATACCCGGATGGCTGCCTGCATCTCCAGCAGCTCGCTCCTGGACTTTAGGAGGGTGGCGCCATGGGTGTTGAACTACTTCAAGATGCGCTTCACCGCCATATTGAGGACACCAGGGCCGGCCCCTAACGCCCAATCTGGCGGGGCGGCACTGGTGGCCTCGGTGTCGGGCGCCAACGAGCTCGTGGCCCCCACCTCCATCGGCCTTGGTGTCGACACCACCCTTGCAGAGCGCTGGTGCACGGGAACGCGCGTCGTCACCACCCGACCCACCACCAGCTCGCCGCCAGACAGCGGCACCACTAGCGCTTCAGGCCGGCTGCTCCGCTCGCCAGCAGTCGACGCACGCGGATGCACCTCCATCTCCGGGATGACAGAGTCAGCCCATCTCCTCTCTAGGGCCAGCTGGTCGGCTCTGGCCCCTCCAGTCGGCACCTGGCCCTCCACCACCAGCGGCTCCGTGGGCTGCGGATTGGTGGCCTTCGAAGCCTTGTCACGGGACGCCTCCTCCTCACGCGCCTTGGCTGCTGCGTCCGCTTGCTCCTTGGCCGCAGCGTCGGCCTCTGCCTTAGGCGTTGCGTTGGCCTTTGCCCGTGCCGCATCGGCCGCCTCCGCCTTTGCTCGGGCCGTGGTGTCCCTCTCCTGCTACGCCTCCAGCGTGTTCCTCTCCGTCGCCTCCTGAAGGCCGGCCGCCGAGTCCACGTGGCGGACGTTTTCGAAGCCGTCTGCGGCCCCAATCACTGAGGCGGACGGGGCCCGCGACAGAGAAAGTGGGGCTCTACGCAAGCATGGCGAGAAAAGGTAAGAAGAGTTTGCAAGAAAAGAAGCGAACACAGGACAAAGATTCTCAACAAAGAAAAGAAAATATACTCACGTGGACACCATTGGGCGCTGCTTCGGGCCCTTCCGGATGATGGCCGCCTTCGCGGCCTCTTGCCGCTTGGTCACAGCGACCATAGCCCTGGCCTTCTTGGGTGGCCGACTTCCGTACATCCCAGCGTCGGCGCGACACTTCGACGCGCCGGGTGCTCCAGTTGGCACCGTCAAGGATCCGACGCCAGTCCTGCCAGCGTCCGAGGCGCGGCGTGGCTCGTCGTCTTCCTCATCGCCGTCCGACCACTTCCCAATGCCACCTCATGCGGAGCCGCCTGCTCCCTCACCGCCGCCACCTATGGCGTAGTCCTCCTCCATGGAGGCCGCCCCCAGCTCGAGGTCACCCACGTCGCTCTCCGCGCGGTCCGCCAGGTACTGATGGCCTGGGGCTAGCGTGCCAGCTGCCGTTTGGCCCGGGAAGCGCCACGTCATAGACAGACGGTCAGGCGGCATGAGAAGATTGACACAAGCAAGGAAAAAGATTTAGAGACTTACCGGAGGTGGCAAATTGGCATGACTGTATGGTTCCTTGCCGAACTGCCAGCTCTCCTCGTCGAGCTTGCAGTCTGAGAAGTAATTGACCAGCCGGACCACATCTTCAGTCGGCAGCACCTTGGTGGACATCCGTCACAGCTCCCGGAGCCCACTCATGCTGCTGACCAGGTGGGGCTAGGGCTGAAGAGGAAGCAGCTGGCGCTCGACGAAGGCGGCCAACAGATCCGAGGCCTTGAGGCCTTCTGACTCCGTCATCTCTTGGAGCCTTGTGAGAGCGGTGGTGACGGCGGCCGACAGCGTCCTCGCTCGGAACCAGTTGGTGCGAGGCTCGACCGGTGAGCCGGCTGCGTAAGCCGGCAAGTTGACGTAGTCCCACATCACATGGATGTTCTGGACGTAGAAGTACGACTTCTGCCAGAGTTTGGCCGACTCCGGCAGAGCGAGGGCTAGGAAGTGGACCCCGGAGCTGGTGCTCCGCACCACCACACAGGCCCCGCACTGGGCCGCCACGCCTTTGGCGGCAGTGCCGAGCTTGAGTTAGAAGAGCTCCCCCCACAGCTCGAGCGTGGGCAAGATGCCGAGGTACCCCTCGCAGAGGGTGAGGAAGGTGGAGAGCAGCACCACCGTATTCGGCATGAGGTGGTGGGGTTGAAGACGATAGAAGTCGAGGAAGGAGTGGAGGATGCCACTGACGGGTAGGCCGAAGCTGCGGAGGAAATGAGTCCGGAAGACGACGCGCTGGCCCTCCTATGGTGCCGGCGAGATCTCCCTCTCGTGGGGAACCGGCACCTCCACGTGCGCCGCGCGGGGAACCCGCTTCGTCTGGCATAGAAATTCGAGGTCTTCGTCGTGGATGTTCGACCTGTCCCAATCGCCGTGAGCCATTGCTTGTGGGAGCTTGGTGGCGGCGTGGCAAGGACGGGCAACGAAGATCTGTGGCGGTAGTTCAATGGCGTGGCCGTGCGGCGGCAGCGAGGAAGTAGCAGCAAGGAGGAATAAGAAGATGGAGGACGAGGAGGGCGTGTGTGCGTTTTGCCACGCCCCTCCCCCTACTTATAGGCCCGCAGCAGCAGAGCCGAAGAGGCAAGACATGGGAGGAGTGGGATTAACTACGCCCACGCCACGCACGACCCCGCGCATTCTGTGCCTTAACGGTGCATGATCAATGCGCCCAAGAAGAACAACCGCCCTCCTCAGCCGCAGCGGATCCGCGCGCGCCGAGGCCATGTAGTGGCGGGCCCGGGCCTGCGGCGACGTCCCGTCACGTGCGTGGGCTGGTAGGCCGGCCTGTCCTGCCGCCAACACGTGGCAAGCCTACAACCCAGTTGGAGCACCACCCGGCGTCCACCATGATGATTCGAATTTGACAGGAAGCTGACCTGGCCTTGCGCGGCTCGTGATAGTCGGTATCACCTAAAGCCGAACAAAGCAAGAATGCAAGATCACTCGGAGTAGGAAGCTGCTGAGGCTCCTTGATTTGATCCGCGGCGCCTCACCAGCTTCGGGGACTACCATCGAAGGGATTGACCACGGGTATCCTCAACAACACCCCATAGTATTTCAAAACATCGGGGCTAGTTGCGCCCCTCACACCTTCCGGTTGAATGGCCGACTCCTTGGGCCGGCTTCTAGAAGATGGCGTGCCCCCAACAGGTGGCTTCAAGGAGCCAGCATCTAGCAGGCGGCCCCGTGCCCCCTTAATGTTTGTACCCATTTACTACGACGAGATGGGGCGTGGCAATAGTGCAACCTGCCACCCCTGAATCCAGTAAGGGTAGAGTTTGGAGATGATCAAACGCAATGAAGACAAGGTGATTTTTGGCGTGTTTATGATAGGTGGTCCTATCGTACATCCATGTTGATGGAGACTTCAATCCACGGAGGGTAACGACTGTGCAAGCCCAGCCCATGGAGAGCACTACCCATGAAGGGTCCATGAAGAAGCAATCTTGTCTATGCTATCATGGCTTTCGCCGATGAAGGAATAGCTCCACTCGGGGTAGATGTTCACGAAGTAGGCGATCTCCTTGCCCTTATAAACTTCTTGGTTCAACTCCACAAGCTTGGAGGCTCCCAAGTGACACTTAACCAATCTAGGAGACATCACTCTCCAAAACGTAAGAGAAACTCTAGCAGACCCCGCAAATCCCGACCCGCAAAACGCGTTTGCAGTTTGACGGAGATCTCGTTTGTGGGTCGAGAACGAGTGTGGCCGATCAGAAACCGTAGATGAAACTGCATAATTTGAAAAACATTTTCGTGGGAGAAACTGCACCATAGTACTACATCACATGCTACATATATTACATGATCAAACACTACAAACACTAGTTCATACTACATACTACATCAGTACTAGTACTAGAGGGGGTGGGGATCTCACGGCGGCGAGCTCGCAGCCATGGACGATGCCATGGAGGAGCTCAATCCTCCTCGTCGGAGCTACCGAGGTCGATGTACTTCTCCCTCTGCTCCTCGCGGATGCGCCGCCACTCGTCGTCCTTCTCCTTGGCGGCGAGGTTGAACATAAGGTCTTCGAGCTCCTCATGGTGGCTATGGCACTCCGCCTCCTCGCGCAAGCTCCGCTCGGCAATGGCGGCTGAGACCGCGTTGATATCGGTGACGAAGTCCTACGGTCCGACGACTCCACAGCTCCCGAGCTCCTCGGGCTCCTGCTTCATGGGGATGACCTCGATCTCCTTCGGTTCCTCTACCACTCCTGCTTCATGGGGAGAAGGCTCGCGTTAGAAGAGGAGGAGCTCGCAGCATGGAAGATCTCGCCACGGAGGACGAGCCCGCGGCCGAGGACGGCATACGGCCGTGCCGATGGTCGTATTCGTCTGTCTCGCCAATGAGGAAGCTCGACGGCGGCGAGAGACCATGTTTGGTCCACTTCCTCGTCCCGCGCTTCCTCGCGTCGTCCGAGCGGACATGCCCCTGGCGCTCGGGCTCCCCGCCCCTGCTAGAGCTGCTCCCGGAGCCGCGGCCGGAGCTCCACATGCGGCCGCACATGGCGGCTGGAGGCGGAAGGGGCTCGCTGGCGGCGAGAAATGTGAGGAGGGGAGTGGGGAATTGCGGATCTCGGCGGCGGCGGGGGGATAGGGTTCCGACACGCAAATGCACCGCGAACCCGTAGATATATTGGTCGGGGAGGGCGGTTTGCGGGCCGCGGTAAAAACATTTACGGGCCGGGCAAGTACACGGGCTCTATTCTGGCCAGAAAATTGGGCAGAGCCCGTATACTCACCGGAATTTTGTGGGTTTGCGGATTTTGCAGGGTCTACTAGAGTTGCTCTAATAGATGTTGTTGTTGATGTTGAACTCCTTACTCTTGTGCTTCAAAAAATAGTCTTCTCAACACTCAAATACTCTCTCAAATATTTTGGCTGTGGTATGAGAGGGATTTTGAGTGGAAAGCAACTTGAGGATTGCTACCTCTTGAGCACTGCGTTGGTTTTCCCTTGAAGAGGAAAGGGTGATGCAGCAAAGTAGCGTAAGTATTTCCCTCGGTTTTTGAGAACTAAGGTATCAATCCAGTAGGAGACTGCACGCAAGTCACCTTGCACCTACACAAACAAATAAAATCCCTTCACGGCCACTTGCAAAAGTGAAATTTGATAGAGATAATATGATAAATATTTTTGGTATTTTTATGATATAGATTGAAAGTAAAGATTGCAAAGTAAAATAGATTGGAAACTTATATGATGGAAAATAGACCCGGGGGCCATAGGTTTCACTAGTGGCTTCTCTCAAGATAGCATAAGTATTACGGTGGATAAACAAATTACTGTCGAGCAATTGATAGAAAAGTGCATAATTATGAGAATATCTAGGCATGATCATGTATATAGGCATCACGTTCGCGACAAGTAGACCGAAACGATTCTGCAGCTACTACTATTACTCCACACATCGACTGCTATCCAGCATGCATCTAGAGTATTAAGTTCATAAGAACAGAGTAACAAATTAGGCAAGATGGCATGATGTAGAGGGATAAACTCAAGCAATATGATATAAACCCCATCTTTTTATCCTCGATGGCAACAATACAATACGTGCCTTGCTTCCCCTGCTGTCACTGGGAAAGGACACTGCAAGATTGAACCCATAGCTAAGCACTTCTCCCATTGCAAGAAAGATCAATCTAGTAGGCCAAACCAAACTAATAATTCGAAGAGACTTGCAAAGATAAAAAATCATACATAAAAGATTTTAGAGAAGAATCAAATACTATTCATAGATAATCTTGATCATAAACCCACAATTCATCGGATCTCGACAAATACACCGCAAAAAGAATTACATCGAATAGATCTCCAAGAAGATCAAGGAGAACTTTGTATTGAGATCCAAAGAGAGAGAAGAAGACATATAGCTAATAACTACGGACCCGAAGGTCTGTGGTAAACTACTCACACATCATCGGAGAGGCTATGGTGTTGATGTAGAAGCCCTCCGTGATCGATTCCCCCTCCGGCGGAGCTCCAGAAAAGTCCCCAAGATGGGGTCTCTTAGGCACAGAAGGTTGCGGCAGTGGAAATAGGGTTTCGTAGTGCTCCTAGATGTTTTCGGGGTATGTGGGTATATATAGGAGGAAGAAGTACGTCGGTGGAGCTGCGAGGGGCCCACGAGGGTGGAGGCGCGTCCCCCTGCCTCGTGGCCTCCTCGCTTCTTTCTTGACGTCCACTCCAAGTCTCCTGGATCATGTTTGTTCCAAAAATAACTCTCCCGAAGGTTTCATTCCGTTTGGATTCCATTTGATATTCCTTTTCAGCGAAACACTGAAATAGGCAAAAAAAACAGCAATTTGCACTGGGCCTTTGGTTAGTAGGTTAGTCCCAAAAATAGTATAAAAAGGTAAATTAAAGCCCATTAAGCATCCAATACAGATAATATAATAGCATGGAACAATCAAAAATTATAGATACATTGGAGACGTATCAAGGATGCTAGAGATAAGGATCAAAGGTTGGAGTGGAATCCTCTTGATCTCAACACAAGGGTAGATGCAGGGCCGGTCCTGAGATTTTGGAGGCCCGGGGTGAAACTATAATCCGAAGCCCTTCAATATAAATATACTAATAAACATTTTGATGCGTTTTAACAAGAATATTTACATCAAATATAGGTAATACATTTCGTAACTGTGTCGTTGTGGTGGCCAATGGACACGGCACGGTCTCCTCTCGGTGACTCAACCTCTGATCTCCCGACTTGGTTATGTCTGTACCGGTCTTGGAAAATTTTGGAGTTAGATGGCTCCATATACATGCACAGTAGATCCTAGAGGCTGGAGATCAAACCATGAATGGGGCTATAATTCTTTAGGAAAACATCTGTCAAGATTTGATTGTTTGTAAGTATAATTCAAAGTACAGTACAAGGAAAAAGATCCAACATACCTCGAATTTTCTGGAGAGCTATACAACAACGCTACTAGGAGTTAGTCCTCATAAATTCCAATCATCTCTATGTGGGAGGTTGGTCCTCATAAATTCAGTACTAAGTAACACGGTACTGTATATGATTTCCTTCTTCCAATTGCCAAAAAGAGTTTTACATAGATTGGGTTACTTTCGATCAAGATTCTTTTGGCAAGGATATAGCGAGAGAAAGAAATATAGGCTGACTAAATGGAGTGTGGTTTGCCATCCCAAGGACCAAGGTGGGTTGGGCATTCATGACCTTGAGGTTAAGAATAGGGCCCTCCTTGGAAAATGGTTGTTTAAGTTGTTGTTCAAAGATGGTGTATGGCAAACCCTCCTTAGGAGAAAATATGTGGGTTCAAGGCGATATCCTAGGTATACTGGAAGCCTGGGGACTCTCATTTTTGGGCGGGATTAATGGCAATGAAGGAATATTTCTTCCGCTATGGGTCCTTCTCAATTAAGGATGGCTCGAAAATTAGATTTTGTGAGGATAAATGGTTAGGTAATGATACTCTCCGGGAACAATATCCAGCTCTATACAATATTGTACGTCACAAGGGTGATACTATTGCCAAGGTTTCAGAATCATTTCCGCCAAATGTGATGTTTAGAAGGGATTTAATTGGACCTAGACTCCAATCATGGAACATACTACTTCAACGATTAACCACGGCACAATTGTCATAGGGGTCCGATTTATCTCGTTGGAACCTACATGGGAATGGGCAATTCTCAGTGGAGTCTATGTATAGAGCTTTGATCCAGTCTGACATGCCAGTTGATAATAAGAAGAAGATCTAGAAGATGAAGATACCTCTTAAGAATAAAATCTTTGCATGGTATCTTCATCGCGGAGTCATTCTTACTAAAGATAACCTTGAATTGGCATGCAAGTACGCAATGTGTATTTTATCTGCATGATGAGACAATAAAACATTTGTTCTTCCAATGTAAATTGGCTCGTTCTATATGGCCGGTCACCCATAGCTTCTGGCTTGTATCCTCCTTGTAGTGTTGCTAATATATTTGGCAACTGGTTACATGGGATTGATCACAGGTTCAGAATTCTACTTAGGGTGGGAGCGCTTGCCGTGATTTGGTCACTTTGGCTATGTAGAAATGATAAGATTTTTAATGACAAAAGTACTTCGCTTATGCAAGTTATCTACAGATGTACCGGCCATTTCGTTTATGGTCCTCTCTACAACGAATGGAGAATCGAGACCTATTTACGGAGGTGTGTACACGATTGGAGGCTACGGCGAGGGATACTTTTACCCAAGATGGGTGGCGGCATGATCTTAGGATTGGGCCACCGATAGTTTAGGCACTATACAGATATACATTTTTATTTGTATTACGCCTTCCTATTTTATTTTCGCTTGTCGTGAGGACTTTGTTGGAAGTGTGCATCTTAGTTATGCAGAGGCCGGGTATAATACTTAAACCTTTTAAGTAATAAAGCGCCCCCTTTTGAAAAAAGTAGTTAGTCAAATGTCCACCTACTCAGCTCCAAGTCGTGATATTCCTTGATGTAATCCAGAAAAAAAGATAGTGTTACCTTCTGCTTGTTCCTTTCTGATTATGTTGCTGCCCTATATGTTCATATCCTAAAACTTTATCTTTATCAGCATCATGTCCACGAGCCCATTTTCATCACATAAAAGTCTGGACATGTAGGCAATAGATAATAGATTAGACCGGTGTATATAGAAAGAATCAAGAAGGCATGCAGATACAGAATGGGGCCATGGCGTACGA
This sequence comes from Triticum dicoccoides, assembly GCF_002162155.2. Taxonomy (NCBI): domain Eukaryota; kingdom Viridiplantae; phylum Streptophyta; class Magnoliopsida; order Poales; family Poaceae; genus Triticum; species Triticum dicoccoides. Next base: position 442,389,295 of record NC_041386.1, read on the forward strand.
TATTGGATCGGCACAGAAGAACTACACGGAACAGTCGATGAACTCGTCCGACGAATCAAAGTGAAAAATCTACGACATGGTGGTTCTGGCCGAAAGCTAGGGCTTTGCGTTGCGCGGAGTCAGGGAGGAATCAACTCAACCAGTGTATGCATTGTCTGCGCTGTTTGCTGCCACTGGTGCATCGGCCTTCGGCCATTGGGCTATTCCCAGTATGGAAGCATGCCCTAGGTGGGCCCCCTTCATTTTGGGGGCCTGGGCGACTGCCCCTCCTGCCCCCCCCCAGGGTCGGGCCTTGGTAGATGGTTCTCTCTTAGAAAATGGATATGGGAAGTGGTACGTTCGTACTGGTTGCTATTTGAGAGTTGTTGGAATGGGTGCGGGTATGTATGGGCAACACCAAAAATCTAACCGTTACACACCTTTATGCACTACTCGATGGGACCGGGTGAAAACAGTCATTTTAAAAATTTGGGTTAGATCCACCGAAGCGGGTAGCCTTAACCACAGTGTGCTAGAGGAAAGTCCAAAGACCGTTCCCGTCCCTGTTAGGGGAGATGCCAACCGTCTCTCCTTTTTATGAACATGGTGAAAACAATCATTGGGAGCGAATAACACAAAAGGTTTGAACTTTAGGCTTTACAATGAGACCGAATGAAACCTCTCAGTGGGACCGAAGGGCCAACTCGGTGAGATCGATACACTAGGGTTTAGGAAGTGGCTATGTCAAGTGTATCTGAATAAGTCCCGCTGGATTTGTATCAGTGGGACCAAGATTGACTTTAGGACTTTGAACATATATGAATGTGATAATGTGACCGAGGATTTTGAAGCAATATTGTCGGATTACAGGTTTCGGCAAACCCTTGAGGTTCGAACTCTGGGGTGCGCACGAAGATCTCTCCCTAGCTCGCTCTCATAACGATCTCAAGGCCTAGCTCGCCGAACCCAAGGAACAAGAGACATGAGGGTTTATACTAGTTCGGGCCACCGTTGTGGTGCAATACCCTACTCCAGTGTGGTGTGGTGGATTGCCTCGTGGGTTGAGGATGAATAAGTACAATGGATGAATAGCCTCTTGAGGAGAGGTGTTCTTGAGCTCGATGAGTTGTTGAGTCTAAGGATGGTCCGAATGATCCCCCTGAATGATCCACCCCCCTACTAGGGTGGTGGCTAGTCCTATTGATAGAGGCCCTGGTCCTCTTCCCAAATGTTAGGCGGGAAGGGATCCCACAACGGCCAATTTTGAAGGGAGACAACTAGTAGAAGTTATCCTGACAAAAGGTGGTCTTCGCCTGCCAAAGGCTCTGGTGGTGACGCTGTTGTGGGCTCCGTGGTGACCTCCATTCTGCCATCCTGCTGGTCTTGGTCTCATTGCACCGATATGGAAACCTTTGCCTAATGCCTCGGGACTCCTTGCCTGCGCCTGCCTCTTTACCCATTGACGCCTGCCTGGCTTCGGTCGTCATGGTTCACGTCACGCGAACCTCGCGAGGTGCCCCCGCCTTGATATCTCCGCTCCTCGGGAGCCAGCCTAGCAAGGCTGCCCCTGAGGAGGTCTTGGTGTCGTCCGCCTCTTGAGGGTTGGCCCCTCGCGAGGGTCTTGAGTCGTTACTGCCGAAGGTGGGCCGTACCAGGCCACCGGTAGAGCCACGCCATGGGCCACAGGAAGGCAAGTCTGGGTAGCCCCGTTCCCAGGACGCCGACAGTAGCCCCCGGGCCCAAGGCGCGCTCAGACTTGGCATCGAGGCAAAGCCAAAGGGCAAGTGTGGAGTGCCGCGGGCCCCAACCGCCTGCAGCCTTGGTTGACCCGTGGTGATTGACAGGACGTGGGTGTCTCCGCTTCCCCATGCTGCCTCGGCAACTGTATTGACTAACAAAAGGCTTGTGCACGCCGCAGAGACTTCATTGCCTTCCTTCGCCTTGCTCCTCCTCCCATCATAGCGCCGGTCCGCGATCTAGTTGCTTCACCTGATGCTCTGGAGGAGGCTCTTCCCGTGATGACCCAGCTTTGGGGTGACCTTCGAGGTGTCGATCGTTGTTCGGCATCAGGGCGCCTGAAGTTGATCTCGGGGTGGCTGCGGTCCGGTGCGTCCGTGAGGGCGGCCTGGGGTCAGGCCATGGCAGCTTCCGAGGAGGGTAAGCAGGCCGTCGACCAGGCACCAGCCGCCCGCGAGGTGGCGTTGAAGGATGCCGAAGCCTCCAAGGAGCATTGCCGGTTGATGGAGGCCAAGCTGGAGACCATGCGCAATGAGCGCGCCGCCGATGCTCGTGATCGCAAGGCGGAGGAGGAGAAGATGAAGGCCCGAGAAGGCGCGGTCGCCGGTCACGACACCGAGCTGAAGTAGTCGGCGAGGGCGCAGGTCGCAGCCTCCTGGAGAAGCTGGAGAAGAAGGTGGAGGCGGAGAAGACTCAACTGGAAGCCAAGGCGAAGGTTCTTGCTTAGGATTGTGCAACCTTCAAATCTCTTGAGGAGAGGTCCCATGAGGCACTACGGGTGTTGGTGTCATAACCGGCGGATCTTGGGTAGGGGGGTCCCAAACTGTGCGTCTAAGGTGGATGGTAACAGGAGGCAAGGGACATGATGTTTACCCAGGTTCGGGCCCTCTTGATGGAGGTAATACCCTACGTCCTGCTTGATTGTTCTTGATAATATGAGTAGTACAAGAGTTGATCTACCACGAGATCAGATAGGCTAAACCCTAAAAGCTAGCCTATGGTATGATTATATGTTGTCCTACGGACTAAAACCCTCCGGTTTATATAGGCACCGGAGGGGTCTAGGGTTACACAAGGTCGGTTAAAAGGAGGAGATATACATATCCGTATTTCCTAGCTTGCCTTCCATGCCAAGTAGAGTCCCATCCGGGCATGGGACGAAGTCTTCAATCTCGTATCTTCATAGTCCAATAGTCCGGCCAAAGGATATAGTCCGGCTGTCCGGAGACCCCCTAATCCAGGACTCCCTCAGTAGCCCCTGAACTAGGCTTTAATGACGATGAGTCCGGCGCGCAGTATTGTCTTCGGCATTGCAAGGCGGGTTCTTCTCCGAATCTTGAATATCTGTTAAGTACTGTCCGGCCCCATAAATGTTGGACTTCTTGGCTTCTGTGCTCAATAAGGGCTATCTTCCACGCGTGAACGAATACGAGGAGCCAGGGCGTTTTTACATTCGCCCCCCTAGCCAGGTAAATAAATTGTCTATTAAAGGGATGGGGATTCTTAGATCCAATCCACACCATCCTCCCACGACGAGAATCCATCGGAGCGCACTTCGGAAAAAATCCACTCCAACATGGCCGACCACCGCGGCTCCTCCTCCCGCCCCCGTAGCCCTAAGCCCGGTGATTGGGAGAGGTGTTCAGTCCCACACAGTCGATTAGTAGAGCTGCAGACTCAGGGATTTCTCCCTCCAGCGTATATGGTCCCCGTCTGAGCCGGGCTCGCCACCTATAATGGCGGGGAGCAATCGGAGAGCTTCCCCAGCCCCTCTAAGGGGGAGCGGGTGTGCCTTGTTCCTTACTTACTAAGGGGACTCGGATTTCCAATTCATCCGTTCCTCCGCGGGCTCCTAGAGTTTTACGGTCTCCAACTGCATAATTTCATCACTGCTTCCATATTACACATCGCTGGCTACGTTGCCCTTTGCGAGCTATTTCTGGGCTGCGAGGCTCATTTCGAGCTGTGGAAAAGGTTATTTTGCCTTGTGCCCCGCACACAGAAGGGGTCACTTTGTCAAGTGGGTGGAGCCGAAATATGGCGCATCGCCGAAACCGGATACCTGTCCGGTACTCTGAAGAAGACGTCTGAAGACTAGCCTTCGGAGTGGTTTTATATGGAGGACGCCCCCCTTCTAGACCCTTTTCGGTGGGGTCTTCCTGAGTTCAACAATGCTCCTCTGAAGAAACACCGAAGCTGGCACCCACGGAGCCCCCAGGAGGAAGACAACGGAGAAGTCCTTTACCTGATGAACCGGATTAAAGCGCTGGCTCAATCAGGATTTACAATAATCGAGGTTATGTCAATATGCATAACGCGGGGAGTGCAGCCACTTCAATATCGAGGGCACCCCCTGTGGTGTTTTAACAGGGAAGATGATGCCACCCGTTGCGGGTGTAAGGGACCGGACTCCGCTGCTGCTTTAGCAAAAATTCTATCCGAGTTGTTCAAGGGAGAGGAAGAGGAGTTCATCCGTATCAAGCTACGGGATGGATTCTCCATGTACAACCCTCCAAGCTAGGTGAGTTATACCTCTTTACTCCCGTTCTTCCCGCATTCTTCATCGTAGGTACTCACCTTGCCATTTTACGACAGGAACTGCGAAAAGCTATAAGGGAGGTCAACAGCCCATCTCCACAACCAGAGGACCCTGGCCGGGCCCTCGGTCCTGGACTCGAAGAGGATCCGGACATATTCGTGGAGCTGATAGACAGGCAATTCTATCAATTGAGCTGTGATGACGCCATGGTGGCCATAACGGCCGAGTATCCTGGACTGCTCCCTGCGTCGCACGTAAGAAAAACCAAAATCCCAACTCCCCAAAATAGGATCCCCTTTTAGACACTTCACCTACCGTACAAAATGGTGTTTTACAGGGAAGGCATTCAGGACGTCATGTCGAACCTGCAGCAACTCGCCAACAAGAGGCACCGAAGCCGGGTAGGCCAAAAAGGAAGGTGGTCAGGACGGAGATGCCGGCGCAGAGATATGACACAAAACCTCGCTCCGTGGTTGTCGTCTTTGTCAAAATGCAATGACATCCATGCTTCTTTAATAGAAAAAACGCTCGCCGGAGTATATCCGGAGAGGCTGCCGATCACGCTTCCACCAGTCGGGCTCCAGGGCCGAACACAGAGGCGGAGGCCAACATGGGGCGGATGCCAGATCTCCTCCTATATAGGATGCAGATAGACTATCCGCTACAAATTTAGAAGTGGAGAGCGCCATGAATCATAGGTGTCGCCGGGCCGTACTCCGTGACGCTTGCTTCTCACCAGAGGCATTTGATGCCTTCAATTCTAGAGATGCGTACCTCCGTGCTGCTCAAAATGGTCTAGCCAGAGCCACGGACCAGTATGTAAGGGATATACGCATAAGCAAATCTGATGATTATATGTATCAGTAGCACCTAAGACTTGAAATAGTTGACGCAACTGATTTAAGGATCATTATTTGTGCAGGTTCTTATGAAGAAGAATTCCCAACTGTCTCAAGAGCTGGACGAATGCAAGGCCCAGCTGGAAGCCGCTGTTGCCGCATTTAAGGAGTCCAAAAAGGGTCCCCTGGTAATTTTTTGTCTATTGCAAAGAATATCGGTACAAAGTAGTATGCGGCATGTATGCACACCTAACAATAGATGTTGCAGGTGGCCCCGGAGTGAATCCGGAGGCCGTGGAGGCGGATACGGCACGTGATGATCAATAGCGAAATGCTGGCGAGCGCGTGCTGACGTGAGTCAGGCAGGAGAAAAATGATCTCCAAGATGCCAATATCCGGCTAGGCGTGGAACTGAAGGATGTACGATCCCATCTTGCGGACTCCATGAAGGAGAATAAACGGCTTCAGCGCGGCATTTTTAGTAAGTGCTTGAACGAACTTTTTTTAAAGAAGTTCGGCGGAGAAGCCTGCTAACAGCGTTATGTCTGCAGGTATGCTGACGGGTCGTCCCGCGAAGGAGATGCCCGGGTCTTCAGGTGATCTTCTACCAGAGCTCTCACAACTGCACGAACAAGTTCGGCAGGTGATGCAGAGTATTGCTCAAGCCTTGTGGCCATCCGCGTCCCCGCCAGGAGGCATGGGGGAGCTTATAGAGACGCTAAAGGGAGCGCGGCGGCGCTTCCGATTATGGAAAATATTAGCCTGCCGACAAGGTGCGAGGGAAGCCTGGGCTATGGTGAAGACACGATATACCAAGGATGACCCAAACCACATGGCCGAGGTCGGACCTGTGGGGCCCGATGGGAAAGACATCCCCGTCAGTTTAGTGTATGATAAAGTAGAATTAGCCGCAAAGTATTCCCAACAGGATTGTAGGCTAGACAGCCTGTTGGAGGGTATAGAAGAAGAATTTAATCAGTCTTAGTGACTGTGTACTTCAAGTGACATATGTAATGTCCCTAGCCGGATTGTAAATCATTTGTCATGGCGGACATTTTCACTTCAACCTCTGGACCCGATAGTCCGGAGTGTATCCGAATACCCGCTCGGTTAGATAAAAACCGGGGTATGCATGGAAACCAGGCGTAGGGGTCATAAGTGCTTGAACAGACAAGTACCCAACTAGCTATGTTATATTACATGGATAGTAAGAAACATCTTCCAGGGAGAATAGTTCCGTTAAGGGTTCCTTTCCCTGGGTACGCATGCCCTAATGTTCATGTCTGAACTGCGAAACGCAGGTTAAAAACATCTGGGGGCGTGTAGTAATTTAAATGAAAGTCATCTTTTATTCGTCGACCGAATATTCCCTTAAGAACGCTAGCTTTCGGCTTCACCCAGTCTGAGGTACACATCCGGCTGACCTGGCAGTAACAATCGCAGAGGTGCTCCCCTTATGCCCTAGCCGAATTAACGGGAATGTAGGGCATAAATACAAGAGCTAGGCAACCCAGCTTGGCCAAAACTTAAGTCATATCGATGCATATAATGGCGAAAAAAGGTACATGCGGAAGAATAACACATGTGCGGGGCATAAAGCCCGGAAAGGCAATTATATTAAGCTTCTGTATAGGAAGCCACCAGGTATATTGAGCGCGGTTAGTGCATCAAGATTGTGTAACCAAGACACAAATGTAGCCCCTTAGGGCCTTGAAGAGAAAAGAGGGAAAGAAAGAGAGAGAAAATAGGTGTGCAAAAAATTCATGGAGGTAAGGAGACGAACATAGAGTCCGGCGCTAGGCGTAGAATCTTCGGAGCCTGGCTGCGTTCCATGGGTTTGGCCCGAGTCGATTATTCGACGCGTCCCGCAGATGGTACGCTCCACCGGTCAGAACCTGGTCGATAATGAAGGGACCTTCCCATTTGGGCTTGAGCTTGTTCTTTTTCTTCTCCTGCAGGTGTAGAACTAGTTCGCCAACGTTATAGGTTTTGGCCCGCACTTCTCTGCTTTGATACCTTCGAGCATGTTGCTGATAGAATGTGGAACAAGCTTTTGCCACGTCGCGCTCCTCCTCCAGGGCATCCAAACTGTCCTGCCGATCTGGCTCGGCCTCTCTTTCTTCGTACATGCGCACTCGAGGTGAGTCATGAATTATGTCGCAAGGCAGCACCGCCTCAGCGCCGTACACCATAAAAACGGTGTGTATCCGGTAGTGTGATTCGACGTGGTCCGCATGCCCCATAGTACGGAGTCGAGCTCCACTACCCAATGAGTGTCTGATTCCTTTAAAGACTGGACTAATCTGGGTTTAATGCCGCTCATGATAAGACCATTCGCTCGTTCGACTTGACCGTTAGTTTGTGGATGATAGACAGAAGCATAATCGAGCTTGATGCCCATGTTGGTGCACCAAAGTTTCACCTCGTCGGCTGTAAAGTTCGTGCCGTTGTCAGTGATGATGCTGTGGGGGATGCCATAACGGTGTACAACCCCGGATATGAAGTCTATCACCGGTCCGGATTCAGCTGTTTTGACAGGTTTGGCTTCTATCCATTTGGTGAATTTATCCACCATGACCAGTAAGTATTTTCTATTATGGGTTCCCCCTTTGAGGGGTCCGACCATATCGAGCCCCCAGACCGCAAAGGGCCAAGTAATGGGGATTGTTTGGAGGGCGGTAGGTGGCATGTGGCTTTGGTTTGCAAAAAGCTGGCAACCGACACAATGCTGTACCAGATGATGTGCATCTGCTCGGGCCGTCAGCCAATGAAAACCTGTACGGAAGGCCTTGCTTACAAGGGCCCGGGCTGCGGCATGGTGGCCGCCAAGTCCGGCATGAATTTCTGCCAAAAGTTTCCGCCCTTCCTCTTCGGAGATGCACCTTTGAAGGACTCCGGTTGTGCTTTTCTTATAAAGCTCTCCCTCATGGACCTTGTAGGCTTTAGATCGCCGCACTATGCAGCGGGCCTCGTTTTGGTCCTCGGGTAATTCCTGTCTGGTTAGGTAGGCCAGGAATGGTTTTGTCCATGGGGCGATGACGGCCATTATCACATGGGCTGAAGGTGTTATTTCGGTGGCAGAGCCTCCGATTGTGTCAAAGTGTTCGGCGTCTGGGGTTGTGATCGGGTCCGGACTATTTTTGCCGGTGTGCCCTTCCCATACCACAGATGGTTTAAACAGTATTTCCAAGAAGATGTTTGGTGGGACAGGGTCGCGTTTAGCACCGGTACGGGCTAGGATGTTCGCCTCCTGGTTGTTTTCCCGAGCCACATGATGGAATTCAAGCCCCTCGAACCGAGCTGAGATTTTGAGGACAGCGTTGCGATATGCCGCCATTTTCGGATCCTTGGCATCAAAGTCTCCATTTATTTGGGATATTGCGAGGTTCGAGTCCCCACGCATCTCTAGGCGTTGGATACCCATGGAGACTGCCATCCGGAGGCCGTGTAGTAGGGCCTCGTATTCAGCTGCGTTGTTGGAGTCTGTATATAGTATTTGGAGCACGTATTGCACCGTATCTCCGGTGGGGGATGTCAGGACGACGCCAGCCCCCAGACCAGCTAGCATTTTAGAGCCCTCGAAGTGCATGATCCAATTGGAGTATGCGCCGTACTCTTTAGGGAGTTCGGCTTTTGTCCATTTGGCTATGAAATCAGCCAGTACTTGCGACTTAATGGCTCGTCGTGGCTTGTATGTTATGTCGAACGGGAGGAGCTCAATGGCCCATTTGGCAATCCGGCCCGTGGCATCGCGGTTGTTTATTATGTCATTGAGTGGTACTTCAGAGGCCACCATAATCGAACACTCTTGAAAGTAGTGTCGTAATATTTCCGGGATGCCATAAATACCGCATATGCTATCTTTTGGTAATGTGGGTACCATGATTTGCATGGAGTGAGAACGGTGGATACATAATATACTGGCTTTTGAAGTGGGAATTTATGTCTGTCCATCTCTCGTTCGATGACGAGCACTGCGCTTACAACTTGGTGAGTTGCCGCTATATATAATAGCATTGGTTCGCCAACAGTTGGCACGACCAAGATTGGGTTGGTGGCCAGGATGGCTTTTATTTCTTCCAGTCCGGCCGTGGTTGCGTCCGTCCACTCGAAGTGCTCGATGCGCCGAAGAAGGCGATAAAGGGGAAGTGCCTTTTCTCCTAATCGGGAGACAAAGCGGCTTAAAGCCGCCACACATCCAGTCAATTTCTGGATTTGCTTGAGGTTAGTTGGGATAGCCAACTATGACAGAGCTCGGATTTTAGCCGGATTTGCTTCAATTCCTCTACTGGAGATGATGAAGCCTAGGAGCTTTCCGGCGGGAATGCCGAAAACACATTTCTCTGGATTGAGCTTAATGTCGTATGTTCGGAGATTGGTGAATGTGAGCCTCAAGTCGTCTATTAAAGAGTCGACGTGTCTGGTTTTAATGACCACATCGTCTACATATGCCTCCACAGTCTTGCCGATCTGCTTTTCCATACATGTCTGGATCATGCGTTGATATGTTGCGCCGGTGTTTTTGAGCCCGAAGGGCATTCTGTTAAAGCAGAGAGGGCCATATGGCATTATAAATTCTGTTGCGGCTTGATCAGACTCTGCCATCTTAATCTGGTGGTAACCGGCGTATGCATCGAGGAAGCACAATGATTCGTGTCTTGCGGTAGCGTTGATGATTTGATCGATGCGAGGGAGTGGGAAGGGATCCTTTGGACAAGCCTTATTAAGGTCTTTGAAGTCGACACATAGGCGTCAGGATTTGTCCTTCTTTGGTACCATCACCAGGTTTGCTAGCCAATCCGGATGTTTTATTTCTTTAATGAATCCGGCTTCCAGTAGCTTGGCCAGCTCCTCTCCCATGGCTTGTCGCTTAGGTTCAGAGAAATGCCAAAGAGTATGCTTGATTGTCTTGAATCCTTATAGAATATTAAGGCTATGCTCAGCCAATCTGCATGGGATTCCTGGCATGTCTAAAGGATGCCAGGTGTAACATCCCAAATTTTCAATATGGAATGTTATACATTAGATCATAAATGCATATCATATTTTATTTTGCTTTTGGTTTTGATCCTAGAAATTCTACGCAACTCAAGGACCCACGGAGAGAGTTGGTATTTCGTTATTTTCATATTTGAGTTTTCTCAAATTTTGAGAATAGGATCATTTGATTTTATTTATTTTATCATCAATTATTTCTATTACAAAAATATGAGAGAGGGGATAAAATGACTTTCCCAAAATAAAGAAATATTGAGGATTTAATAATAAAATCAAATAAGATTTTATTTCGGAGTTTTTCGTTATTTTATTTGAATTTAGGAAAAATGTGCGTTTTTCAAAATTGCATTTAGGCCCCAAATAAATGTTCATCTTGTGCGGCTTGATTTTAGAAGCCTGGGAAAATTTATTTCGGGATTTTTGGACTCCGTTTAGTATTTCTTTTTATTTTTCTTCCGTGCGTAATTATTTAAAAAAAACGAACCGACCTAACGGGCCGTGTCCGACTAGGACTCCGGCCCGACTAGGCTATATAAGCCGGGGGAGGAGGCCCAGCCGAAACCCTAAGCCGCCCCAGCCCCAGCGCCGCGCCGCCGCCGCCTGCCAGCGCCGCCGCCTGCCAGCGCCGCTGCTGCCGCCTCGCCGCCGCACGCCGCTCGAGGTTCGCCGCGCCTCGATTTCTGCGTCGGTTTTTTTTTGGAAAACCGTTCTGTTTTTCCGTCGGTTTTTTTTAGTTTCGGTTTTTTTAAATAGATCGGTTTTTCCGATTTATTTAAATAGCGAGCGTTCGTCCGCTCGTTCGTTCTAACGAACGTTCGTCATTTTTCTTTTTCTCGGATTTAACCCGCGATTTTTCTGATCGCGATCCCTGATCCGATTTTCTTTTTAGTATAACTTTTCGCTCGTTTATCGAAATCAGGCGATTCAAGCGCCTGGAGTTTCGTCTCGAAACCCTCTATCCGTTTAACCAACTTAAACAAGTTTTTGCTACTGTAAAATTTGCCTTAGATCCAGATTAGTAGAACGAAGTTGTTTTCTTTCGCCGTTTGACTTTCGTTGCTTCGTTCGATTTGATTCTTTTTGCAAACCGGAGTTCTTAAGTTGAACCTTCTGGTTAGATCTCTTATTTGACTTTTACTTGTGCATTAGATGGGTGATTAATGTATGCTTGTTTGTTTGTCCGCGATAGAATACCCGGAGTGCGCCGCCTGTTACTTCGAATCGCTAGGTTTCCCGGATCATCAGCAAGGCAAGTAACACTTTGATCATACCTTTCCTACTACCCAGTTTTATTGCATTAGATCAATCCTCACACATTGCATGATTAGGATCTAATTAAATTGTGGGATGGGAAGTAGTTGAGGTAGTACCTATTACCTGTTTATTATCAAACCTTTGGGAGTTACTTCTATGTTTGCTTATTATGCCATGCTATGCTAGTATATGTGGATTGGGTGAGTGATATCCATGACAGATGTGAGTTTGTTAATTAATGGTTTGTCTAAGGTGGCAACTTAAACACACATCTGGTTGGATTGAGGCACCTGGGTATTCCAGGACTTGCCTGTTTTCTTTTGGACCGCCACCCAGGCTCAAAGGGATCATGAGAATATTCATACTAGAAACTTCCATGTGCAGCCACAAGCTATTATGGGCTCTAGCATAGTTGACTAAGTTGTGCGAACTCTTACAGTGGTAGACTAGCAGATGTAGGGGATGTAGGTGGTATGGTCTACCCGATCGTAAGGTGCTAGCACTTCTGAAAGACTATGTCTCGGTCATCCGTCTTCTCAAACACCGTGTAGTGCGAGAAACCAAACGGAGGCGATCGAGTCTTGTGGGGAAAAGTGCGCAAACCTCTGCAGAGTGTAATAAACTAATCATGGTTAGCCGTGTCCCCGATTATGGACATCTTAAGTATCTAGTACCTGGATTATCATGTGAATCTCAACATGTTACCCTAAATTAATTTTGTTGGGCTTTGTTTAATGATGATGCTTAATTGGGATTGAGAATGCTGTCAACCATTCACAATGTTTAACAACTACCATGATAGTTAAATAAATTTATTCCTTTGAAGTAGGGAAAAATTGGCTTTACACAAAACTGTAACCATAGAGCTTTCCACCAGCCAAATATGCATATAGTATAGCTGTTTCATTCCATTACTCTCTATGTGTTACCTTGCCAGCATATTCCATGTGCTGACCCGTTTCGAGCTGCAAAGTTAATGTTGCAGACTTTTCAGACGATGATTAAGGAGTTTTTAGGTCGTGGTTCTATACTCAGTGATGCCGTTGGAGTTGATGGACTCACTTATCTTCCAAGCCTTCCGCTGTTATCGTTATTAGATGGCCTTAAGCCATATTTATTGTAATAAGTTCTCTATGGAGACACTCGATGTAATAAGTGTGTGATTGCTACTCTGTTATAAATCCTCCGAGTACTGTGTGGTGTCAGCATTACTGATCCAGGGATGACAACGGAACACAGAGATCAGACTGTTTGAGGTCTGGTCGCTACAGAGATGGTATCAGAGCACACACTGACTGTAGGACACGACCACTAAGCTAAAGACCTAGATCACTATCCTCTCTTTTCTCTTCTGACCTCTCATCTTTTCTACTCTTTTAGGATGGCGAATGCAAGGAACAAGTTCACACAACCGGATGAAGATACACCCTTTGGACGTCACTTGAAGGAAGTCAATAGATACCTAAACATAGGAGTACCAAGCTTCACCGGAACCTACAATGCCACTTTACCTGAAGAAGAGCGCTGGATGATTCAAGTTCAAGTTCCAGGAAGGACGTTCATGCTAGTCACTGAGCCCATAGAGTTTTCTTTTGATGCACCAACTTGGAGTCTAGGAATGAGCATGGCAGCTCACATCGCCATGGGACGCATTGGAGAAGTCTACCGCAATGATCTCAAGGATACTATCTACCAGATTTGTGGGCGCCGAGATAAGCACTGGGAGATGATCAGCACCAGAAAGGATAGATCAATTGCAGCTTATATCCAGAAATTAAACCAGCACATTCGACGACGGGAGAACCAGATGTGCTCCGACATGATAGATCTGAAGAAGGCAAGGACAAGAATCAAGGAACTGGAGGAAGAACTCAAGGCTACACGTGAAGATTATGAAGAAGAAATTGAAGTATTGGTGGATAAGAATGCCGACCTTGTTGGGGAACGTTGCAGAAAACAAAAATTTTCCTAGGTTTCACCAAGATCCATCTATGAGTTCATCAAGCAACGAGTGATTAGATGCATCTACGTACCTTGTAGATCACGAGTGGAAGCGTTCAAATAACGGGGATGAGGTAGTCGTACACGACGTGATCCAAATCACCGGAGATCCTAGCACCGAACGGACAACACCTCCGCGTTCAACACACGTACAGAACAGCCACGTCTCCTCCTTCTTGATCCAGCAAGGGGGAAGGAGAGGTTGAGGGAGATGGCACCAGCAGTAGCACGACAGCGTGGTTTCGATGGAGCTACAGTACTCCGGCAGGGCTTCGCCAAGCACTATGGAGGAGGAGGAGGTGTTGGAGAGGGAGAGGGAGGCAACCAAAGGCGTGGATGAAAAGCCCTCCTTCCCCCACTATATATAGGAGGGCCAAGGGGGGGCGCCGGCCCTAGGAGACCCAATCTCCTAGGGGGGCGGCGGCCAAGGGAGGTTTCCCTCCCCCCCAAGGCACCTAGGGTGCCTTCCACTAGTGGGACTCCTCACATATGGAAACCCTAGGCGCATGGGCCTATTGGGGCTGGTGCCCTTGGCCCATGTAGGCCAAGGCGCAACCCCTCTAGCCCATGTGGCCCCCGGGGCAGGTGGCCCCACCCGGTGGGCCCCCGGGACCCTTCCGGTGGTCCCGGTACAATACCGATAACCCCGAAACTTATCCCGATGGCCGAAATAGCACTTCCTATATATAATTCTTCACCTCCGAACCATTCCGAAACTCCTCGTGACGTCCGGGATATCATCCGGGACTCCGAACAACATTCGGGTTACTGCATATACATATCCCTACAACCCTAGCGTCACCGAACCTTAAGTGTGTAGACCCTACGGGTTCGGGAGATATGTAGACATGACCGAGAGGACTCTCTGGTCAATAACCAACAGCGGGATCTGGATACCCATGTTGGCTCCCACATACTCCATGATGATCTCATCGGATGAACCATGATATCGAGGATTCAAGCAACCTCGTATACAATTCCCTTTGTCAATCGGTATGTTACTTGCCCGAGATTCGATCGTCGGTATCCCAATACCTCGTTCAATCTCGTTACCGGAAAGTCACTTTACTCGTACCGTAATGCATGATCCAGTGACCAGACACTTGGTCACTTTGAGCTCATTATGATGATGCATTACCGAGTGGGCCCAGTGATACCTCTCCGTCTCACGGAGTGACAAATCCCAGTCTTGATCCGTGTCAACCCAACAGACACTTTCGGAGATACCTGTAATGCACCTTTATAGTCACCCAGTTATGTTGTGACGTTTGGTGCACCCAAAGCACTCCTACGGTATCCGGGAGTTACACGATCTCATGGTCAAAGGAAAAGATACTTGACATTGGAAAACTCTAGCAAACGAACTATACGATCTTGTGCTATGTTTAGGATTGGGTCTTGTCCATCACATCATTCTCCTAATGATGTGATCCCGTTATCAATGACATCCAATGTCCATAGTCAGGAAACCATGACTATTTTTTGGTCAACGAGCTAGTCAACTAGAGGCTTACTAGGGACATGTTGGTGTCTATTATTCACATGTGTATTACGATTTCCGGATAATACAGTTATAGCATGAATAAAGACAATTATCATGAACAAAGAAATATAATAATGATACTTTTATTATTGCCTCTAGGGCATATTTCCAACAGACCTAACATAGAAGATCGAGATATTTATGGGAGACTCTATGCCAGTAGATGAAGATGAAGAACCCAAGGAGATACGCCCGGAAGACTACATCATCATCGATGACACCGATTCAGATCCAGATAATAGCGATGATGACTATATTGATGAAGCTAGAGCAGATATCATGGAGTCTGCAACCAAAGAATATTTCTAGTAGACCACCCCATCAGTAGTAGTAGTCCACCATGTAAATACAGTAGTCCGAGCACTTTTGCGATAGTTAGATCGATTGTATGCCCTTGTTTGATTGAATGAAGTGAATTGTTTGCTTTTGCCTCATGTGCATATGGGTAGTGTTTTCTCTTTAGACCCCCTCTATTCTTACATCTCATCTTTTCTAAACCCTTAGATGCCTCCGAGATGTGACCCCGGATTTACCTTTCCACCGGAGCTCACCCAGTTGATCTAGCAGCAGAACACATTGATGCAGTTTCTAGTCCAGAATCAGAACCAGGGGAACAACAACAACAACAACAAAAACCCACCACCACCACCACCTGTTGATCACTTAGCACGTTTTCTTAGGCTGAATCCGCCGGTGTTTTCCAGTAGCACCGAGCCGATATTAGCAGATGATTGGCTCCGCAAGACAGCTAGAGAGTTGACCACAGCATGATGCACAGATGCGGAGAAGGTGAAGTTTGCCGCACATCAGCTTGAAGGACCCGCAGCATCATGGTGGGAGAATTTCACAGCCACTTTCCCTGTCGACACTGTCACATGGGAACAGTTTCAGCAGGCTTTTCGTACCGCCCATGTTTCAGTAGGAGCCATGGCCATGAAGAAGCGTGAGTTTCGTAACTTGCGCCAAGGAGGATGGACAGTTGGCCAGTATGTGGAGGACTTTAGTAAGTTAGCACGTTATGCCCCAGATGACGTCGCTACGGATGCAGCAAAGCAGGAGAAGTTTCTGGAAGGACTGAATGATGAGTTGAGCATGCAGTTGATGGTAGCAACCTTCAACAACTACCAGGAGTTGGTAGATCGTGCACTTATGATTGAAGGGAAGCAGCAGCAAATTGAAAAACACAAGAGGAAGTATGGACAAGGAAAGTACAATTCAGGAGCTCAGCAGAAGCCACGTTTTACCCCTAGACCAGGAGGACATTTTCAGCATACCCATGGAGGAGGTAGCTCGCAAAATCACAATGGCACTAGGAATGGTAATGGGAATGGAGGAAGCAACGGCCAGAACCGCACCAACCCATCAACCCCAGCCAAGAAAGACCTGAGCCAAGTCACTTGCTTTAAGTGTTCGAAGACCGGACATTATGCCAATGAATGTCCTGAAATACAAAATGGAATAGCAATGGAAGCTCTGGGAAGAAGCTGAACCCTTTCAACAGGGGACAGGTGAACCACGTTAGCGTGGAGGAGGTTGAAGCTCAGCCTGATGCAGTAATAGGTAAGTTTTTGGTTAAGTCATTTACTGCAGTCGTTCTTTTTGATACTGGTGCATCGCATTCATACATCTCAAGGGGATTTGTGGATAAGTATAACCTGTCAACCCAAGCCCTTAGGTCACCCATGTTAGTAACCTCGCCTGGAGCAGAATATATGGCTAGTCGATGGTGTGATCGGTTACCATTAAGGATTGGTAACTATGTTTTTCCCTCAGACCTAATAGTATTGGAATCCCAAGGATTGGATGTGATATTAGGCATGGATTGGTTGTCAAAGTATGAAGGGAATATTGAATGTGCTAGTAAGTCAATTTTTCTTACCACCCCAGAAGGGAGAAGGATCAAGTATGTATCCCGACATGTGCCAAAGAGGGCTCAAGTAAATTGCTTAACAGGAGTTGTGCAGGAGGAAGTACCAGTGGTAAGGGATTTCCCTAAAGTATTTCCAGAAGAGTTTCCAGGCATGCCACCGGATAGAGATATTGAGTTTTCGATTGAGCTATTTCCAGGCACTGGGCCAATATCAAAGAGACCATATAGGATGCCAGCAAAGGATTTGGTGGAAATTAAGAAGCAGATTAAGGAGTTACTGGATAAGGGATATATTTGCCCAAGCTCTTCGCCTTGGGGATCGCCAGTACTTCTAGTGGAGAAGAAGGATGGATCGTTAAGGATGGTTGTTGATTATCGAGGATTGAATGAAGCAACGATCAAGAACAAGTACCCACTACCGATGATCAATGATCTGTTTGATCGATTGCAAGGAGCTAAGGTATTTTCCAAGATCGATCTGCGATCAGGATACCACCAGTTGAAGATTCGAGAACAGGATATACCTAAGACAGCTTTTACTACCAGGTATGGGATGTACGAGTATACCGTTATGTCATTTGGTCTGACTAACGCACCCGCATATTTTATGAACATGATGAACAAAGTATTTATGGAGTTTTTGGATAAGTTCGTCGTAGTGTTCATTGATGATATCCTAGTCTACTCAAAGAATGAAGAGGAGCATAAGGAGCATTTGCGTTTGGTACTTGGAAAGCTCAGAGAACATCAATTATATGCCAAGTTCAGCAAATGTGAGTTTTGGTTGAAGGAAGTAGGATTCCTCGGACACGTTATATCTGGAGAAGGTATAGCAGTTGATCCCGCTAAAGTTGATACCGTGACCAAGTGGGAAGCACCAACCACCGTGGGAAAGATCCAGAGTTTCCTTGGACTCGCAGGATACTACCAGAGATTTATTGAGAATTTCTCAAAGATTGCGAAGCCTATGACTGAGTTGTTGAAGAAAGATACCAAGTTCATATGGATGGAGGAATGTGAGGCTAGTTTCCAGGAGTCGAAGAAACGTTTGGTTACCTCACCAGTGTTGATTTTGCCAGACCAGACCAAGGATTATGAGGTGTATTGCGACGCTTCACGTCGAGGACTTGGAGTAGTGCTTATGCAGGAAGGGAGAGTTGTTTCATATGCCTCAAGACAACTTAAGCCACATGAGTTGAATTATGCTACGCACGACTTGGAGTTAGCAGCCGTAGTGCATGCACTGAAGACATGGAGACACTCGATGTAATTAGTGTGTGATTGCTACTTTGTTATAAATCCTCTAAGTACTGTGTGGTGTCAGCATTACTGATCCAGGGATGACACCGGAACACAGAGATCAGACTGTTTGAGGTTTGGTCGCTACACCAGGCGAATATATCCCAATTCTCGCGCAGAAACTCCCGTAGTGCGGCGTCTACAGCGGGGTCTAACTGTGCCCCAATGGATGCTATTTTTGTAGGCTTCGTTGGATGGACTTGGAATTTAACTATTTCGTCCGCTGGTTTAAAGGAGGTGGACCTAGATCTTTTGTCTAGTACCACGTCGTCCCTGTCCACCATGAAGCGCAGCGCGGTTAACTCCTCCGCCACAAGGGCTTGGGATAATGCCTCGAGGGCTAGTGCGGCTGTTTTGTTCTTGGCGCGGAGTGCTATGTACGAATCACTAGCTAGAGTGATAATTCCCTTGGGTCCGGGCATTTTGAGCTTCATGTACCCGTAATGGGGTATGGCTTGAAAAATCGTGAATGCATCCCGCCCTAGAAGGGTGTGGTATCCGCTACTAAACGGGGCCACTTGGAATGTAATTTCTTTGGACCTGTAATTCTCCGGAGTGCCGAATACCACATCAAGTGTGATTTTCTTAGCGCAATGGACCTTCTGACTACGGAAGATTCCTCGGAAGGTCGTACTGCTTTGCTCAATACGGTTGCTGTCTATTTCCATTTTGTGGAGAGTTTCCTCATAGATGAGGTTTAATCCGCTGCCGCCGTCCGTGAGCACCTTAGTGAGCCGAAAGCCGTCCACAATTGGACTGAGGATCAAAGCGGCTGGTGCTCGGGCTGTTTGGAATTTAGGTTCTTCACTGGCATTGAAGGTGATAGCCGTGTCGCTCCATGGATTTATTGCTGCCATGTGGCAGACTTCGGCAAGGCTGCGGAGTGCTCGCTTACGCCTATTATTTGAGGCGAAGGTCTCGAAGACCGTTAATACTGTGTTGTTATCCGTGGGAAGGTGCTATGAGGTATTTTGGGTGAGAAGATCCTCACCGCTTTTGGCCACCTGCCGGAGTGCCCAACATGCTCTAAGGCTGTGTGTTGATATGGTATCCGCTGTACTATGGATTTTGCAGGGGCCATTGAGCCATCCCTTCAATACGGTTTCACGCCCTGTAGTGGGCTTTTGCTTCTTTGTAATTGAGTCGGTCGACTTATGAGAGTGCACCCTTTTAGTTTGGTCTGGGGGTTTTGTCAGAGCCGGATTATCCCAAAATTGTGTTTGGGTTTTCCAGGCACTTTCCATCGCACAGTATTTCCGTACTATGGCCGCCAAGTCAGCGAAGTGTGCTACGTCACGGCGACTTATGGCATTGAGGACTCCCTTGCCCGTACAATTGTTGCAAAACAACAAAATTGCATCTTCCTCGCGACAGTCCTTGACCTTGTTCATTACAAGGAGGAATCTGGCCCAATAGTGATGTACTGTCTCTTGGGGCGCTTGCCTAATGTGGGAAAGATCGTTTGTATCTGGGTGGGTGGGTGGATTTAAGTCCAGACCTTGACCCAATCTATGATCCCGGGGCGGGGGAGTTTCTGATCTGGGAAGTTCGGGCTCTGGGATGTTGCCCTGTGGGTTCGGTATGCGGCCTGATTCTGGATTCAGTGTCAGGGTGGTGTCCTCCTGTGAGCGAGTATCTTGTTCGGAGAGCTCGGGAATCTGGACATAGTTCGTCCTCGGGATGGAGAATCGCCGCATTGCTCCTCCACCACCGCTATCTGATGGGTGACTGGCGGAGAGTTAATCTCCCTTTGGTCGGGTTTAAGCCCGATCCAATCGTAGTCCGTAGTGACTCCTAGAGCGGCAATGCGATCCAAGAGCTCGTTCAAAGAGGAGAGCTCCATTGGATCCATCTGCTCAGCAAATTTTGAGCCGATGTGGAGGCTACTTTCGATGACCCGAGAGGTCATCGTTAGCGCAGCGGCCGAGCGGGCGGTCATGATGAAGCCGCCTAGTCGGAGAGTTTGGCCTACAGCCAGGCCTCCCCCAAAGGTGATGTTGTCCTTGACAACGAGGCGGGCCATCTTCCTTATGATGACGACACAGTGGAACTCTCAATGAAAGCACCAATGTCGGTGTCAAAACCGGCGGATCTCGGGTAGGGGGTCCCGAACTGTGCGTCTAAGGCGGATGGTAACAGGAGGCAGGGGACACGATGTTTACCCAGGTTTGGGCCCTCTTGATGGAGGTAATACCCTATGTCCTGCTTGATTGTTCTTGATAATATGAGTAGTACAAGAGTTGATCTTCCACGAGATCAGAGAGGCTAAACCCTAAATGCTAGCCTATGGTATGATTGTATGTTGTCCTACGGACTAAAACCCTTCGGTTTATATAGGGACCGGAGGGGGCTAGGGTTACACAAGGTCGGTTACAAAGGAGGAGATATACATATCCATATTGCCTAGCTTGCCTTCCATGCCAAGTAGAGTCCCATCCGGACACGGGACGAAGTCTTCAATCTCGTATGTTCATAGTACAATAGTCTGGCCAAAGGATATAGTCTGGCTGTCCGGAGACCCCCTAATCTAGGACTCCCTCAGTGGGAGTTGTATGAGAAGGGCGTGGAGAAATAGCTGGTGACTGATGACGAAAGTCCCGCCCAGCTACTTCCTCAGCTTGTCACAGCGCTCGAGGGCGTCGCCAATGGAACTGGCCCCATGGTGGAGGGGGAAGCGTCGGCGGTTTCATCATCGGCCCTGACGCGCGTCCTCAGGCACCTGCACCTTTGCGATCCTGATGCTGACCTTGGTGCCCTGCTCGAGCCTATGGATGAAGAGCGCTTCACAGCTGCTACAGAAGCCGTGAAGGGCCAGTGGAGGCCTTGCTGAATAAGTTCCTTGCCATCGACCCTGCGCCTCCAGCTGATGGTGCCGCCGATCCCTCGACCAAGACCAATGGCACGGGTGACGGCAACGCTGCCGATGAGTGCGCGCGTCCGGACGACAGCGCCCAAGGCTGAAGAGGAGGCTCACTGGTGAACGATGGTGCTCCTTCCTGCTTTTACTTTCCTGCGACATGCGATGTGCCTCGTGGAGGCGTTAAAACTCTTGTTTGGTGTTTAAAGAACAACATGTTTAGTAATATCTCATTAAGATTCCACGACCTCCTTCTCGTTTTCTTGATGTTCTACATTTGTAGCGCCCGGCCACGCGCATACCTGAGCCACCGTTGGACCGTCCGGATCACTAGGACGGGGCCAAGGGGTGAGGGGCTACGTGGCCAGTTAGGCTCCCGAGTCGCAATGCTCAGGAGTCCCCCTTGACGCGCAAACAGCCTGCGAGGAGGCGATGCGAAAGTAGGCCTTAGTGTTCTACGTCGGCAGAGCCCGACCACGCGCAAACCTCAGCCACCGTTGGACTGTCCGAATCACCATGACGGGACCAAGGGGTGAGGGGCTACGTGGCCAGTTAGGCTCCTGAGTCGTGATGCTTAGGATTCCCCCTTGACGCACAAACAAACCTTCATACCTGTCCTCGCCGAGGTCCCGCTCGGGAGGGGCGCGCGATGACCAGGTCCGAGGGACCTGGCAGGGCGACGTACGCTAGGCGTGACCTGGGCATAGCCCCCGTGCCTAGCCCCCTCGCATGACTCTCCCGAGGGGAAAGCGTTGCGGTGAGGCTGGACACTGAGCCGGGTGGCGCCCTGAGGTATGCGACCACGGGGCGGCCGTCAATTGTTTATCACTAGAGTGGAGCATAGCGCTTCCGCACTTGAACGGGCATAGCCGCTCCTCGATCGTGTCGACTGCCAGCGCGGAGCATGGTGCTTCCACTGGTGCGTGGGTGAGGGCTCCCTTTGAGTGGAGCCCCCAGGGCGTGTACAGCCCTGCTTTGACACGTGGCTTGCACGGCAGGGCTAGACGAGGTGTGTCTGGGCACTCGTGAGCCAGCGCGGGACTCATGAGGCCCTACCTCAAGGAGGGTTATGCCTGGTCTTGATTCTTGATGGCTGCGGTGGCCCTGTGAGATGGTTAGGCAACCTGCGCCAGACGAATCTCCTGAGGCGATCACTTGAGAAGGCCAAACACCAATGACCCCAGGAGGTGACGTGAACGGGGCCTGCCCGCCAGACAAAGCTTAGTCATTGGATTTATCGAGGCTGCAGGGACGGACCAGAGCACAGATGCCGTGTCTAGTCTTCTCATGCGAAGAATCCTAAAGAAAGACGACCGGTGCGCAGCTCTCGCGGTGGCGAGGCACCACGTCACGTGTCCTGGCTTCTCCATCCACGATTAGCTCATGCGAGAACAAGGCACCAAGGGCCATGGGAGGTGACGTACATGGGAGCGGGCCCGCGAGCCAGAGCTCGGCCTCTTGGGTTTGGCGAGACTGCAGGGACGGACCCGAGCACAGACGCGTGCCAGTCCTTAATCATGGGGCGGTCGTGGGTGGGCTTGCAAGGGCGTGCAACGTTTATGGTATCGAAGTACCAGACAGGCAGGTGATAATCATAAGGCAATTCATGCAAGAGGGCAAGCTGGTTCAGATAGATGCAAGAACAATACATGCCACTGGGACAGACCCGAGCGGCCTGGGGATGATGCAGCCTGAGAGGCACTCCCAACAGAGTAAGCTAAAGATGCAAAAGGATACACGCCACAGGGACATCCCATGCGACTTGGGGATAATGTTTCCTGAAGGTTGTCCCTAACTGAATGAACTGGAAAGAGTCGCCTGATACCATAGCTGGAGTGGTGTCGGGGTAGCTGGGGATGCGCGCCGGAGAAGTTGCTCCTCACGAGCCACTAGGGTCCTGAGCCTCAGGAGGCTCGGCAGGCCAAGGTGGCTCCTGAAGAACTGTCGCGATCTCCGCTAGGACAGCGTGATGCATGGCCTCCTTAGCCGCCAGAATGCTTCACAGGTGGCGCTGGAAGGTGACAGCCGCGTTCGGCAGGCCGAGAGGCATGCAAACATAGCTGTGAGGGGGACCCTTGCACCATCCAACGCGCAAAGGCCAAAAACGTCCCTGAGATGCGGCCTTTTTGAGCCCTGGAATGTCGATGCAGATGCGTAGCCCGCCGTCCTCGCCAGGATGGGGAGCTGCGCTAGGTGGTGAGCGACGGTCGCCACGTATGGTCCTTTCCTCTTGAAGCTCCTGGATTGCCTTGGTGATGAACTCCTGAGCACTAGGCACTCCATGCCTTGTGCCCTCTTGAGGGAAACGTGTGGCGAAGCACGCCTCCACATGGTGCCCAAGCGCCTCCCTCGTGACATTGACTGGGTCTGAGGCCCTCCAGAAGAGAGCCCCCGAGCCTAGCCTGAGGAGGGCACCGGGCGCGCTTTCCTATGCGAGGGAAGGAGGCACCCCAGCTGCAGGCGCTGATCCTGAGGTGGTGCCGCTGGAAACACCGCCTTCCCGAGGCCCTTGGCGGAGTAGCTACTTCTTCTTCTTTGGGTTGGCCTCAGGAGGGTTCAGGGTGCCTTCGTTGTCAGGGTCTTCGGCCGCTGCAGCTTGGTAAGCACTCTCGAGGGAGCACACCGAATCTCTTTCTTCACAGGGGACTGGTACCTCTTGAGCATGCGTTGGTTTTCCCTTGAAGAGGAAAGGGTGATGCAGCAAAGTAGCATAAGTATTTCCCTCAATTTTTGAGAACCAAGGTATCAATCCAGTAGGAGACTGCATGCAAATCGCCTAGTACCTGCACAAACAATCAAGAACCTTGCAACCAACGCGATAAAGGGGTTGTCAATCCCTTAACGGCCACTTGCAAAAGTGAGATCTGATAAAGATAATAAGATAAATATTTTTGGTATTTTTGTTGTATAGATTGAAAAGTAAAGATTGCAAAATAGATAGTAAACTAGAATTATAGATCGGAAACTTATATGATGTAAAGTAGACCCGAGGGCCATAGGTTTCACTAGTGGCTTCTCTCAAGATAGCATATATTATGGTGGGTGAACAAATTACTGCCGAGTAATTGATAGAAAAACGCATAGTTATGAGAATATCTAGGCATGATCATGAACATAGGCATCATGTCCGTGTCAAGTAGACCAAAACGATTCTGCATCTACTACTATTACTCCACACATTGACCGCTATCCATCATGCATCTAGAGTATTGAGTTCATAAGAATAGAGTAACGCATTAGGCAAGATGACATGATTAGAGGGATAAACTCAAGCAATATGATATAAACCCCATCTTTTTATCCTCGATGGCAACAATACAATACGTGTCCGTTCCCTTTCTGTCACTGGGATCGAGCACCGCAAGATTGAACCCAAAGCTAAGCACTTCTCCCATTGCAAGAAAGATCAATCTAGTAGGCCAAATCAAACTGATAATTCGAAGAGACTTGCAAAGATATCAAATCATGCATATAAGAATTCAGAGAAGAATCAAATAGTGTTCATAGATAATATTGATTATAAACCCACAATTCATTGGATCTCGACCAATACACCGCAAAAAGTATTACATCGAATAGATCTCCAAGAACATCGAGGAGAACTTTGTATTGAGCACCAAAGAGAGAGAAGAAGCCATCTAGCTAATAACTATGGACCCGAAGGTCTGTGGTAAACTACTCACACATCATCGGAGAGGCTATGGTGTTGATGTAGAAGCCCTCTGTCGGTGTCAAAATCGGCGGATCTCGGGTAGGGGGTCCCGAACTGTGCGTCTAAGGCGGATGGTAACAGGAGGCTGGGGACACGATGTTTTACCTAGGTTCGGGCCCTCTTGATGGAGGTAAAACCCTATGTCCTGCTTGATTTATTCTTGATGATATGAGTATTACAAGAGTTGATCTACCACGAGATCGGAGAGGCTAAACCCTAGAAGCTAGCCTATGGTATGATTGTCTGTTGTCCTATGGACTAAAACCCTCTGGTTTATATAGACACTGGAGGGGGTTAGGGTTACACAAGGTCAGTTACAAAGGAGGAGATATCCATATCCGTACTTCCTAGCTTGCCTTCCACGCCAAGTAGAGTCCTATCTGGACATGGGACGAAGTCTTCAATCTTGTATCTTCATAGTCCAACAGTCCGGCCAAAGGATATAGTCCGGCTGTCTGGAGACCCCCTAATCAAGGACTCCCTCAGTAGCCCCTAAACCAGGCTTCAATGATGATGAGTCCAGCGTAGTGTTGTCTTCGGCATTGCAAGGCGGGTTCCTCCTCCAGATACATCACAGAAGAGTTTGAATAAAAGGATGGTATCCGGCCCTGCAAAATACGTTCCACATACCACCGTAGAGAGAATGATATTTCCACATACCACAAGTCATCTTCATCACTATTGAAATCAACATACTGGGGGTGTGTTACCTTAGGACCTTTGGCCATGAAGCATCTTCCAATTCCTTCATTTGGTGAGTCAAATATGTCATAGGAGTTGGTTGACACAAGTGCTAGACCGGCAACACCTTCATCTTGAGTATCTTCGGAGTCGGAGTGATAACTTCTCTCGGAGTGGCTGTCGGAGTCGGAGCCGGATACCCATTCACCAACATGAGCTTGATGTCTTCGTCTTGTGTAGCTTCTTGATGATTTTTCCTTCCTTTCTGAATCCTTGCTTCTCCGTGAGTATCTTCGTTCCTAACGATCATCTCTACTCCTTCTCTCTCTTGGTGATGATTCTTTGCTTCTTCTTTTTGGAGAATCTTCTCTTCTCTTGTAGGGAGCCGTACACTCATTGGAGAAGTGTCCGGGTCTTCCACAGTTGTAGCAGTTTCGCTCTCGACTAGAAGATCTTTTGTCATTGTAGGACCTTGACTTGAAGCTTCTATCTTTGCTTCTAGTCTTGTAGAACTTGTTGAAGTTCTTCACCATTAAGCTCAATTCTTCGTTGAAGTCTTGTTTCTCACTCGACGATGTAGGGGCTTCACATGAGGCTTTATAGGCACCACTTGATTTGTTGTGAAGTTCCTCTTTATCCTTAAGTGACATCTCATGAGCAACAATTCTTCCAATCACCTCTGTTGGCTTGAGATCTTTGTAATTGGGCATCATTTGGATCAATGTGCACACGGTATCATATTTTCCATCCAAGGCTCTTAGAATCTTCTTGATGATGAATCTATCGGTCATCTCTTCACTTCCTAAGATGGGAATCTCATTTGTGATGAGAGCAAGCCTAGAGTACATTTCAGTGACACCTTCACCATCCTTCATCTTGAACTTGTCAAGTTGGCTTTGGAGCACATCCAACTTGGATTCCTTGACGGAGTCGGTACCTTCGTGCATATCAATCAAAGTGTCCCAAATTTCCTTTGCATTCTCAAGACGGCTGATTTTGTTGAATTCTTCGAGGCACAATCCATTGAAGAGAATATCACAAGCTTGAGCATTGTATTGCAACATTTTCAACTCATCCGCGGTAGCTTCACGGTTTGGTTCTCTCCCATCAAAGAAGTCACCTTGCAAACCAACACACACAATAGCCCAAACGGCGGGGTTATGTCCAAGAATATGCATTTTCATTTTATGCTTCCAACTAGCAAAATTAGTACCATCAAAGTAAGGACCTCTACGGTGATAATTTCCCTCGCTAGACGCCATACTCTCCTAGGTTGTGAAACCAAGGCTATGACCACAAAAAGCTATGGAGATCAAAGCAAATGGAGACCAAAGCTCTGATACCACTTGTAGGATCGAAAGTATGTCTAGAGGGGGGGTGATTAGACTACTTGACCAAATAAAAACTTAACCTTTTCCCAATTTTAGTTCTTGGAAGATTTCAGCTTTTTTAGGACAAGTCAAGCAATCATCACACAATTCAATCAAGCATGCAAAGAGTATATTGGCAGCAGAAAGTAAAGCATGCAACTTGCAAGAATGTAAAGGGAAGGGTTTGGAGATTTCAAACGCAATTGGAGACACGGATGTTTTTCCCGTGGTTCGGATAGGTGGTGCTATCCTACATCCACGTTGATGGAGACTTCAACCCACGAAGGGTAACGGTTGCACGAGTCCACACAGGGCTCCACCCAAGGGTAACGGTTGCGCGAGTCCACACAGGGCTCCACCCACGAAGGGTCCACGAAGAAGCAACCACCCACAAAGGGTCCACGAAGAAGCAACCTTGTCTATCCCACCATGGCCATCGCCCACACAGGACTTGCCTCACTAGCGGTAGATCTTCACGAAGTAGGCGATCTCCTTGCCCTTACAAACTCCTTGGTTCAACTCCACAATCTTGTCGGAGGCTCCCAAGTGACACCTAGCCAATCTAGGAGACACCACTCTCCAAGAAGTAACAAATGGTGTGTAGGTAATGAACTCCTTGCTCTTGTGCTTCAAATGATAGTCTCCCCAACACTCAACTCTCTCTCATAGGATTTGGATTTGGTGGAAAGAAGATTTGAGTGGAAAGCAACTTGGGAAGGCTAGAGATCAAGATTCATATGGTAGGAATGGAATGTCTTGGTCTCAACACATGAGTAGGTGGTTCTCTCTCAGAACATATGAGTTGGAATGGTGTATGTGTTCTGATTGCTCTCTTCTTGAATGAAGAGGGGGTGGAGGGGTATATATAGCCTCCACACAAAATCCAACCGTTACACACAGTTTTCCAATCTCGGTGGGACCGAATCAACAAACTCGGTCGGACCGAAAATGTAAACCTAGTGACCGTTAGAGATTTTCGGTGGGACTGACATGCAACTTGCTGGAACCGATATGGTTAGGGTTTGGGCATAACGTAATCTCGGTGAGACCGATTACACAAATTCGGTGAGACCGAATTTGGTAATTAGCTAACCAGAGAGTTGGTCAGGCAAACTCGGTGGGACCGATTTGCTCTTTCGGTGAGACCGAGTGGAACTCGGTGAGACCGAAAAGTTACAAAGGGGAAACACTGAGTTTACATTGCAATCTCGGTGGGACCGATTCGCTCTTTTGGTGAGACCAAAAAGTTACAAAAGGGAAACAGAGAGTTTGCAATCCCATCTCGGTGAGACCGAGATCCTTATCGGTAGAACCGAATTGCTAGGGTTTGGCAGTGGCTAATGACAAGTGAAACTCGGTTGCGCCGGATAGGAAGAATCGGTAGGACCGAGTTTGGCTTAGGGTTTAGGTCATATGTGGATATGGGAAAGTAGTTGAGGGTTTTGGAGCATATCACTAAGCACATGAAGCAAGAGGCTCATTAAGCAACACCTCATCCCTCCTTGATAGTATTGGCTTTTCCTATGGACTCAATGTGATCTTGGATCACTAAAATATAAAATGAAGAGTCTTGAGCTTTTGAGCTTGAGCCAATCCTTTGTCCTTAGCATTTTGAGGGTTCCACTTTCACATCCATGCCATGCCAATCATTGAGCTTTCCTGAAATAATCATCTTGGAATAGCATTAGCTCAATGAGCTATATGTTGTTATGAATTACCAAAACCACCTAGGGATAGTTGCACTTTCAATCTCCCCCTTTTTGGTAATTGATGACAACATATAGATCAAAGCTTCGACAAATGATAATAAGCATGAAATATATCGTCGTTTGAGAAGTATGTGATAAGTAAGAGCTCCCCCTAAATTTGTGCATATTTAAAATTTGCTTTGGACTGCAAATGCACAAGGAGTTAGAGTCATGGGTTACTCTTCCATGTCACATACATCTTGGTGGAGCGCTTAAAATGATAAGAATGAAATACATGCACTCATCACCAAGAATAGTGAGTGATCACATAAGATAGATAAGATAATAGCATTAAGCAAGCATTAAGTGTAGCTTATGATCAAACACATGATCATCAATGTCTCACAAGCATAGTGTCTCAAGCACTCAAAAGCAAACAAGTTTGAAAAACCACCAAATAAAGCAAGAGAGAAAAGCAACACTCTCTCTCTCGAAGCCTATGATCTATACATCTTCTCCCCCTTTGGAAACAAGTTACCAAAAAGTTCCTAGAAAATGCATAGCACTAGATCGACGCTCAGGCTTGATCTTCTGGTGGTGGTGGAGTCCGGATCACTCCAAGGACGAAGGCTTCGGTAGATGCTGAAGTAGACGCTGGAGTTGGAGCTGAGGTAGATGCTGGAGCTGGTGGAACTGAGGTTGTAGCTGGTGCTGAAGTGGTGGCTCTGGTGTCAGCAACTGGCACGGCAGATGACCTCGGGCCTCGTGGCACTCTGGCAAAGGCATGAGTGGTAGTCCTGCCTCTCCTCTCCTGCATGTCCTCCTGGAGCTGCTCCACTGCAGACTGAACTTCCGTTACTTTGACATCCAAGTCATAGAACTTCTATTCCATGATTCTCTCTAGGCTCTGCTGATTCTGAGTGAGGGTGGCCAGACTTTGCTCAATCCTCAGCATGGATGCAATCAAGTAACCAAGCTGCTCTTGTTTGGTCTTCAAGAAGTATTCAGATGCATCCTCTTGAGTTGGCATCTTGGCAGCTTTCTCCTTCCTCGCCTTCTCCTTCTTTGCGTAAGCTTGTGCAGACGATGGCTCGTTCTCAGTCCTGACAACTTGATTGTCCTCAAAATCTGGACGGATGGGCAAATGTTCCTTGTCCAATAAATATATGCCCGTGCCCATCTTGGAGTTGATGAGCTCCTAAATTTGAGGGGCATACCCGCAACTCCTCTTCTGATCTGCTGCAATCCTCTTGATTGTTTCCACTATGAGGCTCATCACCTTGAACTTCTGAGGCACATCAAACACATGTAGCAAGTTGATAGCATGGCCTCTGATCATCTTGTGATCTCCAGACTTGGGCAGTAAGGTGTGCCTTAGTATCCAATTGATCGTAGGCAGACCTGACAGAAGATAATGCACTGAGCCAAACTTGAAAGTATCAAGTGCTTCATTTGGGATCTCCTTGTACATATTGGACATTGAGTTGTGGTCCATCTTCTTCTTGGCATATATGTCCATGTCATCATCATGCTCCTCTGGGGCATTAATCAACTTTGCCCATTCCTCAATAGTGGATTGGTACCTCGTACCCTCAGACATCCATATGATCCTCCCATCTGAATAAAAATGTGCTATGGAGTAGAATTGCATGATCAGCTCCTCGTTCCACTTTGTGAGCTTCTGCCCAACAAAGTCAACAACTCCACAAGCACTAAAGCTGTCATATACTCCCGGGTAGTGTTCCTCATTCTCCTTCATGTAGGTCCAGTCGACCCATCTCATATCACAGACTATGGGCTTCTTATCAAGCAAAACTGTTTCATAAAAATCTTGCTGCTCCTTGGTGTGGAACCTGTAATCCACGGCAGTCCTTCTCCTTGAAGCATACGGGTCTGCTTCTCTCCACTTCCTCAGCCCTGAATCTCTCCTGAGCTTCATATCCTCAGCCACAGGATGAGCATCGTTGTGGTCTGGGATCTTGGGCTTTAGCTTTCTCAGGACATTCTCTTCCTCTTCTTCAGCAACAGTCTCAGGCACTGGGGCCTTGTTCTTCTCAGCTGCAGGAATGCTCCTTGTATTCCTCTTGGGTGCAGACTTGGAGGCAGCTTTGGGCTTAGATGCAGTAGCCCCTGACCTTATGGCATCACCAATCAGCTTGGGTGCCTTGGGTGCTGGTGCAGCTACCTCTTCTTCCTCTTCCTCTTCCATGATGGAAGCTTTTCCTAGCACTCTGGCTACGGTCTTCTTGACCCTTTCCTTCCTCTTCTTGCCTTCTGCAGCAATTGGCTCTTGGGAAGTGGGCTTCTCAGTTGAGGCTCTTGCCTTTGACATGGGCTGCCTGCCTGCTGGCCTTTTGATCTTCAGGCCTGGCTTTGTGCCTTGAGCTGGCTCAACTCTCTTGGAAGTGGCCTCTTCCTCTGCCACATAGTCTTCATCTTCGGAGTCTAAAGTTCTCTTTTTCCTCTGTCTCGCGGCAGCCTTTGGCAAGTTTCTAGGGGTGCTCCTGCTGCCCTCATCTGAAGAGCTGGAGGGACTAGTGCCCTCACTCATGTGCACCTGCTGCTCTGACATGTTCTGGTTGTCACTTTGATCAGACATGCTGCAAACTGACTGCTGACCCTGTGAACAGATTATAGATGAGGTAGAAAGGATGAGCATCACAAAATGCAGAGATTTTTGCAAAAGAATGATCCAAAAACTTAGTTTTAGTTTCCCACTGAAATCATCTCGGATCTACCAATTTTCAAACTCGGTGATACCGAAGCAGTTTTGGAACCTAAACTAGTGAACTCGGTAGGACCGAGTCACAGTTCGGTGGCACCGAGACTGCTAGGGTTTCACAGAGTTTGAAAATCGGTCACACCGATAAGTAATTCTCGGTCAGACCGAGTCTCACTTGTGCAATGGCATAAGCCAAATCGGTGGGACCAAGTTTTTCAACTCGGTGGGTCCGAGATGGTTTCGGCGGAAACCTAAACCTGGAATTTTCGAATCAAACCTAATCTATGGGTTCATTGACTGGATAGAAGTTTATCAAACGTGGCTAGAATCAATATGATCACAATGTGCTAGGAATCAGATTGGGGAATAGCACAAAGATCGAGTCCATACCCTAGTTCGGCGGAGACTCACTACGGCGGCAACGGCGGGACAGAATTCCCGTTGACGGCGACGGAGACCAGCGACTGGAGGCGGCTGGCGGTGAGAAGACGATCCGGAGACCATGAAGGCAGAGCAGGCTATCGCGCGGGCGAAGGGGTTCGGAGAAATTTCCAAAATTTTGCCCGTGGCTATATATAGCCCGACCCTGTCGGT
The DNA here is from genome assembly GCF_002162155.2 of Triticum dicoccoides. Taxonomy (NCBI): domain Eukaryota; kingdom Viridiplantae; phylum Streptophyta; class Magnoliopsida; order Poales; family Poaceae; genus Triticum; species Triticum dicoccoides. The sequence goes on from NC_041386.1 coordinate 442,420,978, forward strand.
GTGACCGAGTGGAACAACTCGGTGGCACCGAGATTCATAACTGCGTGCAGTTACTGATACTCGGTGTGCCTGAAATGTTCAAATCGGTTGCACCGAGATCGAAAACCTAGATCAACTTAATGATCTTGGTAGGACCGAAAGTAGGGTATCGGTCAGACCGAGAATCATAAAGAGGTTTTGGAAGTTTAAGTCTATGACGAATCGGGGACTCCGAGCGCTCCTCACACAGAGTGGTTCGAATCTGACTTGGTCAAATTTTATGATGCAGCATGAATAGAGTTTGAGACGAGAAAAGCATAGATAGCTAGAGGAGGTTCTTAGGCATTCTTGTCCATCCACTTGGCAAAAAGAAATAAAACCGAACAATCAAAATAACAAGTGGATGTCCTCGAATGAGTAAAATATGCAACCAGCATGATCACACAATAAGATGGCAAATGAAATATGTGGCAAGGCATGCACAACCAATTCTAGCATCTATCAAGCAATTTGCGATGACTAGGTCATCTATATATGAGTATATTGACTTAGGAGTCAAGTGAGAACACTTGATCATAGGTCATACTCATCGTTCAAGCTCAAGTGGGGTTACCACTTTTACATAAAGCATTGTTGTGTTCACATCTTTAGAGTTGCTTTAGCTCAAGTCTTAGAGTAAAGCTCCCCCTAGATGTGATATCCCCCCTAAGAGGGATGAACTAACCTTGGGTTTTGTCGATGATGACTTCATGTAGATGTTGAAGATGTGGATGCTTAATGTTGATGTAGATCACTTGGAGCTATCCATTTGAGTGAATTGCACTTTCAATACCTACATGGGTTAGTCCCACAAGGAACAAACAAGGATATCCATAGACATAGAGTGATGCACACACAAGATGATGTCCATGAAGACTTTTAGGTTACCTTGTCCCTTGTCTTACCAACGAGAGGGTTTGTGACTCCTTGTACTAGTGCAAGATGTGGAAGTTGATTGCACTTGTTCTCGCCAAAATGATAAGAGTGAAGTATGTTGGCGGAGTCACCCTCAAGAACTCTCTAGTTCTTCTTCTTTTGGATCCACATCATCTTGATGGGAATCCTTGGAGTTGTAGTCGTACTTGATGAAGTGGAACTTGAAGTAGTCTTGGGAATCCACTTGACTAAGGTCTTAGGAGCTTCTTCAAATGCGTCGATTTCCTCTTGAAGCTTGTCCTTGCCTTTTTGCTTGTAGTCTTGTGGTGGAAGATCATCTTGAGCTTGTGTCCCCTTGAAAGAAGTATCATACTTCTCTTGTTGAGGGACAAACTTTGTCTTGGGGTATTGATCTTCTTTCCACTCAACTCCATTGGCATTGACCTTTCGTTCAAAACCAACACCTTGATTCTTCCGGTGCATTCCTTGCTTGCGCACAATTTCCTCGAATTGCTTACTCCCGGCAAGGCTTTTGTGCACTCCTTTCTCTATAATTCCCTTCAATAAACTATTTTCTTGCTCAAGTGTAACTTGGCTAAGAGAATCATTAGTGAAATCAAGAGAACTACTAGAAGCAACAATATTGGATTTAGCATGATCATTGTTACTACTAGAGGAAGAATCTTTCTTGTTCTTGTTACTAGACTTGACTTGAGGCATGTAAGTAGATAAGAGTAAACGCTTGGCAATGTAAGAAGAACTTTTCTTACGGAGATCATCATTGATTGCTTTTAAGAACTCATGCTCTTGCTCAAGATTGAGCTTTTCAAAGTGTAATTTCTCATGAGCTCTTAAAAGTTCTCGGTGATCTTCGAAGATGGTTTCATGAGCTAACTTAAGAGTGTTTAGTTCTTTAGTTAGAGCCTCAATCTTCTCCTTATCATTGTCATTCGTTTTATCTTGATTAGCATGTTTAATTGACGTTTCATCATAGTATTCATCACTAGAGTTGTCAACAAGCAAATCATCTCCTAACAAGTCATCTTCATCACTATTGAAATCAACATACTGGGGGTGTGTTACCTTAGGACCTTTGGCCATGAAGCATCTTCCAATTCCTTCATTTGGTGAGTCAAATATGTCGTAGGAGTTGGTTGACACAAGTGCTAGACCGGCAACACCTTCATCTTGAGTATCTTTGGAGTCGAGTGATAACTTCTCTCGGAGTGGCTGTCGGAGTCGGAGCCGGATACCCATTCACCAACATGAGCTTGATGTCTTCGTCTTGTGTAGCTTCTTGATGATTTTTCCTTCCTTTCCGAATCCTTGCTTCTCCGTGAGTATCTTCGTTCATAACGATCATCTCTACTCCTTCTCTCTCTTGGTGATGATTCTTTGCTTCTTCTTTTTGGAGAATCTTCTCTTCTCTTGTAGGGAGCCGTACATTCATTGGAGAAGTGTCCGGGTCTTCCACAGTTGTAGCAGTTTCGCTCTCGACTAGAAGATCTTTTGTCATTGTAGGACCTTGACTTGAAGCTTCTATCTTTGCTTCTACTCTTGTAGAACTTGTTGAAGTTCTTCACCATTAAGCTCAATTCTTCGTTGAAGTCTTGTTTCTCACTCGACGATGTAGGGGCTTCACATGAGGCTTTATAGGCACCACTTGATTTGTTGTGAAGTTCCTCTTTATCCTTAAGTGACATCTCATGAGCAACAATTCTTCCAATCACCTCCGTTGGCTTGAGATCTTTGTAATTGGGCATCATTTGGATCAATGTGCACACGGTATCATATTTTCCATCCAAGGCTCTTAGAATCTTCTAGATGATGAATCTATCGGTCATCTCTTCACTTCCTAAGCCGGCAATCTCATTTGTGATGAGAGCAAGACTAGAGTACATTTCAGTGACACCTTCACCATCCTTCATCTTGAACTTGTCAAGTTGGCTTTGGAGCACATCCAACTTGGATTCCTTGATGGAGTCGGTACCTTCGTGCATATCAATCAAAGTGTCCCAAATTTCCTTTGCATTCTTAAGACGGCTGATTTTGTTGAATTCTTCGGGGCACAATCCATTGAAGAGAATATCACAAGCTTGAGCATTGTATTGCAACATCTTCAACTCATCCGCGGTAGCTTCACAGTTTGGTTCTCTCCCATCAAAGAAGTCACCTTGCAAACCAACACACACAATAGCCCAAACGGCGGGGTTATGTCCAAGAATATGCATTTTCATTTTATGCTTCCAACTAGCAAAATTAGTACCATCAAAGTAAGGACCTCTACGGTGATAATTTCCCTCGCTAGACGCCATACTCTCCTAGGTTGTGAAACCAAGGCTATGACCACCAAAAGCTATGGAGATCAAAGCAAATGGAGACCAAAGCTCTAATACCACTTGTAGGATCGAAAGTATGTCTAGAGGGGGGGTGATTAGACTACTTGACCAAATAAAAACTTAACCTTTTCCCAATTTTAGTTATTGGCAGATTTTAACTATTTTAGGACAAGTCAAGCAATGATCACACAATTCAAGCAAGCATGCAAAGAGTATATTTGCAGCGGAAAGTAAAGCATGCAACTTGCAAGAATGTAAAGGGAAGGGTTTGGAGATTTCAAACGCAATTGGAGACACGGATGTTTTTCCCGTGGTTCGGATAGGTGGTGCTATCCTACATCCACGTTGATGGAGACTTCAACCCATGAAGGGTAACGGTTGCGCGAGTCCACAGAGGGCTCCACCCAAGGATAATGGTTGCGCGAGTCCACACAGGGCTCCACCCACGAAGGGTCCACGAAGAAGCAACCACCCACAAAGGGTCCACGAAGAAGCAACCTTGTCTATCCCACCATGGCCATCGCCCACACAGGACTTGCCTCACTAGCGGTAGATCTTCACGAAGTAGGCGATCTCCTTGCCCTTACAAACTCCTTGGTTCAACTCCACAATCTTGTCGGAGGCTCCCAAGTGACACCTAGCCAATCTAGGAGACACCACTCTCCAAGAAGTAACAAATGGTGTGTAGGTAATGAACTCCTTGCTCTTGTGCTTCAAATGATAGTCTCCCCAACACTCAACTCTCTCTCATAGGATTTGGATTTGGTGGAAAGAAGATTTGAGTGGAAAGCAACTTGGGAAGGCTAGAGATCAAGATTCATATGGTAGGAATGGAATGTCTTGGTCTCAACACATGAGTAGGTGGTTCTCTCTCAGAACATATGAGTTGGAATGGTGTATGTGTTCTGATTGCTCTCTTCTTGAATGAAGAGGGGGTGGAGGGGTATATATAGCCTCCACACAAAATCCAACCGTTACACACAGTTTTCCAATCTCGGTGGGACCGAATCAACAAACTCGGTCGGACCGAAAATGTAAACCTAGTGACCATTAGAGATTTTCGGTGGGACTGACATGCAACACGGTGGAACCGATATGGTTAGGGTTTGGGCATAACGTAATCTTGGTGAGACCGATTACAAAAATTCGGTGAGACCGAATTTGGTAATTAGCTAACCAGAGAGTTGGTCAGGCAAACTCGGTGGGACCGATTTGCTCTTTCGGTGAGACCGAGTGGAACTCGGTGAGACCGAAAAGTTACAAAGGGGAAACACTGAGTTTACATTGCAATCTCGGTGGGACCGATTCGCTCTTTCGGTGAGACCGAAAAGTTACAAAAGGGAAACAGAGAGTTTGCAATCCCATCTCGGTGAGACCGAGATCCTTATCGGTAGAACCGGATTGCTAGGGTTTGGCAGTGGCTAATGACAAGTGAAACTCGGTGGCGCCGGATAGGAAGAATCGGTAGGACCGAGTTTGGCTTAGGGTTTAGGTCATATGTGGATATGGGAAAGTAGTTGAGGGTTTTGGAGCATATCACTAAGCACATGAAGCAAGAGGCTCATTAAGCAACACCTCATCCCTCCTTGATAGTATTGGCTTTTCCTCTGGACTCAATGTGATCTTGGATCACTAAAATATAAAATGAAGAGTCTTGAGCCTTTGAGCTTGAGCCAATCCTTTGTCCTTAGCATTTTGAGGGTTCCACTTTCACATCCATGCCATGCCAATCATTGAGCTTTCCTGAAATAATCATCTTGGAATAGCATTAGCTCAATGAGCTATATGTTGTTATAAATTACCAAAACCACCTAGGGATAGTTGCACTTTCACCTCCGCATCCGGCCCCACTTCGGCCTGTGGCTGAAGACCTTCAATATCAAGCCGAAGGTGGTGGGAGGCCAACAAGCGGAATGCGGCGGAGCCATGGTGGGCAAGATGCCCAATGTTATATGGCTTGAAGGCTCCTTCGTGGAGACCATAAAGGGGTGGCAATCGGCGTGGTTCTACATCACCGAGCCGCGCGACACCAACTGGGTGGCGGCCCCTGAGTTTCGATCCAGAATCCCCACGTGGCTCACCTCCTGGAAAGAGAAGGGCCTATCCTGGGGTTCATCGGTGGAGCCGGACGGACTCCAGAAATGTATCCGGAATATGGCAAGAAAGAAGCTCAAGCTTGTCAACATAGTCCAGGTCATGCTCTTCCGCCGGATCCTCCCGTGTCAACAACGGGATTTCAAGTTGTGGGAGTTCGACCCGGCCCAGTACCAGACTCTTAGCGAGCTCTTCGACACGACGCACAAGGACGTCTGGAGGGTGTTGTTCAAGGGTGCCGAGGTCCCTCCCTCTCTCACCAAGGACCGCGGGCTAAGCGCGAAGCGTGCTGCGAATCTGGTAAGTTTTGTACATCTGGTAGGATTTTTACTTCCCATAGCTTAACCATGTGTGAGGTCTAAGCTCCCATGCCTTTTATAGGACTGGGTGGGGGCATCGGAGAAGATCAACTGTCTAGCCCCTCTGCCCGAAGACATTGCGGACGCTCTCCTAACGGAGATGCTGACTCCGGCTCCTTACAAGGTGCCGGAGAAGACCAAGAAGAAGGCCAAGGGAACCCGAAAGAGTTCTCGACGCCAGGTGGTATCGGACTCCTCGTCCGATGACTCTGCGACGCACTCCTCCCACAAAGACGAGGAGGAAGATGAAGATGCTCCGCCTCTAGCCGGGGGAGACAAGAAAAGGAAGGCCGCCCCAACCGGGGGGGGCGAAGGGTCCAAGAAGGGAAGGACTCTCCTTCCTGACTGTTCCACCACCGCCGCCGAAGACGAAGACGAGTGGCTGCTCAGGGCCAAGCCCCTGGCGAAGTCGTAAGTATTCAGATACCAGAGTAACTCATAACATACCTTTGTCGCACTACTTCTCCTAACGCCGAATATGATTATGCTGACCGCCCCAAGCCCGTATCGACGTATCTTCGTTGGGAGGCTCCTTGGACTCGTCGGATATGGATAGCGATCCACTTCCGACCGCCACCTCCCCTTGCCCTACGGACAATGCCGAGGTGTTGTCTAAGAGGCACCGGGTCGAGGGGAGACAGTCTCGGAGGCGCCTCAAGGCGACCTTCCGGACTCCAGGAGCAGAGGGGGTAAGGCTCCCGAGGGCTCCGAGTTCGGCCTTCGGCCGAACACTGCGCCGGAACCTCCAGTGGTTCCGGACTCGGGCAGCCGGCCTCCTTCCAAAAGGGGCAAGACGACCATGCCGGTGACCTCTATCCATCCAGAGGCACCGGACAATCTGCTGGGAGCGCTTTGTAGCGCTACCATCGACAAAGAGCACCGCACTATTATGAGTGCGGTGATCTAGCAGGTTCAGTCCGCCAAGAGTGGACTGACTGAAGCCTGTGCCAACCTTCTAACAGGCTTTGAGGTAAGTATTTGAAATATAGAAAAAATATTACCGCATAGACAGTAGCCCCTGATGCTCTGTTTGGTGTTCAAAAAGAAAAGCCGAATAGAGGATCAACTAATATCTGCAGGAGTCTAATTTAAGTATGTCTATATGCGTATGCAGGCTTTGCTGTTGACCTCTGCCGCACTGACTGCGAGGTCGCCGTACTGAAGTAGGACCTCGAAGGGTCCAAGAAAGAGCTTGGCCTTGCCAAGAGGCATCTCGAGGAGAACAAAGGTAAGTAATACCTAGTCTGTAGATATGTATATATATGAAAGGGATGCGATTGCAAAATGACAGGATCATCTTTAATTTGCCAGGGCCACGACCGAAGTGGCAACCCTGAAGCAAGCGCTCTCCGAGGCCAAAAATAAAGCGGCCCAGGAGCGCACCGAGCGGGAAAAACAAGAGGCACGGGTGGGCGAGGTGCAGCAAGAGCTCCACGCTCTCATGACGAAGCACGAGGCGTTGGAGCTTGACTTGAAGACACGAGAGTCCGAGCTTGCCGCGGCCCTTGAGAGTGCAAAGAGTGCCAAGGCCGAAGCCCAAAAGGCCCTCCAGGAGATTGATGCGATGAAGAATATAGCGGCGGGTAAAGCATTCTATATGCAAAGCAAGCATGTGAAAGTAAATTACTTGTTACTTACCCGAATACGGAGCTCTCCAGGAGCATTCGCAGATTTGCCCCGCAGCGTGTCGGATGCCGCACAGTTTTACCAGGCCGAGGAGGGAAGCTCAACGGAGAAGCTGTTCTGGTCTCAGTATACTGGGACCGAACACCCGATGCCTCTGAGCGACCAGCTGAAGCAACTGGTCGAGCTGCACAAGGCGGCCGAATAGGCCATGAAGGGCTTTAAAGTTCGGATGTGGCCTAGCGACGCCCTTCCCAATAGCTACTTCGGCCTAGTGAGGCGGCTTGTGGATGCCTGCCCACGGCTGGAAGTCATCAAACGGTCCATCTGCATCGAAGGTGCACGTCGGGCTTTCGCCCGTGCGAAGGTGCACTGGGCCAAGATGGACGCCGTGAAGCTGGTGAAGGAAGGGCCCCCGCAGGGCAAGGAGCATCGCCACCCTGAAATGTACTATGAGGGTGTCCTGAAGGGTGCCCGTCTTGTAGAGGACGAGTGTGCGAAAGATGTAATATTTGAATAAACTTGCTCGTATAATCATGTATTATGAAAACTTGTTCATATGCGCTATGCAACGCTTGTTTGAATTTAAAATATTGCCTTATGTTCGGCTATTTATCAAATCTGAGAGATGGCTAGTCGTCGGCTTCTGCCCCCACGCCACGAGTGCTGGGGTGTTTGGGATAAACCTGAGTACTCTTGTTCCCATTTTTGGGTCCTTCGAGGGAGGTGCTCAGCACAATGAACAAGGCAATCAGACTATAATGCGTTATCACTCTCACTTAGCCATAGAATTCTATAATTTTAAATTTCGGCGAAGCCCCTAGTATTCGGAAGGCCGATTTCGGGGTGCTATACACGCCTTAAGCCGGACAGAGCCGACTCCTCGCTCTAAGCGGCATAAGTCTTTAGGGACTTGAGACCTCTCGAATAGCGACCAGTCTCTCGCCTTATCATGACAGTCAGTTTTAGCTTTTTCTACTGCGGTGCTTAGCCCAGCAGAACCAGGGCACAATCGCAGTAGTTCTCCCAGTGCTACCTTAGCCAATATAGTGGAACGTAAGGTACCAAAACATGGGAGCCGGGCAAACCCAACTATTGACCCAAGACATGATTCGAAGCTGATGCATATAGTGTTATAAGTTCGGGGTGCCACACTGTCGAAAGTGTTCGGACTTCTCATGCCGTATTATGGGGTATGCTTAAGCCCCTAGCGTATAGGTCGTACCAGAATGTACAGGTGCTAGATATCATGAATGAATATATATATATATATATATATATATATATATATATATATATATATATATATATATATATAAGAGGAAGAATGCAATAATAGTCTTAATGCTATGCCTTGTTTATTCAAAAAGGGTGTGTTAAAGCAGAATGATACAAGTAGTGCGATAAGCAAAATGTAGGACTGTTTGACATGTCCCTTCCAAGGGCAAGCTGAGGAATAGTACTAAAGCAAATATTTCACTCGTTATTGTAATCCACCTTGGAGTTCCGTGGTGTGACGTAGCTTTCTGCCTCCTTGGTTGCGGCATCATGTGTTCTGCAATCATGCTGCCAAATAGGGTTTCCAGAGATTAAAGTCCTGAAAGAGAAAAATAACAAAGCAGGAAGCCCCTAGTGTGGTTTAAGCCGCGTCTTGGAGCATGCCGCAGTCGTGCCCCCTCCCCACATGTGCCCATGGTATTTTTAATGCGTAATTATGTACGTGTGGCACGGATTTCACCTCTTGGCTGGGACCGGGGTGGGGGCCGCATTGCTATGCAAGCTCGGAACGTGCCAGGCGGTCCAGTTGCCGATTACTCCGGGCGCGCTTGAAGGTGTCCGGGTCCTTAATCACCGAACTCGTGGATTGCCTTAAGAGGCTGCTTTGTGCTTCTGCTGCGAGGGCCACAGTGTGCTCCTCCGTGCGGAGAGAGCGCTCTGTGTTTCCATTGACTGTGATGACCCCCCGAGGTCCTGGCATCTTGAGCTTGAGATATGCATAATGCGGTACCGCATTGAATCTTGCAAATGCGGTTCGCCCGAGCAGTGCATGGTAGCCACTGGGGAACGAGACTATGTCGAAGATTAACTCTTCGCTTCGGAAGTTATCCGGGGATCCGAAGACCACTTCCAGTGTGACTGAGCCTGTGCAATGGGCCTCTACACCTGGTATGACGCCTTTAAAGGTCATTTTTGTGGGTTTGATCCTTGAGGGGTCTATACCCATTTTGTGCACTGTGTCCTAATAAAGCAGGTTCAGGCTGCTGCCGCCATCCATAAGGACTCGAGTGAGGTGAAATCCGTCAATGATTGGGTCTAGGACCAGTGCGGCGAATCCGCCATGACGGATACTAGTGGGGTGGTCCCTACGATCAAAGGTGATCGGACAGGAGGACCATGGGTTGAACTTAGGGGCGACTGGCTCCAACGCATATACATCCCTAAGCGCACGCTTCCGCTCCCTCTTGGGGATGTTGGTTGCGTATATCATGTTCACCATCCGCACTTGTGGGGGGAACCTCTTCTGTCCTCCGGTGTTCGGCTGTCGGGGCTCCTCCTCGTCATCGCTATGTGATCCCTTATCTTTGTTTTCGGCATTTAACTTGCAGGCCTACTTGAACACCCAACAATCCCTGTTGGTGTGGTTGGCTGGCTTGTCAGGGGTGCCATGTATTTGACACGAGCGATCAAGTATACGGTCCAAACTGGACGGGCCCGGAGTGCTTCTTTTGAATGGCTTTTTCCGCTGACCGGGTTTAGAGCCTTTGAATCCGGCATTGATTGCCGTATCCTCGGTATTGTCGCTATTAATGTGGCGCTTATGTTTGTTGCGACGTGATCTCCCGTTGCCATCCTTGGTATCCGAAGTAGCGTGGTTCTTTGATACGTTATTGTTGCGAGCCAACAAGCTGTCCTCTCCCGCACAGAAGCGGGTCATGAGTGTCGTGAGGGCTGCCATAGATTTTGACTTTCCTGGCCAAGGTGCCGGGCAAGCCATTCGTCGCGGATGTTGTGCTTGAAAGCTGCTAGGGCCTCTGCATCCGGACAATAGACTATTTGATTTTTCTTTGTTAGGAACCGTGTACAGAATTGCCTGGCCGATTCTTCTGGTTGTTGAATTATGTGGCTCAAGTCATCGGCATCTGGTGGTCGCACATAAGTGCCCTGAAAGTTGTCAAGGAATGCGGCTTCCAGATCTTCCCAACAGCCAATGGACTCTGCTGGCAAGCTGTTGAGCCAATGCCGAGCTGGTCCTTTGAGTTTGAGTGGGAGGTATTTGATGGCGTGTAGGTCATCACCGCGGGCCATGTGGATGTGCAGGAGGAAATCCTTGATCCATACCGCAGGATCTGTTGTGCCATCGTATGATTCTATATTTACGGGTTTGAAACCCTTTGGGATTTGATGATCCATTACTTCGTCTGTGAAGCATAAGGGGTGTGCGGCGCCTCTGTACTGGGCTATATCGTGACGCAACTCAAATGAGTCTTGCCCCTGTGTTCGGCCTGGCTGGACTTACTTTTACTGTATCCGGCGTGACGATTATCATCTCGCATAGTAGCGCGCCCTCGTGATCCGTAGATCGATCTTGCGTGTTTTGCTTTGTCCTCCAATAGGTCTCGCAGGTCTGGCATATTTCCCCATGCCTTTTTATTTGAATGGTGTTGGGGTGCGGGCTGAGCTTTTGGCTAGAATGCCTCCCTGTCGCGGCCACGAGGTGGCCGATCAGCCACGTCATACGTCGGAGATCTAGGTTTTGGTGCTTCCTCCTCCAGTCGGGGTAGCAACCTGCACTTTGGGTAACTCTTGGAGGGGCGTTCGAGTTTATATTCCTCGGCCGCCAGGACTTCAGTCCATCTGTCAGCTAGCAAGTCTTGATCAGCTTGAAGCTGCAGCTGCTTTTTCTTAAGGCTATTTGCTGTGGCTATAAGCCGGCGCTTGAAGCGCTCTTGTTCGACGGGATCCTCTGGCACGACGAATTCGTCATCGTCGAGGCTTGCCTCATCTTTGGAGGGAGGCATGTAATTATCATCCTCCACCTCTCCATCTGCCGCTCTCTCAGGAGGGCTGGCTTCTCCATCCTCCTGCTCTAAATCTTGCTGGAGGGGATTGTTGTTGCCTTCGGCACTATCCGGAGTGCTATTATGTCCGGTGCCGGTATCACTGCTTTTGCCTTGGCGAGACTTGGAGCGGCACTACTGATGCCGACACTTGGGTTGCTTCTTGGAGGGGTCATCCTCCGCTGTCCCGTCGCCATTGCCTTCTTTGGGTGTGTCCACCATGTATATGTCATATGATGAGGTGGCTGTCCAGTGCCATGTGGGCAGTGGTTCCTCTTCGCCTCCCGCATCGTCGTCCATACCGTCGATGTCTTCGGAGTCGAAGTCGAGCATGTCGGTTAAGTCGTCGACAGTGGCTACTAAGTGGGTGGTGGGTGGGCGGCGAATTTCTTTGTCATCCGCATCCCAATCCCGCCGGACGTAGTTCGGCCAGGACTCTCCTGACAAGGAGAGATACCTTAATGAGTTCAGTATGTCGCCAAAGGGCGAGTGCTGAAAAATATCCGCGGAGGTGAACTCCATGATCGGCGCCCAATCGGATTCGACAGGAATAGGCGGTTCGGAGTCCGTGGCTAGAGAAGGATCCGGCAGTTTGGCAACACGGCTCTCGTGAAGGGTAAGGTCGATATTTTGCTCGATCGCTGCAAAGGATACGGCCTCCGTGGCGGGGTCTATCCACCCGTCCATGGATGGCGCAACTGGCTCCGTATTGAGGGTCGGAGCGGCTGCCGGTGCGATTTCTTGAACACTGTCCGATGGTAGAGCTAAATCGTACTCATCGTGACCGCGTGGAGCACAAGGCAGGGGCTCGAATCCGTTGAATATCAATTCTCCATGGATATCGGCCGTGTAGTTTAAGCTTCCAAACCTGACCTGATGGCCAGGGGCGTAACTTTCGATCTGCTCCAGATGGCCAAGCGAGTTGGCCCGCAGTGTGAAGCCACCAAACACAAAGATCTGTTTGGGGAGAAAAGTCTCACCCTGGACTGCATCGCTATCGATGATAGTAGGAGCCATCAAGCCTAACGGGGATGACACAGAGGAACTCTCAATGAAAGCACCAATGTCGGTGTCAAAACCGGCGGATCTCGGGTAGGGGGTCCCGAACTGTGCATCTAAGGCGGATGGTAACAGGAGGCTGGGGACACGATGTTTTACCCAAGTTCGGGCCCTCTTGATGGAGGTAAAACCCAACATCCTGCTTGATTTATTCTTGATGATATGAGTATTACAAGAGTTGATCTACCACGAGATCGGAGAGGCTAAACCCTAGAAGCTAGCCTATGGTATGATTGTCTGTTGTCCTACGGTCTAAAACCCTCCGGTTTATATAGACACCGGAGGGGTTAGGGTTACACAAGGTCGGTTACAAAGGAGGATATATCCATATCCGTACTGCCTAGCTTGCCTTCCATGCCAAGTAGATTCCTATCTGGACACGGGACGAAGTCTTCAGTCTTGTATCTTCATAGTCCAACAGTCCGGCCAAAGGATATAGTCCGGCTGTCCGGAGACCCCCTAATCCAGGACTCCATCACCCTCCGTGACCGAATCCCCCTCCGGCAGATCGCTGGAAAAGGCCCCAAGATGGGATCTCACAGGTACAGAAGGTTTCGGCGGTGGAAAAGTGCTTTCGTGGCTCCCCTGGATATTTTCAGGGTATAAGAGTATATATAGGCGAAAGAAGTAGGTCGGTGGAGCTACGAGGGGCCCACGAGGGTGGGGGCATGCCTTCCTACCTCGTGGCCGCCTCGTTGCGTCTCTCACTCCCACTCCAAGTCTCCTGGATTGTGTTTGTTCCAAGAAAGATCCTCGCGAAGGTTTCATTCCATTTGGATTCCGTTTGATATTCCTTTTCTGCGAAACACTGAAATGGGCAAAAAAACATCAATTTGCACTGGGGCTTCGGTTAATAGGTTAGTCCCAAAAATAATATAAAAGAGGATATTAAAGCCCATTAAACATCCAAAACAGATAATATAATAGCATGGAACAATCAAAATTATAGATACGTTGGAGGCGTATCAGCATCCCCAAGCTTAATTCCTGCTCGTCCTCGAGTAGGTAAATGATAAAAACAGAATTTTTGATGTGGAATGCTACCTAACATAATTTTCAATGTAATTCTCTTTATTGCGGCATGAATTTTTAGATCCAAAAGATTCTAGACAAAAGTTTAATATTGACATAAAAATAATAATACCTCAAGCATGCTAACCAAGCAATTATGTCTTATCAAAATTACATAGCGAAAGAAAGCTTATCCCTACAAAATCATATAGTTTGGCCATGCTTCATTTTCGTCACACAAAATGCTCCCATCATGCACAACCCCAATGATAGGCCAAGCAATTGTTTCGTACTTAGCCTTTCAAACTCTTTCAACTTTCACGCAATATATGAGAGCGAGCCATGGACATAGCACTATGGTTGGAATAGAATATGATGATGGAGGTTGTGTGAGCAGACAAAAAGGAGAAAGTCTCACGTTGACGCGGCTAATCAACGGGCTATGGAGATGCCCATCAATTGATGTCAATGGAAGGAGTAGGGATTGCCATGCAATAGATGCACTAGAGCTATAAATATACGAAAGCTCAACTAAAGAAACTAAAGTGGGTATGCATCCAACTTTCTTGCTCACAAAGACTTAGGGCATTTTGAGGAAGCCCGTCATTGGAATATACAAGCCAAGTTCTATAATGAAAAATTCCCACTAGTGTATGAAAGTGACAAAATAAGAGACTCTCTATCTTGAAGATCATGGTGCTACTTTGAAGCACAAGTGTGGAAAAAGGATAGTAACATTGCCCCTTCTCTCTTTTTCTCTCATTTTTGGGCCTTTTTCTATTGTTTTATGGCCTCCTTTTTTTAATTGTATTTTATTTTTCGTCTGGAATCTCATCCCGACTTGTGGGAGAATCATAGTCTCCATCATCCTTTCCTGACATGGGACAATGCTCTAATAATGAAAATCATCACACTTTTATTTACTTACAACTCAAGAATTACAACTCGATACTTAGAACAAAATATGACTCTATGTGAATGCCTCCAGTGGTGTACCGGGATGTGCAATGAATGAAGAGTGACATGTATGAAAGAATTATGAAGGTGGCTTTGCCTCAAATACGATGTCAACTTCATGATCATGCAAAGCAATATGACACTGATGGAGCGTGTCATAATAAACGGAACGGTAGAAAGTTGCATGGCAATATATCTCGGAATGGCTATGGAAATGCCATAATAGGTAGGTATGGTGGCTGTTTTGAGGAAGATATAAGGAGGCTTATGTGTGATAGAGCGTATCATATCACGGGGTTTGGATGCACCAGCGAAGTTTGCACCAACTCTCGAGGTGAGAAAGGGCAATGCACGGTACCAGAGAGGCTAGCAATGATGGAAGGGTGAGAGTGCATATACTCCATGGACTCAACATTACTCATAAAGAACTCACATACTTATTGCAAAAATCTACAAGTCATCAAAACCAAGCACTATGCGCATGCTCCTAGAGGGATAGATTGGTAGGAAAAGACCATCGCTCGTCCCCGACCGCCACTCATAAGGAAAGCAATCAAAGAACACCTCATGCTTCAAATTTGTCACACAACGTTTACCATACGTGCATGCTACGGGACTTGCAAACTTCAACACAAGTATTTCTCAATTCTACAATTACTCAACTAGCACAACTCTAATATTACCATCTTTATATCTTAAAACAACTATCAAGTATCAAACTTCTCATAGTATTTAATGCACTCTATATGAAAGGTTTTATTATACCCATCCTGGATGCCTTTCATATTAGGACTAATTTTATAGCCAAAGCAAATTACCATGTTGTTCTAAAAGACTCTCAAAATAATATAAGTGAAGCATGAGAGATGAATAATTTCTATAAAATAAAACCACCACTGTGCTCTAAAAAGGTATAAGTGAAGCACTACAGCAAAATTATCTAGCTCAAAAGATATAAGTGAAGCACATAGAGTATTTTAATAAATTCCGATTCATGTTTGTATCTCCAAAAGGTGTGTACAGCAAGGATGATTGTGGTAAACTAAAAGGCAAAGACTCAAATCATACAAGACGCTCCAAGCAAAACACATATCATGTGGTGAATAAAAATATAGCCTCAAGTAAAGTTACCGATAGACGAAGACGAAAGAGGGGATGCCTTCCGGGGCATCCCCAAGCTTAGGCTTTTGGTTGTCCTTGAAATTTACCTTGGGGTGCCTTGGGCATCGCCAATCTTAGGCTCTTTCCACTCCTTATTCCAAAATCCATCAAATCTTTACCCAAAAACTTGAAAACTTCACAACACAAAACTCAACTGAAAATCTCATGAGCTTCGTTAGTAAAAGAAAACAGACCGCCACTTTAAGGTACTGTAATGAACTCATTATTTATTTATATTGGTGTTAAACCTACTGTATTACAACTTCTCTATGGTTCATACCCCCCGATACTAGCCATAGATTCATCAAAATAAGCAAACAACACACGAAAAACAGAATCTGTCAAAAACAGAACAGTCTATAGTAATCTGTAGGTTTCGAATACTTATGTAACTCCAAAAATTCTGAGAAATTAGGATGCCCTAAATAATTTTTATATTGATCTACTCCAGTTGGAATTGATATTTTATCGCTCTATGGTAAAAAAATAAAAATTATTCTCTTGAGTGCATACTTTCTGTTTTTTACAGCAAGATCAAATAACAATCACCCAAGAAGATCCTAAAGGCTTTAGTTGGCACAAACACTAAGTAAAACATAAAAAACACAATCATAACAGAGGATAGATGATTTATTTATTACTAAACAGGAACAAAAAGCAAGGAACAAAAATAAAATTGGGTTGCCTCCCAACAAGCGCTATCGTTTAACGCCCCTAGCTAGGCATAAAGCAAGGATAAATCTAGGTATTGCCATCTTTGGTGTTGGGAACGAAAAGAGAAAATTTCTTATCTATAGCATTTATCTTTCTATTTTGATAAAGCACCTGTCCATTAATGGTGGAAGAAAGATTAAGCATGCTACGGAAATTTGCATCTAAGCTAGCCTTCATCTCTTTGATAATTTCATTTTGATACAAGCACAGAAGAGAGGTGGATTCAACCTTCTCATTCATGGGGTGCCCAAATATTGTTTTCATCTTTTCATAGGTATCGATGGCATCCCCCTCAAGAAAACCTTCTTCAAAGATAGAATCTAAAACTTGCTTGAAAGAAGAGGGCAAGCCAACATAAAAGCTTTTCAAGTATATCTCAATTTGATATTGGGGTATATAGCTGGCTCGCATCCTTAACAGTCCATCCCAAGAATCTTTCAAAGATTCATCAAGCAAATAACGAAAGATTCTGGGGTCATCTTCATCAAAATTATATAAACTCTCATTGATAAGTCTGGCAGGTCTTTCCATAGCATCATTATTTATGACCTTAGAAAGGACGGAGGGACTGTCCAAAGTAAAACCCGGGAGAGGGCCCCTAGCCCTTTTTGATCTGGCCATGGTGAAAGAAAGGCAAACGGGAAAGAGGTGAAGTGATGGAGAGGAAAACGAGAGGCAAATGACAAATAATGTAATGCGAGGGATA
This sequence comes from Triticum dicoccoides, assembly GCF_002162155.2. NCBI lineage: Eukaryota > Viridiplantae > Streptophyta > Magnoliopsida > Poales > Poaceae > Triticum > Triticum dicoccoides. Next base: position 442,437,953 of record NC_041386.1, read on the forward strand.
TGAGTTTGTGATGGGTACTTGGTATGTCTTGACATGGCATAGATCTCCCCGGCAACGGCGCCAGAAATTCTTCTTGCTACCTCTTGAACATTTGTTGGTTTTCCCTTGAAGAGGAAAGGGTGATGCAGCAAAGTAGTGTAAGTATTTCTCTCAGTTTTTGAGAACCAAGATATCAATCCAGTAGGAGACTACACGCAAATCGCCTAGTACCTGCACAAACAATCAAGAACCTTGCAACCAACACGATAAAGGGGTTGTCAATCCCTTCATGGCCACTTGCAAAAGTGAGATCAGATAAAAATAATAAGATAAATATTTTTGGTATTTTTGTTATATAGATTGCAAAGTAAAGATTGGAAAATAAATAGTAAACTAGAATTATAGATCGGAAACTTATATGATGTAAAGTAGACCCGGGGGCCATAGGTTTCACTAGTGGCTTCTCTCAAGATAGCATATATTACGATGGGTGAACAAATTACTGCCGAGCAATTGATAGAAAAGCGCATAGTTATGAGAATATCTAGGCATGATCATGAACATAGGCATCACGTCCGTGTCAAGTAGACCAAAACGATTCTGCATCTACAACTATTACTCCACACATCGACCGCTATCCATCATGCATCTAGAGTATTAAGGTCATAAGAACAGAGTAACGCATTAGGCAAGATGACATGATGTAGATGGATAAACTCAAGCAATATGATATAAACCCCATATTTTTATCCTCGACGGGAACAATACAATATGTGTCGGTTCCCTTTTTGTCACTGGGATCGAGCACCGCAAAATTGAACCCAAAGCTAAGCACTTCTCCCATTGCAAGAAAATCAATCTAGTAGGCCAAACCAAACTGATAATTTGAAGAGACTTGCAAAGATATCAAATCATGCATATAAGAATTCAGAGAAGAATCAAATATTGTTCATAGATAATCTTGATCATAAACCCACAATTCATCGGATTTCGACAAACACACCGCAAAATGTATTACATAAAATAGATCTCCAAGAACATCGAGGAGAACTATGTACTGAGAACCAAAGAGAGAGAAGAAGCCATCTAGCTAATAACTATGGACCCGAAGGTCTGTGGTAAACTACTCACACATCATCGGAGAGGCTATGGTGTTGATGTAGAAGCACTCCGTGATCGAATCCCCCTCCGACAGATCGCTGGAAAATGCCCCAAGAAGGGATCTCATGGGTACAGAAGGTTGTGGCGGTGAAAAAGTTGTTTTGTGGCTCCCTTGGATGTTTTCAGGGTATAAGAGTATATATAGGCGAAAGAAGCAGGTCGGTGGAGCTACGAGGGGCCCATGAGGGTGGGGGCGCGCCCTCCTGCCTCGTGGCGGCCTTGTTGCCTCTTTGACTTCCACTCCAAGTCTCCTGGATTGTGTTTGTTCCAAGAAAGAGCCTCGCGAAGGTTTCATTCCGTTTGGATTCCGTTTGATATTCCTTTTCTGCGAAACACTGAAATAGGCAAAAAAATAGCAATTTGCACTGGGCCTTTGGTTAATAAGTTAGTCTGAAAAACAATATAAAAGAGCATATTAAAGCCCATTAAACATCCAAAATAGATAACATAATAGCATGGAACAATCAAAAATTATAGATACGTTGGAGACGTATCAGGGACCGTGATGATGCCGCCGCTCCTTGGCATCTTGAAGACGTTGTAGCCGTGGTGGGTCACTACCATAAACTTGGCCAAGGCTGGATACCCAAGGATGGCGTTGTACGACAGGCGGATGTGGGCGACGTCAAAGTCGATGAGCTCGGGGAGGTAGTTGTTACACTGGCCGAAGGTGACAGGGAGGCAGACCCACCCTATCGGGGTGGTGGAGCCGTCGGTCACTCGTGAGAAAGGCTTGGTAGGCTGTAGTTGATCGTATGGCACCTGGAGACTGTCGAATGTCTTGACAGAAAGGACATTGAGCCCTGTGCTGCCGTCGATGAGGGTCTTGGTGACTTGAATGTTGCTGATGACGGGTAAGCAGAGCATCGGGAGGGTGCCGGCGGTCGCCGCACACTTGAGCTGGTCTGACGAACTGAAGGTGATGGCGCACTTGGACCACCTGAGCGGGCGCGTGGTCTCGGGCCTGGGAAGGGCCGGGTTCACCTCACGAGCAAACTGCTTGAAGATACGCTGAGAGGCTGGGGCTTGAGCACCACCCAAGATACAGGCGATGGCACGTGGCTCCTGGAAGCCCCCGGCCCCCTCGTCTTGATGACGGTCGTCATTCCTCCTCGGTGGTGGCGGCATCGGAGGGAGGCCGGCGTTGCCCTGAGGACAGTCCTCACGAAGCTGCTCCCTCCAAGGGCCCTCGCAAGGTTGGTCCTGCCAGCGATCCTCACGAGGTTGGTCGCACCACTCTTGGCGGGGCCGCGGTCGTCCCAGCGTCCTCCACTTCGTCCACATCCTCATCCGTATCCCCGGTCGCTGCGCTCAGGGCGTCGACCGAAGCGCCCGGTCGCGGATGGCCTTGAGCTCTTGACAGTCGCTAGTGTTGTGTGTCGTGGATATTGTGGAAGGCGCAGAATGGGCGATTGGCCTTGGATGATTCGGGGTGGTCGCGGCCGTGCTTCATCTCTGGCTCTGCCGCGAGCATGGTAGCCCCCTTGCGCTTCACGTCCTTGATCTTTGCCTTCTTTTCCTCCTGGTCAGCAGCTAGGAGCTTGAGGAGGGAAAGGCACTCTTCCTATGCTCTTGCGCACTTGGTCACCATATTGAACATCTCCAGGGCCGAGCATAGCTCCTCATGGAAGGCGAGATCCTCCTTCATCTTGAAGTCATGGACGCTGTCGGAGAACGCGGAGATGACGGCCTCGTCCGTCACCTTGGGGATCTTGAGGCGAACGTTGTTGAAGCGCTAGATGTACTTCTGCAGGGTTTCCCCTGGCTGCTGCTTGATGCGCCGCAGGTCGCCTGCGGCCGGCGGGCGGTCACGAGTGCCCTGGAAGTTGGCGACGAAGTGCTTAGGCATCTTGCCCCAGGAGGAGATCGATCCCACGGGCAAGTTCAGGAGCCATGAGCGTGCGCCATCCTTGAGGGCCATGGGAAACCAGTTCGCCATGAGCTTCTCGTCTCCGTTGGCTGCCTCGATGCTCAACTCGTAGAGCTGCAAGAACTCCGCGGGGTCCGGGGTGCCGTCGTAGCGTGTAGGCAGGTCTGGCTTGAACTTGCCTGGCCAGACGACGCTGCGTAGCTCAGGAGTAAAGGCACGGTAGCCTGCCGTGGTGACCGGGGCCTGTCGTGGAGGCGGAGCCTGATCCTGATATCCATGCGCCGCCGCTGCAGGTCGCGCACGGTCTTGACGCAATGGTGATGGAAGCGCAGGAGCAATTTCTTGCGGCCTCGGGACTTCTTGGCAGCTTCCTTCTTCGTGCGCGGGCGCCCGGCGTGGCTGGTCACGCCATGGGACCATGCGTCTTGGTGCGAGGGCGCCGTCTTGATGCGGAGGCGGCGGAGGCGCTCTGTGAGCTACGTCGCCCACAGCTGGAGATGGGCGAGGCAGCGAGAGAGATGGTGCGGGAGAGCACCCGGCAGCGTTGACGAGCTCGGCGATGCGGTCTAGCCAGTCGTTGTAGAGGTCGTCGACTGGGTGGTAACGCAGGAGCTCATGTGCCATGAGCAGCGCGGCCTGCACGTCCATGGGTGCGCGACGAGCGGGGGACGACAAGCCGGCCGGAGTCAGCGACGGGGTGGTGGTGCGGCCATCCTGCCGCACAAAGGGGTGCAGCGATGAACCTTTCTGCTCGTTTGCTGTCGGGGCGGTGGCTGTGTTGGCAGCGAGTGACGGAGAACAGAGGGGAGGTCCGCCAACGGGCGCGGTCTGAGCAATGCGGGCGGCGAGGGCGGCGCGGCGCTCAGCACGGGCTCGGCGAGCGTCAGCCATGGATGCGGTGGAGCAGTGGAGCGTGGATCGATGGAAGAAAAGCATCAGCGCACCCCTACCTGGCGCTCCAAATGTCAGATTACGAGTTCCATCAAACCATTGAGGTTTGAACTCTAGGGTGCGCACGAAGATCTCTCCCTAGCTTGCTCTTGCAATGATCTCAAGGCCTAGCTCGCTGAACCCAAGGAACAAGAGACATGAGGGTTTATACTGGTTCAGGCCACCGTTGTGGTGTAATACCCTACTCGAATGTGGTGTGGTGGATTGCCTCGTGGGCTGAGGATGAATCAGTACAATGGATGAACAGCCTCCTAAGGAGTGGTGTTCTTGAGATCGATGAGTTGGTGAGTCTGAGGATGGTCCAAATGATCCCTCCTACTAGGGTGGTGGGTAGTCCTATTTATAGAGGCCCTGGTCGTCTTTCCAAATGTTAGGCGGGAAGGGATCCCACAACGGCCAATTTTGAAGGGAGACAACTAGTACAAGTTATCTTGACAAAAGGTGGTTGCGCCTGCCAAAGGCTCTAGTGGTGACGCTGCCGTGGGCTCCGTGGTGATCTCCATCCTGCCGTCCTGCTGGTCTTGGTCTCGTTGCACCGATATGGAAACCTTTGCCTGATGCCTCGGGACTCCTCGCCTGCGCTTGCCTCTTTAGCACCGAAGAGGAAACTGGCACTCTGTGTCCGCTGGCGCCCGCCTGGCTTCGATCGTCATGGCTCAGGTCACGCGAACCTCGCGAGGTCCCCCCCCCCCCCGCCTTGATATCTTCGCTCAGCGAGGTTGCCAGGGGCGGACCCAGGACAAAAATGACCCGGGGTCCCATGTGTATCATATATATGTGGATATCTAGTCATAATATAGATAAAAGTAACACACTTAACAGTACGTACAATATATGTAGAATATGATATGACGATGAATATAATTGGCAAAGGTCCAAAATAAAGAGTTCGCTCGAAATATTAATTGATTGCTGGAAATTTTACAGTAAATGAGAATCAAAGTGTCCAAACTATGAATAAAGTATAACCGATGATGAGAAAATGCAACACTAGATCTTGATTGCCTGCAAATAAGAAAACACTTAGTACATATTAATTACAGTTGTGTAATAAGTAAGTTAAAACCATTACCTTTCTAAAAAGGTTTCCTGCGTTCTTTCATGGCCTCAAAGCGGTCAATTACTGCATCATTTTTAACCTTCCTCATTTCTATTTTCTCCGCATAACAAATAAGGTTGTACTTCAAGGTGTTGTCACCAAGAAGATTGCGCAAATATGTCTTCACAATTCTCATAGCTGAAAAAGATCTCTCAACTGTAGCAGTGGCAACAGGCAATACCAGTGCTAGCTTCAAAAGACGATAAACCAAGGGATATACAATATGTTTCCTTATCTCCACCATTTTTTGAGAAATCTCACAAATATTACTTAAACCAGAGAAGCGATCATCTACTCGGACATCAGCAATGTAAAGATGAAGGTGATGTCTAAGGTCCCTGAGTTCTCCATCATCAAAATATTTTGGATAAAGTTTGGATAGACTCATCAAATGCTATAAATTGAAATCACGAAATGATTCAATTGGACTCAAAGCCGCTGAGCAGACAAGTAGTTCAGAATTTTTCTCACTGAAGCGATTATTAAGTTCTTGAAGAAGCCAATCAATGACATCATTAAAACAATCCACTTCATAATGATTCCTATTAGTGATACCTGTTTTTTGCCATGGCTTGTTTGGATTCACATATTGGTCTTCCATTTCCAACTTGGAAATGTCATGCTTGTCACAAAAGACATATGCTTCATGTAGGACAGAATCCCATCCATCTCTCCTTAGATCATTCGAAGAGGATTTGGTTGAATTCACACAATTAATGGCATTCACGATGTCTTGATTCTTCCATTGTAGAGCCAATGATAATGTGTTTGTGATTATCAATATAGTGGGCATAAGCTGCAAGTAGAACACAAAATCAAAAGACTGGGAATAAACAATAAGACCACATGCTTGCCTTCTATTTGTATCATCCATGTCTTCTTCTTCCACATATTCTAGCACTTTGACAATTGTAGGGAACATATCAGTCAAACTCTTAAGAGTCTTGTAGTGAGAACTCCATCGAGTGTCTCCAGGTCTTTGAAGAGCTAGTTCTTGATTTAATCATGTCCCACTTTTCAGTAGTCCCACAACCTAAAGCTTCACACACTTGTTCTTTATATCTGTCTCAAATCATGTCTTTTCTTTTTGATGATCCAGAGACAACATTCAACAAGACGGAGATCATATCAAAAAATACCAATGCATTTATGCTTACGAATAACAGCCACAACAACTAACTGAAGCTGATGTGCAAAACAATGAACATAATATGTTGTGGGGTTCTTTCTCATTATTAAGGATTGCAATCCATTGAACTCCCCTCTCACATTGCTCGCACCGTCATATCCTTGACCTCTAACTTGCTCGAAACTTAATTTACATTCTGCAAATAAGTCATCAATGGTAGACTTGAGATACTTGGAGGTCGTCTCCTTCACATGTGTAAGGCCAACTAATGTCTCTATGCCACTTCCACATTTACCAACATATCGCAATACCACTGCCATTTGCTCTTTACTAGCCACATCCCTCCACTCATCAACCAACAAAGAAAATACATCATTTCCAATTTCCTAAAGAACCTAATGCAATATTTCCTTTGCAAAACATTCAGCTATGTCCTTCTGAATCTTCGAAGAAGTCAACTGATTATTACCTAGAGCATTATGGGCCACAACTTTTCTTACAGCTGGATTCTGCTCTGTTGTGTAAGAATGAAATTCCATGAAATTGCCTTTATTGAGAGACTCCTCGGACTCATCATGGCCACGAAAAGGCAACGCTTGCTTCAGTAACACCCTTGCAACATCAATTGAGGCATTTAGTTGAGTATAATAAGGAATCCTCTCAGCATTACTTTGGTTATTTAGAGCAACATAAATGTGTTCCTTTTGTTTCTGCAAAGCATCACAATCTATTTTTGCTTGGTTGTGAGCACTATTGATGTCTCCTACATGCTCCTTTAATCTATATTTTTTATTCCAACTTGACCAACCATTTGCAACAAATGCATCATATCCATCTTCTTTCTTCTTGCGTGGTCTAAACAAGAAATAACAAAAACAATACGCTTTATGTTCAGACTCGCTATACTCAAGACATCTCTCAAACTCATCAAACCATTCCCGAACGAACCTTCTATCTCTACCACATATTTTGGTTACTTTAAAATCACCAGTACGAGGCTCACAAGGTCCATTGGCCAAGTACTTCAGTCTTACCATATCTCTCATATTCGGATGATACTCATCAATACTTCTCCTTTTACCTGGATCAAATTTAATTTGCTCTTCCCAATTGATCTCTTCTTCAACTTGAAATAAATTCCTTGTATTATTGGCAGAATTAGGTTCATATGTGGAGGCATCATTCTGTCTAGGTGGTGATGGTGGGGCTGGGACATCAAGCTGTTCATGTGGTGAGGGGACAACATTTTGTTCGACCGACAGTGGCGGGATTGAGGCATCATTCTGATTATGTTGGTGTGACGAGCCTTCATCTCACACTATGGTTCTCCTCTTTTTTGGAAACCTTTCCATAAACTGAGCTTCTCCTGCAATTTGTAATTATTTAGATAATTATTTTTTCACAAAAGGAAAAAAACTAAGAATCATGTGTATACATACATAACATGAATTGCAATTGCATAGCTGTAAAATAGAACTTACTTGACATGTTGCTACCTGGCCGGTGCTTCCAGCCGTCCTAATCTCCTAGAATATTGCAGTATTCTTCTCCACTCATCCACTAACCACTACAATAGCTAATACACTCAAAATTTCTAGTCTTACCGAATAGCCCTAATTTCCTAGGGTTAGACAAACAAATTAAGAATTAGAGAATAATTTGGGAACTGATATGGAGGCAGACACACACTGCGAATTGGGGTCTCATCCAACATACCTTCACTGATTGGGTGAATTGGGGGGATCTGGTGAAGTAGATGAACAGGCGAGGGGTCGAGGGCGACGAGGCGACAGGTCACGAAGCGCATCGGCCGAGCAGCGAGTAGACGAACAGGCAAGGCGATATGTGAAGCCAGGTACTGACGTACGTATAGATGGATCGATGCCAGGGCCTGGGCTTTCACCGGGGCGTGCTATGCCAGTCGGTCAGGCCTTGTTAGCTAGTTGTGGCCATTTTGTCTATATGGGGGTGTCCCATTAGGAAATTTAGGGGTGTCCAGGCCTTTGTGGGCTCTATATGCATAAGGTAAGGTGATTTTTTACCCGGTGTCATGGGCTACCTGTTGGGTCAACATGGGCCCACCCCTGGAGGCTGCCCCTGAGGAGGTCTTTGTGTCGTCCGCCTCGCGAGGCTTGGCCCCTCGCGAGGGTCTTGAGTGGTTGCTGCCGAAGGTGGGTCGTACCAGGCCACCGGTAGAGCCACGCCGTGGGCCGCAGGCGGGCAAGTCTATGTACCCCCGTTCCCAGGATGCCGAAAAATATCTCTAGGCACTTGAGCAGTTAGACCATGATCAAAACCTCATTTATTTCTAATAGTACTGGTGTCGGTGTCAAAACCGGCGGATCTCGGGTAGGGGGTCCCGAATTGTGCGTCTAAGGCGGATGGTAACAGGAGGCAGGGGGCACGATGTTTTACCCAGGTTCGGGCCCTCTTGATAGAGGTAAAACCCTACGTCTTGCTTGATTGTTCTTGATGATATGAGTATTACAGGAGTAGATCTACCACGAGATCAGAGAGGCTAAACCCTAGAAGCTAGCCTATGGTATGATTGTATGTTGTCCTATGGACCAAAATCCTCCGGTTTATATAGACAACGGAGGAGGCTAGGTTTACACAAGGTCGGTTACAAAGGAGGAGATATCCATATCCGTATTGCCTAGCTTGCCTTCCACGCCAAGTAGAGTCCCATCTGGACACGGGACGAAGTCTTCAATCTTGTATCTTCATAGTCCAACTGTCCGGCCAAAGGATATAGTCCGGCTGTCCGGAGACCCCCTAATGCAGGACTCCCTCAGTAGCCCCTGAACCAGGCTTCAATGACGATGAGTCCGGTGTGCAATGTTGTCTTCGGCATTGCAAGGCGGGTTCCTCCTCCGAATACACCATGGAAGAGTTCGAATACAAGGATAGTGTCTGACCCTGCAAAATAAGTTCCACATACCACCGTAGAGAGAATAATACTTCCATAAATCCAATCTGCTGACATGTTTTAATAGTATGACATCACTTCATGGCCGGGTTATTATTCGAACCACTTTTCTCAACCAGCTCCGCACACATCGCGAGGCGGTTTTCTCAATACATCTTGTCAAAGCAGAGATCGTGTTCCCCTTATCACGGGATTCTCATCAATACGGACGTGGGTAACCCAACCGCGCCATCAATTACGGCGCCTGGGGAATAAGCGGTTTTGCCAGGCAAGTGGGGAGACTCATCGCCTCCTCATCCCTTATAAAAGGGACAAACATCTACTTTTTTCACCCATGCCTTCTTCCTTCTCGCTTTCCCATTCCCGCACACTCGAGCTCCAGCGCCCAAGCTCGCGTTCTTCTTCTCAAACCACTCCAAGCATGTCGGGAGCAGGAGGCAAGTGGATGGTCTCCTCCATCATGGAGGAGAACATCAAAAAATTACGGGAAGCCGGATATCTGGCCGCGGATATCGCGCACCGGCTGCCCGATGCGGGGCAGATCGTCCCAATGCCCGAACCCCATGAGAGGGTAGTTTTTCTTACCCATTTCGTCTGTGGACTGGGATTTCCCATCCACCCATTTGTCCGCGGTACTATGGGCTGGATTTTCATGATCTGGCTCCCAACTTCATCCTCAACATCTTGGCGTTTATCATCGTGTGCGAGGCCTTCCTCCGCATCTGGCCCCACTTCGGCCTATGGCTGAAAACCTTTAATGTCAAACCGAAGGTGTTGAGCGGCCAGCAAGCAGAGTGCGGAGGCGCCATGATGGGCAAGATGCCTAATGTCACCTGGCTTGGGGGCACCTATGTGGATACCATAAAGGGGTGGCAATCGGGGTGGTTCTACATCACCGAGCCGCGTGACTCCAACTAGGTGGAGGCCCCCAAATTTCGATCCGGAATCCCCACGCGGCTCACCTCCTAGAAAAAGAAGGGCCTGTCCTGGGGTTCTTCAACAGAGCTAACCGGACTCCAGACCTGTATCCAGAACATGATGAACAAGAAAGTTAAACTTGTCAACGTGGTCCAGGTTATGCTCGTCCGCTGGATCCTTCCGTGCCAACGACGGGCATTCAATTTGTGGGAGTTCGACTCGGCCAAGCACCAAATGTTGCGAGAGCTCTACGATACGATGCATAAGAACGTTTGGAGGGTGTTGTTCAAGAGCGCCGAGATCCCTCCCCCTCTTACCGAAGACCGCGGACTCAGTGCAAAGCGCCATGCCGGTCCGGTAAGCATTTATATTTCTTGGGGTATTTATTTGCCCAGGTTTAGTTATGTGTAGGATCTAAGCTCCCATGTCACTAATAGGACTGGATAAAGACAACGGAGCAGCTTGATTGCCCAACCCCCCTGCCCGAAGATCCGGCAAATGCTATCTGACGAAGATTCTGATCCCGGCACCTTACGAGGTGCCAGAAAAGATGGCCAAGAACAAGGCCGCAGGGACCCGAAAGGGTCTCCGACGCAAGATGGTTCTGTCGGACTCATCATCCAATGAGTCTGACACGCACTCCTCCCACGAAAACGAGGAGGAGGAGAAAAGTTCTCCCTCCCCCAGCCGGGGGATACAAGAAAAGGAAGGCCGACCCATCCAGGGAGGCCGAAGGGTCCAAGAAGGGAAAGACCCTCCCTCCGGACTGTGCCACGACGGCCGCCGATAGTCGCGACGAGTGGCTACCCAGGGACAAGCCCCTGGCGAAATCGTAAGTGTCTGGACACCATAGTATTTCATGATACGTTTTATTGTACTGCCCTTGCTCATGGCGAACCCGATTATGTAGTCCGGCCCGAGCTTCTCTTGACGTACCCTCGTCGAAAGGCTCTTTGAGCTCGTCGGATATGAACAGCGGTTCTCCTTCGACGGCTTCCACCCCTCGCCCTACGGACAACGCCGAGGTGGTGTCTCAAGAGGCACCGTCCCAAGGGGAGGCGGTCTTGGGGGCGCCTCACGGCGACCTCCCAGACCCTGGGTACCAAGGGAGCGAGGCTCCTACGGGCTTCGAGTTCGGGCCCCAGCCGGACACCGCGCCGAAGCCTTCAATGGTTCCGGACTTCGGCAGGCGGTCCCCCATTAAGGGGGCCAACCATCCGTGCCGGTGTCCTCTGTCCAACCAGAGGCACCGGAAAACTTGCTGGAAGCGCTTCACAACGCTTCCATTGATGAAGAACACCTCACTATCATGAGTGTGGTGGTTAAGAAGGTTTAGTCCACCAAGAACAGACTGACCGAAGCCTGCGCCAGCCTCCTAACAGGCTTTGAGGTGAGCAATCAAAGTATAAGAAAATATTACCGCATAGATAGTAGACCCTGATGCTCTATTCGGTGTTCGGGAATAAAAGCCAAATAGAGGATCAAATGATAACCCATGAGTCTAATTAGAGTATGTCTATGTGTATGTGCAGGCTTCCCTGGTGGCCGCTGCTGCACGTACTGCGGAGGTCGCTGCACTGAAGCAGGACCTGAAGCGGTCCGAGGACGAGCTCGGCCATACCAAGAGGCAGCTCAAAGAGAGCAAATGTAAGAAATACTCATGTCTATGTAGTTAAAAAGAAGTTCGGGTGTAAAGTAATAGGATCATCATGGATTTGTCAGGGGCCACGACCGAGGTATGGCCAGGGGCCACGACCGAGGTATGTAGTTAAAAAGAAGTTCGTGAAGTACGTTCAGCTCATGCTCCAGGGCATGGCCCGGACATGGCTGAACAGCCTGAAGCCGTACAGTGTCAACAGCTGGCTGGACTTCGCCGATGTCTTCATCCACAACTTCACCAGCACCTACAAGCGGCCGCCCAAGCCTCGCCAGCTCTCCATGTGCGTCCAAGGTCCGACCGAGTCCACCCACAATTTCTTGATGCATTGGTCCGAGTTGCGCAATTCCTGCGAAGGGGTGCACGAGGTGTAGGCCATCGAGTACTTCACCGCCGGATGCAGAGAAGGCACCTTGTTCAAGCACAAGCTCTTGGGCGATGAGCCAGCTACACTAGACGAGCTCCTGATCGTGGCGGACAAGTACGCCACCGCCGACTCCTCCATGAAGTCGGAGACCCGGGTTGATGCCTCCGGGAAGGTGCTCCTGTCGACTCCTCAAACGCCGGCTGGTGACTTCAACCGACACCAGCAGCCAAATGATAACAAGCGCAAGGCCCAGCTGCCAGCTTCCAGCAGCCGGCATGTGGCAATAGTCGAAGATCAGTAGCCGGAGGGGCAGCCCGGCCCCAAGCGTCAGAAGGGCGGCTAGCCCACTTGGTTGCCCGCCTTCTCCTTCGAGCAAAAACTTGATGCTCCTTGCAAGTTCCACAGCGGCGCGAAGCCGTGTAACCAACCACCCAGAAATGCCACTGGCTCCCCCGGATTGCCAAGGGCGAGGGCCTGCCGCCTTCGGCGGCTAGCCCGGCGCTGGCGCCTCCTTCAGCACCGGCTCCCCGGCCATACGGCAGGCTCCAAGATGAGTACCCCGAGGCCAATGCCACCTATGTCATCTTCACCAGTGAAGCCAACGACAGGCATAGCTGGCGCCAGCATCATTGGGAGGTGAACGCCGTCGCCTCAAAGGTCCCGGAGTTCACGCGCTGATGACCTGGCCGTGATGCCTTCGCCGGGTTCCTATGCCATGGTGTTGGATTCCACCTTCTCAATGGAGAGGCAAGCTTTCCGCTTCTCCCGGATCCTGATAGACGGCGGTAGTAGCATCAACATCCTCTACCGCGACACCATGGAGAAGCTGGGCATCAAGGAGAAGCAGCTCCTGCCCAGTCGGACTGTCTTCCACGGCATCGTAGCCGGACTTTCCTGCTCCCCAATCGGCAATATCAAGATAGACGTCCTATTCGGTGACAAAGATCACTTCCGCCGTGAGCTAATCTGATTCGAGGTGGTTGACCTGGACAACCCCTACCACGCGCTCTTAGGCCAGTCTGCACTGGCCAAGTTCATGGCAGTACTGCACTATGCCTACCTCAAGATGAAGATGCCAGGCACCAAGGGCATCATCACCATAACCAGCAATTACCAGAATTCGGTCGCGTGCGCGGTGGCTAGCAGTTGGATGGTTGAGTCCCTCGTCATCGCCGAAGAAGAGCATCTCCTTGACCGGGTGGTGGCGATGGCCAGCAAGCAGCCGGACATGCCATCCAACCCCAAGGATACGGAGTCTCTGGGCTCCTTCCAGCCGGCCAAAGAAACCAAGAAGATTGCCTTGGACCCGACGCACCCGGAGAGATTTGTTGTTGTAGGGTCGAACCTCGACAACAAATAGGAAAGTGAGCTCATCGATTTCCTCCGTGAGAATCGGGACATCTTCGCATGGTCTCCCAAAGACATGCCGGGTGTTCCGATGGATTTCGCCGAGCACAAGCTACATGTAAGGTTAGATGCAAAGCAGTTCAAGCAACCCCTCCGCCGCCTGTCAGAAGAGAGGATAAGGATTGTTAGGAAAGTGGATTGAAGCGAAGCCAATCAAGAAGTTGAACGGTCTGACTGTTGTGACCTTCATCGGGAACATCACCGTCCGGTATGGCGTACCGCACAACATCATCACCGACAATGGCACAAACTTCGCCAAGGGCGTCCTGGCCCGTTTCTGCACGACGCAGGGCATCCGACTGGACTTAGTGTCCGTTGCCCATCCGCAGTCAAACGACCAGGTGGAGTGAGCAAACGGCCTCATCTTGTCCGGCATCAAGCCCCGACTGGTCGAGCCGCTGGAGTGCTCGGCCGGCTGCTGGATCCAGGAGCTTCCGGCTATCCTTTGGAATCTCCGGACTACACCGAACAAAGAAACCGGCTTCACTCATTTCTTCCTGGTGTACGGGGCCGAGGCCGTCATCTCAACTGACATCGACTTTGACTCGCCTCGCGTCACCATGTACACAGAGGCGGAAGCGAAGGAGGCGCGAGAAGACAGCGTCGATCTGCTGGAACAGGCCCGGCTACTGGCACTCAGCCGGTCCGCCATCTACTAGTAGAGCCTACGCCGCTACAACAACCAGCAGGTCAGGCCATGATCCTTCCGCAAGGGGGACCTTGTGCTCCGGCTGATCCAGCGAACAGCCGGCCAGCACAAGATCTCGACCCCTTGGGAGGGGCCTTTCATCATCAGCAAGGCCCTGGGCAACGACTCCTACTACCTCATCGACACACAGAAGCCCAGGGCATGCAAGAGGGACGATTCTGGCAAGGAAACAGAGCGCCCATGGAACACGAATCTTCTCCGTCAATTTTACAGTTGATGCATTGTATGTACCATGCTACCTTTTGTGTTATGCAAAGACAACAGGACCCCCGAGGAGCACTCGGGGGCTACCTTTTTATCTATATGGTAAGATTTCGCCTATGAATGTATTATTTCATCCCTTCGCCCGGCACCGGGTCTGGTTAGCTGGCCCGGGGGCTTGCCGCCTTGATCTACGCTGGTACCACCTGTAGTCGGCCAAGTAGTGTGCCGACATCTAAGCCCTCTCTTGCCTTGTGCCGTAGCTCGCAGAGCAACTGTCCGGCTGGCAAGAGCCAAATGCAGGAAATGATGTCCACACGAAAAATGGCTAAGGAAGAATGCCAGCATAGGCCAAGCCGGCTCCTTGCCTCACCTGTCCGGCTGCTGAGCAGCCAGCCAGCCGGCTTCTCGCTTGACTAGCTACATTCTAGACGGCCGAAGTACTTGTCTATCCTAAACGGCCAAGTCCCTGACCCAGCCATAGACCGCAGAGAAGTTGTCCGGCTGGCAGGGCGGCAACCAAAGGAAGGCGGCAAAGAAAAATCCAAAAAAGAGCAAAAAGCAACACCAAGCCAGAACCCGACAAAGAGCACAAGTGCTACCTCTTGAGCACTGCTTTGGTTTTCCCTTGAAGAAGAAAGGGTGATGCAGCAAAGTAGTGTAAGTATTTCCCTCAGTTTTTGAGAACCAAGGTATCAATCCAGTAGGAGGCCACACGCAAGTCCCTCGTACCTACACAAACAAATAAGAACCTCGCAACCAATGCGATAAAGGGGTTGTCAAGCCCTTCACGGTCACTTACGAGAGTGAGATCTGATAGAGATAATAATGATAAGATAAATATTTTTGGTATTTTAATGATATAGATTGAAAGTAAAGATTGCAAAATAAAATAGATTGGAAATTTATATGATGGAAAATAGATCCGGGGGCCATAGGTTTCACTAGTGGCTTCCCCCAAGATAGCATAAGTATTACGGTGGGTGAACAAATTATTGTCAAGCAATTGATAGAAAAGCGAATAATTGTGAGAATATCTAGGCATGATCATGTATATAGGCATCACGTCCGCAACAAGTAGACCGACTCCTGCCTGCATCTACTACTATTACTCCACACATCAACCGCTATCCAGCATGCATCTAGAGTATTAAGTTCATAAGAACAGGGTAACACATTAGGTAAGATGACATGATGTAGAGGGATAAACTCAAGCTATATGATATAAACCCCATCTTTTTATCCTCGATGGCAAGAATATAAATACGTGTCGTTTCCCTTTCTGTCACTGGGATCGAGCACCGCAAGATTGAACCCAAAGCTGAGCACTTCTCCCATTGCAAGAAAGATCAATCTAGTAGGCCAAACCAAACTAAAAATTCGAAGAGACTTGCAAAGATAACCAATCATGCATAAAAGGTTTCAGAGAAGAATCAAATATTGTTCATAGATAGACTTGATCATAAACCCACAATTCATCGGATCTCGACAAACACACCGCAAAAAGAGTTACATCGAATAGATCTCCAAGAAGATTGAGGAGAACTTTGTATCGAGATTCAAAGAGAGAGAAGAAGCCATCTAGCTAATAACTATGAACCCGAAGGTCTGAAGTAAACTACTCACATATCATCGGAGGGGCCATGGAGTTGATGTAGAGGCCCTCCGTGATCATTGCCCCCTCCAGCGGAGCTCCGGAAAAGGCCCCAAGATGGGATCTCTTGGGTACAGAAGGTTGCTCCTGGATGTTTTCGGGGTATGTGAACATATATAGGAGGAAGAAGTAGGTAGGTTGAGCCACGAGGGGGAGGGCGCGCCCAGGGGGTAGGTGCGCCCCCTGCCCCGTGGACACCTCGTTCGTTTCTTGACGTCCACTCCAATTCCTATGGATCACATTTGTTCCAAAAATCACGCTCCCGAAGGTTTCATTCCATTTGGACTCCGTTTGATATTCCTTTTCTGCGAAACATTGAAATAGGCAAAAAACAACAATTTGGACTGGGCCTTGGGTTAATAGGTTAGTCCCAAAAATAATATAAAAGTGTAAAATAAAGCCCATTAACATCCAAAACAGATAATATAATAGCATGGAACAATAAAAAAATATAGATACGTTGGAGACGATCAAGCATCCCCAAGCTTAATTCCTGCTCGTCCTCGAGTAGGTAAATGATAAAAACAGATTTTTTGATGTGGAATGCTTTCTAGCATGTTCTTCAATGTATTTTTCTCTATTGTGGCATGAATGTTCAGATCCGAAAGATTCAAGATAAAAGTTTATTGTTGACATAAGAATATTAATACTCCAAGTATGCTAATCAAGAAATTATGTCTTATCAAAATAACATAGCCAAAGAAAACTTATCCCTACAAAATCATATAGTTTGGCCATGCTTCATTTTCATCACACAAAATGCTCTCATCATGCACAACCCCGATGACAAGCCAAGCAATTGTTTCATACTTAGCCTTTTCAAACTCTTTCAACTTTTGCGCAATATATGAGCGCGAGCCATGGACATAGCACTATGGGTGGAATAGAATATGATGATTGAGGTTGTGTGAGAAGACAAAAAGGGAGAAAGTCTCACATTGACGCGGCAAATCAATGGGCTATGGAGATGCCTACCGATTGATGTCAATGCAAGGAGTAGGGATTGGCATGCAACAGATGCACTAGAGCTATAAATATATGAAAGCTCATCAAAGAAACTAAGTGGGTGTGCATCCAACTTGCTTGCTCATGAAGATCTAGGGCATTTGAGGAAGCCCATCATTGGAATATGCAAGCCAAGTTCTATAATGAAAAATTCCCACTAGTATATGAAAGTGACAAAATAAGAGACTCTCTATCATGAACATCATGGTGCTACTTTGAAGCACACGTGTGGAAAAGGATAGTAACATTGTCCCTTCTCTCTTTTTCTCTTTTTTGGGCCTTTTTATGGCCTCTTTTTTTTCGTCCAGAGTCTCATCCCGACTTGTGGGGGAATCGTAGTCTCCATCATCCTTTCCTCACATGGGACAATGCTCTAATGATGATCATCACACTTTTATTTACTTACAACTCAAGAATTACAACTCGATACTTAGAACAAAATATGACTCTATGTGAATGCCTCCGTCGTTGTACCGGGATTGCGACGAATCAAGAGTGACATGTATGAAAAATTAAGCATGGTGGCTTTGCCACAAATACGATGTCAACTACATGATCATGCAAAGCAATATGACAATGATGATGCGTGTCATAATAGATGGAACGGTGGAAAGTTGCATGGCAATATATCTCGAAGTGGCTATGGAAATGCCATAATAGGTAGGTATGGTGGCTGTTTTGAGGAAGATATAAGGAAGCTTATGTCTGATAGAGCGTATCATATCATGGGGTTTGGATGCACCGGCGAAGTTTGCACCAACTCTCAAGGTGAGAAAGGGTAATGCATGGTACCGAAGAGGCTAGCAATGATGGAAGGGTGAGAGTGCGTATAATCCATGGACTCAACATTAGTCATAAAGAACTCACATACTTATTGCAAAAATCTACAAGTCATCAAAACCAAGCACTACGCGCATGCTCCTAGGGGGATAGATTGGTAGGAAAAGACCATCGCTCGTCCCCGGCCGCCACTCATAAGGAAAGCAATCAAAGAACACCCCATGCTTCAAATTTGTCACATAACGTTTACCATACATGCATGCTATGGGACTTGCCAAGTTCAACACAAGTATTCATCAATCTCACAATTACTCAACTAGCACACCTCTAATATTACCACCTTTATATCTCAAAACAACTATCAAGCATCCAACTTCTCTTAGCATTTAAAATTTATAACCAAAGTAAATTACCATGCTGTTCTAAAGGACTCTCAAAATGATATAAGTGAAGCATGAGAGATCAATTATTTCTATAAAATAGAACCACCGCCGTGCTCTATAAGATATAAGCGAAGCACTAGAGCAAAAATTATCCAACTCAAAAGATATAAGTGAAGCACATAGAGTATTCTAATAAATTCCAATTCATGTGTGTCTCTCCAGAAAGGTGTGTACAGCAAGGATGGTTGTGGTAAAAAAAGCAAAGACTCAAATCATACAAGACGCTCCAAGCAAAACACATAGCAAATAACAATATAGCTCCAAGTAAAGTTACCGATGGACAAAGACGAAAGAGGGGATGCCTTCCGGGGCATCCCCAAGCTTAGGCTTTTGGTTATCCTTGGATTTTACATTGGGGTGCCTTGGGCATCCCCAAGCTTAGGCTCTTGCCGCTCCTTGTTCCATAATCCATCAAATCTTTACCCAAAACTTGAAAACTTCACAACACAAAACTTAAAGGAAAATCTCGTGAGCTCCGTTCGTAAAAGAAAACAAACCACCACTTCAAGGTAGTGTAATGAACTCATTATTTATTTATATTGGTGTTAAACCTACTGTATTCCAACTTCTCTATGGCTCATAAACTCTGTTACTAGCCATAGATTCATCAAAATAAGCAAACAACACACGAAAAACAGAATCTGTCAAAAACAGAACAGTCTGTAGTAATCTGTAGGTTTCGAATACTTATGGAACCCCAAAAACTCTAAACTAAATTGCTGAACGTGAGGAATTTATCTTTTAATCATCTGCAAAAATAATTCACTAAATAGCACTCTCCAGTAAAAAATGGCAACAAATTTCGCTAGCGCTAAAGTTTCTGTTTTTTACAGCAAGATCACAAAGACTTTCCCCAAGTCTTCCCAGAGGTTCTACTTGGCACAAACACTAATTAAAAGCATAAAACCACATATAAACAGAGGCTAGATGAATTATTAATTACTAAACAGAATAAAAAGCAAGAAATAAAAATAAAATTGGGTTGCCTCCCAACAAGCGCTATCATTTAACGCCCCTAACTAGGCATAAAAGCAAGGATAGATCTAGGTCTTATCATCTTTGGTATGCAATCCATAAGTGGCTCTCATAATAGATTCATAAGGTAATTTAATTTTATTTCTAGGAAAGTATTCCATGCCCTTCCTTAACGGAAGTTGGAATCTAATATTCCCTTCCTTCATATCAATAATTGCACCAATCGTTCTAAGGAAAGGTCTACCAAGAATAATAGGACATGTAGGATTGCAATCTATATCAAGGACAATGAAATCTACGGGCACATAATTCCTATTTGCAACAATAAGAACATCATTAATTCTTCCATAGGTTTCTTAATGGTGGAGTCCGCAAGATGCAAGTTTAAAGAACAATCATCAAATTCACGGAAACCTAGCAAATCACACAAAGTTTTAGGAATCATGGAAACACTAGCACCCAAATCACATAAAGAAAAGCATTCATGATCTTTAATCTTAATTTTAATAGTAGGTTCCCACTCATCATGAAGTTTTCTAGGGATAGAAACTTCCAATTCAAGCTTTTCTTCATAAGATTGTGTTAAAGCATCAACGATATGTTTAGTAAAAGCTTTATTTTGTCTATAAGCATGTGGATAATTTAGCACGGATTGCAATAAGGAAATACAATCTATTAAAAAACAATTATCATAATTAAATTCCCTGAAATCCAATATAGTGGGTTCATTGCTATTTAAAGTTTTGACCTCTTCCATCTCACGTTTATCAAATTTTGCATCAAGATCTAAAAACTCCGAATCATTGGGACGCCTTCTAACTAAAGTTGACTCATCTCTGGTCCCATCATTATCAAGATTCATATTGCAAAACAAAGATTTAATAGGGGACACATCAATAACTTTTAGATCTTCATATTTATTACCATCAAGTTCTTCCAGTTTGGCGGCCATCTTATTAACTAAGGTGGCCTGGTTATCCAAAATTTTGGCTATTAAGTTTTCAAGATGAGAGAACTGAGATTTCAAACCATAAAATTCTTTAGACATATCATCGAGCTCTTTATTCATGTACCCTATAAAACATTTTTATTCTTTAAGCTCGTTTCTGAAGAAATTATTATGCTCAAACTGCAAGGTCATAAAACTTCTAACGTTGTTTTCAATTTCTTCCAACCTTCTTAGGTAAGGATCAAAACCTTTTGGTAGGGCCATCACGGCAAACAAGCAATCCAACACACGAGCAAACAAGAAAAAAAGCAAAAAGAGACGAACTAGAAAAGAGAAGGGGAACGGAAAAAGAGGGCGAATAAAACGGCAAGGGTGAAGTGGAGGAGAGGAAAATGAGAGGCAAATGGCAAATAATGTAATTTGAGGGATAAGAGTTTGTGATGGGTACTTGGTATGTCTTGACTTGTGCGTAGACTCCCCGGCAGCGGCGCCAGAAATCCTTCTTGCTACCTCTCGAGCACTGCATTGGTTTTCCCTTGAAGAGGAAAGGGTGATGCAGCAAAGTAGCATAAGTATTCCCCTCAGTTTTTGAGAACCAAGGTATCAATCCAGTAGGAGGCTACACGCAAGTCCCTAGTACCTACACAAACAAATAAGAACCTCGCAACCAACACGATAAAGGGGTTGTCAAGCCCTGCACGGTCACTTACGAGAGTGAGATCTGATAGAGATAATAATGATAAGAAATATTTTTGGTATTTTAATGATAAAGATTGAAAGTGAAGATTGCAAAATAAAATAGATTGGAAACTTGTGATGGAAAATAGACCCGGGGGCCATAGGTTTCACTAGTGGCTTCTCTCAAGATAGCATAAGTATTATGGTGGGTGAACAAAATACTGTCAAGCAATTGATAGAAAAGCGAATAATTGTGAGAATATCTAGGCATGATCATGTATATAGGCATCATGTCCGCGACAAGTAGACTGACTCCTGCCTGCATCTACTACTATTACTCCCCACATCGACCGCTATCCAGCATGCATCCAGAGTATTAAGTTCATAAGAACAGAGTAATGCATTAGGTAAGATGAAATGATGTAGAAGGATAAACTGAAGCAATATGATATAAACCCCATCTTTTTATCCTCGATGGCAACAATACAATACGTGTTGTTTCCCTTTCTGTCACTGGGACCGAGCACTGCAAGATTAAACCCAAAGCTAAGCACTTCTCCCATTGCAAGAAAGACCAATCTAGTAGGCCAAACCAAACTGATAATTCAAAGAGACTTGCAAAGATAACCAATCATGCATAAAAGATTTCAGAGAAGAATCAAATATCGTTCATAGATAGACTTGATCATAAACCCTCAATTCATCGGATCTCGTCAAACACACCGCAAAAAGAGTTACAACGAATAGATCTCCAAGAAGATCGAGGAGAACTTTGTATTGAGATTCATAGAGAGAGAAGAAGCCATCTAGCTAATAACTATGGACCTGAAGGTCTAAAGTAAACTACTCACACATCATCAGAGGGGCCATGGAGTTGATGTAGAGGCCCTCCATGATCGTTGCCCCCTCCGGCGGAGCTCTGAAAAGGGACCCAAGATGGGATCTCTTGGGTACAGAAGGTTGCGGCAGTGGAAATAGGGTTTTGTGGTGCTCCTAGATGTTTTCGGGGTATGTGAACATATATAGGTGGAAGAAGTAGGTCGGTTGAGCCATGAGAGGCCCACGAGGGGGAGGGCGTGCCTAGGGGGTAGGCGCGCCCCCTGCCTCGTGGACACCTCGTTCGTTTCTTGACGTCCACTCCAAGTCCTCTAGATCACGTTTGTTCCAAAAATCACGCTCCTGAAGGTTTCATTCCATTTGGACTCCGTTTGGTATTCCTTTTCTGCGAAACACTGAAATAGGCAAAAAAACAGCAATTTGCACTGGGCCTTGGGTTAATAGGTTAGTCCCAAAAATAATATAAAAGTGTAAAATAAAGCCCATTAACATCCAAAATAGATAATATAATAGCATGGAACAATAAAAAGTTATAGATACGTTGGAGACGTATCAACAAGCTTGTGCGAGAATATGATTATTTACATAAAGGCCCATGGCCAAGCATTCAATGGAGTTTGAATTACACCCCCAGCGGGTGGAATTGCGCAAATTTAACTTGTTTGTTCAAAAGTTACAAGGCAAGAAAAACATGAAAAGATAAATGGCCACCTAGGCCAGGGGCGCTGCAGGCGGAGTAGACAGGTCGATGGAGGCAGAGGCGTCGGCAGGTGGAGCATCCGACTGGTGGGTCTCGGCTTGGTTAGCATCGGCAGCAGTCGGCATGGCCTCCTGTGGCTCATTGGTCGAGGCCTGATCAGGCTGAGGCCGGCTGCTCGCTCCATCGTCCGGTGTGATGTCCTTGCCTTCCCCGTCCTCATCTTCCTCTCCCTCATCGCTGGAGGTGATCTCCTCTGTCGAGTCCTCCCCCTCCTCCGGGTTCAGCCCGAACCAGCTGGGCGGCACCTCAGCACCTTCTTCTTCCAGCTCCGGGATGAAGATGGCGGTGTCGGCGTACTCGGCGATTGCCGCCGCGCGCTGGAAGTGCTCGCCGCAAACCGCCTCCACCTCTAGTCCGGCCCCCCGCTAGAAGGTAGCCAGCTGCGCCAAGCTCAGCTCCGGATACCAGGCCTTGGCGAACTCCAGCGCAGTCTTGGCGCCTGCTCGAGCCGCGGCGCCCTTCCAGGCCTCGAACCACTTGACCGCTATCTCTAGCCAGTCGGCACTTCGACTAGGAGTGGGGGCGACCTGAGCTTCCGGCCAGAGCACGGCCAGCACCTATGACCCGGCATGCTGCAGGTGGCGGAGCAGACGGTGAGCCGGGTCCAGGCGCGTCTTGATGGCCAGAAGCTGCTCGCCAAGGTTCCGAGGCGCGTTGGGCGGAATGTCCATGCCCACCCTCCTTCGCTGTTTGCGTCGTGCCTCAATGGCCTGGCTGAAGGCGACGGAGTGGCCGGGAAGGAATTTTGTACAAGAAGAAGATCAAAGAGTTAGAAGCAAGAAGCCGGCTCCCGCAGCAGTACAACAAAAGAAGAAGTGACTTACCATAGACCATGTCCTCAATCTCTCTGTAGCCGGCCGACAACAGCTTCTCCCTCTCGGCCCGTTTCGAGCACCGAGTCTCGAACTCGGCCTTGAGGAGCACCTCGCCGTCCTTCAGCCGATGGACCTCCGCCTTGTGCTTCTTCGCCTGGTCCGCCAGCTCCTTCGTCAGGTGGTCGCACTCCTTGGTGGCCTGGCTGCGCTCCTGCTCCTTGGCACAGAGCTCAGTCTCGAGCTCGCCCACGCGCGCCTATAGCTGTGTGGCGGCCTCTACCAAAATAAGAAAGAGACATCAGCATCAACCAAAAACAAGAAGTTGCCATAAGATCCAGCCCGACTGCTCAGCAGTCAGCCCAAATCTTGGGAGCTACACCCAGCGGGTGCACTTGCATGCCCCCGCTGAAAGACAAAGCTCATACCTCGGCTCTGGTTCAGGTCGATGGTCCGCTTGGCCAGCGCCTGGTTCTGAGAGTTGTAGGCGGCCGCACGAAGATTGTGATAATCCTACAGCAGAAGGAAACTCAACACTCGGAAGCTCACCTTGAAGTTCCAGGCCACCTGCTCAACAGCCGGCCCGGAACTCGGGGGCTACACCCAGTGGGTGCGTTGACGCACCCCCACGGAAGATTACAAAAATCAAAAGCAAGATTGCAAGAGACATACCCGGATGGCTGCCTGCATCTCCAGCAGCTCGCTCCTGGACTTTAGGAGGGTGGCGCCATGGGTGTTGAACTACTTCAAGATGCGCTTCACCGGCATATTGAGGACACCAGGGCCGGTCCCTAACGCCCAATCTGGCGGGGCAGCACTGGTGGCCTCCGTGTCGGGCGCCACCGAGCTCGTGGCCCCACCTCCATCGGCCTTGGTGCCGACACCACCCTTGCAGAGCGCTGGCGCACGGGAACGCGCGTCGTCACCACCCGGCCCACCACCAGCTCGCCGCCAGACAGCGGCACCACTGGCGCTTCAGGCTGGCTGCTCCGCTCGCCAGCAGTCGACGCACGCGGAGGCACCTCCATCTCCGGGATGACAGAGTCAACCCATCTCCTCTCTAGGGCCGGCTGGTCGGCTCTGGCCCCTCCAGTCGGCACCTGGCCCTCCACCACCAGCGGCTCCGCGGGCTGTGGATTGGTGGCCTTCGGAGCCTTGTCGCGGGATGCCTCCTCCTCCCGCGCCTTGGCTGCTGCGTCCGCCTGCTCCTTGGCCGCAGCGTCGGCCTGTGCCTTAGGCGCTACGTTGGCCTTTGCCCGTGCCGCATCGGCCGCCTCCGCCTTTGCTCGGGCCGTGGTGTCCCTCTCCTGCTACGCCTCTAGCGTGTTCCTCTCCGTCACCTCCCGAAGGCCGGCCGCCGAGTCCACGTGGCGGACGTTTTCGAAGCCGTCTGCGGCCCCAATCACTGAGGCGGACGGGGCCCGCGATAGAGAAAGCGGGGCTCTGCGCAAGCATGGCGAGAAAAGGTAAGAAGAGTTTGCAAGAAAAGAAGCGAACACAAGACAAAGATTCTCAACAAAGAAAAGCAAATATACTCACGTGGACACCATTGGGCGCTGCTTCGGGCCCTTCCGGATGATGGCCGCCTTCGCAGCCTCTTGCCGCTTGGTCGCACCGACTGTAGCCCTGGCCTTCTTGGGTGGCCGACTACCGTACATCCCAGCATCGGCGCGACACTTCGACGCGCCGGGTGCTCCAGTTGGCACCGTCAAGGATCCGACGCCAGTCCTGCCAGCGTCCGAGGCGCGACGCGGCTCGTCGTCTTCCTCATCGTCGTCCGACCACTTCCCAATGCCACCTCATGTGGAGCCGCCTGCTCCCTCACCGCCACCACCTACGGCGTCGTCCTCCTCCATGGAGGCCGCCCCCAGCTCGAGGTCGCCCACGTCGCTCTCCGCGCGGTCCGCCAGGTACTGATGGCCTGGGGCTAGCGCGCCAGCTGCCGTTTGGCCTGGGAAGCACCGCGTCATAGACAGACGGTCAGGCGGCATGAGAAGATTGACACAAGCAAGGAAAAAGATTTAGAGACTTACCGGAGGTGGCAGATTGGCATGACTGTACAGTTCCTTGCCGAACTGCCAGCTCTCCTCGTCGAGCTTGCAGTCTGAGAAGTAACTGACCAGCCGGACCACCTCTTCAGTCGGCAGCACCTTGGTGGACATCCATCACGGCTCCCAGAGCCCACTCATGCTACTGATCAGGTGGGGCTGGGGCTGAAGAGGAAGCAGCTGGCGCTCGACGAAGGCGGCCAACAGATCCGAGGCCTTGAGGCCTTCTGACTCCGTCATCTCTTGGAGCCTTGTGAGAGCGGTGGTGACGGCGGCCGACAGCGTCCTCGGTCGGAACCAGTTGGTGCGAGGCTCGACCAGCGAGCCGGCTGCGTAAGCCGGCAAGTTGACGTAGTCCCACATCACATGGATGTTCCGGACGTATAAGTACGACTTCTGCCAGAGTTTGGCTGACTCCGGCAGAGCGAGGGCTAGGAAGTGGACCCCGGAGCCGGTGCTCCTCACCGCCACACAGGGCCCGCACTGGGCCGCCACGCCTTTGGCGGCGGTGCCGAGCTTGAGGTAGAAGAGCTCCCCCCACAGCTCGAGCGTGGGCAAGATGCCGAGGTACCCCTTGCAGAGGGTGAGGAAGGTGGAGAGCAGCACCACCGTATTCGGCATGAGGTGGTGGGGTTGAAGACGATAGAAGTCGAGGAAGGAGTGGAGGATGCCACTGACGGGCAGGCCGAAGCTGCGGAGGAAATGAGTCCGGAAGACGATGCGCTGGCCCTCCTATGGTGCCGGCGAGATCTCCCTCTCGTGGGGAACCGGCACCTCCACGTGCGCCGCGCCGGGAACCCGCTTCATCTGGCATAGAAATTCGAGGTCTTCGTCGTGGATGTTCGACCTGTCCCAATCGCCACGAGCCATTGCTTGTGGTAGCTTGGTGGCGGCGTGGCAAGGACGGGCAACGAAGAGCTGTGGCGGTAGTTCAATGGCGTGGCCGTGCGGCGGCAGCGAGGAAGTAGCAGCAAGGAGGAATAAGAAGATGGAGGACGAGGAGGGCGCGCGTGCGTTTTGCCACGCCCCTCCCCCTACTTATAGGCCCGCAGCAGCATAGCCGAAGAGGCAAGACGTGGGAGGAGTGGGATTAACTACGCCCACGCCACGCATGACCCCGCGCATTCTGTGCCTTAACGGTGCATGATCAATGCACCCAAGAAGAACAACCGCCCTCCTCAGCCGCAACAGATCCGCGCGCGCCGAGGCCGTGTAGTGGCGGGCCCGGGCCTGCGGCGACGTCCCCTCACGCGCGTGGGCTGGTAGGCCGGCCTGTCCTACTGCCAACACGTGGCAAGCCTACAACCCAGTTGGAGCACCACCCGGCGTCCACCATGATGATTCGAATTTGCCAGGAAGCTGACCTGGCCTTGCGCGGCTCGTGATAGTCGGCATCACCTAAAGCCGAACAAAGCAAGAATGCAAGATCACTCGGAGTAGGAAGCTGCTGAGGCTCCTTGATTTGAGCCGCGGCGCCTCACCAGCTTCGGGGACTACCATCGAAGGGATTGACCACGGGTAGCCTCAACAACACCCCATAGTATTTCAAAACATCGGGGCTAGTTGCACCCCTCACACCATACGGTCGAATGGCCAACTCCTTGGGCCGGCTTCTAGAAGATGGCGTGCCCCCAACAGGTGGCTTCAAGGAGCCGGCATCTAGCAGGCAGCCCCGTGCCCCCTCAATGTTTGCACCCATTTACTACGACGAGATGGGGCGTGGCAATAGTGCAACCTGCCACCCCCGAATCCAGTAAGGGTAGAGTTTGGAGATGATCAAACGCAATGAAGACAAGGTGATTTTTGGCGTGTTTATGATAGGTGGTCCTATCGTACATCCATGTTGATGGAGACTTCAACCCACGGAGGGTAACGACTGCGCAAGCCCAGCCCATGGAGAGCACTACCCATGAAGGGTCCATGAAGAAGCAATCTTGTCTATGCTATCATGGCTTTCGCCGATGAAGGAATAGCTCCACTCGGGGTAGATGTTCACGAAGTAGGCGATCTCCTTGCCCTTATAAACTTCTTGGTTCAACTCCACAAGCTTGGAGGCTCCCAAGTGACACTTAACCAATCTAGGAGACATCACTCTCCAAAACGTAAGAGCAACTCTAGCAGACCCCGCAAATCCCGACCCGCAAAACGCGTTTGCAGTTTGACGGAGATCTCGTTTGTGGGTCGAGAACGAGCGTGGCCAATCAGAAACCGTAGATGAAACTGCATAATTTGAAAAACAGTTTCGCGGGAGAAACTGCACCATAGTACTACATCACATGCTACATATATTACATGATCAAACACTACAAACACTAGTTCATACTACATACTACATCAGTACTAGTACTAGAGGGGGTGGGGATCTCACGGCGGCGAGCTCGCAGCCATGGACGATGCCATGGAGGAGCTCAATCCTCCTCGTCGGAGCTACCGAGGTCGATGTACTTCTCCCTCTGCTCCTCGCGGATGCGCCGCCACTCGTCGTCCTTCTCCTTGGCGGCGAGGTTGAACATAAGGTCTTCGAGCTCCTCATGGTGGCTATGGCACTCCGCCTCCTCGCGCAAGCTCCGCTCGGCAATGGCGGCTGAGACCGCATCGACATCGGTGACGAAGTCCTACGGTCCGACGACTCCACGGCTCCCGAGCTCCTTAGGCTCCTGCTTCATGGGGATGACCTCGATCTCCTTCGGCTCCTCTACCACTCCTGCTTCATGGGGAGAAGGCTCACGTCAGAAGAGGAGGAGCTCGCAGCGTGGAAGATCTCGCCACGGAGGACGAGCCTGCGGCCGAGGACGGCATACGGCCGTGCCGATGGTCGTATTCGTCTGTCTCGCCAATGAGGAAGCTCGACGGCGGCGAGAGACCATGTTTGGTCCACTTCCTCGCCCCGCGCTTCCTCGCGTCATCCGAGCGAACATGCCCCTGGCGCTCGGGCTCCCCGCCCCCGCTAGAGCTGCTCCCGGAGCCGCGGCCGGAGCTCCACATGCAGCCCCACATGGCGGCTGGAGGCGGAAGGGGCTCGCTGGCGGTGAGAAATGTGAGGAGGGGAGTGGGGAATTGCGGATCTCGGCGGCGGCGGGGGGATAGGGTTCCGACACGCAAATGCACCGCGAACCCGTAGATATATTGGTCGGGGAGGGCGGTTTGCGGGCCGCGGTAAAAACATTTACGGGTCGGGCAAGTACACGGGCTCTATTCTGGCCAGAAAATTGGGCAGAGCCCATATACTCACCGGAATTTTGTGGGTTTGCGGATTTTGCAGGGTCTACTAGAGTTGCTCTAATAGATGTTGTTGTTGATATTGAACTCCTTACTCTTGTGCTTCAAAAAATAGTCTTCTCAACACTCAAATACTCTCTCAAATATTTTGGCTGTGGTATGAGAGGGATTTTGAGTGGAAAGCAACTTGAGGATTGCTACCTCTTGAGCACTGCGTTGGTTTTCCCTTGAAGAGGAAAGGGTGATGCAGCAAAGTAGCGTAAGTATTTCCCTCGGTTTTTTAGAACTAAGGTATCAATCCAGTAGGAGACTGCACGCAAGTCACCTTGCACCTACACAAACAAATAAAATCCCTTCACGGCCACTTGCAAAAGTGAAATTTGATAGAGATAATAAGATAAATATTTTTGGTATTTTTATGATATAGATTGAAAGTAAAGATTGCAAAGTAAAATAGATTGGAAATTTATATGATGGAAAATAGACCCGGGGGCCATAGGTTTCACTAGTGGCTTCTCTCAAGATAGCATAAGTATTACGGTCGGTAAACAAATTACTGTTGAGCAATTGATAGAAAAGTGCATAATTATGAGAATATCTAGGCATGATCATGTATATAGGCATCACGTTCGCGACAAGTAGACCGAAACGATTCTTCAGCTACTACTATTACTCCACACATCGACCGCTATCCAGCATGCATCTAGAGTATTAAGTTCATAATAACAGAGTAACAAATTAGGCAAGATGGCATGATGTAGAGGGATAAACTCAAGCAATATGATATAAACCCCATCTTTTTATCCTCGATGGCAACAATAAAATGCGTGCCTTGCTTCCCCTGCTGTCACTGGGAAAGGACACCGCAAGATTGAACCCATAGCTAAGCACTTCTCCCATTGCAAGAAAGATCAATCTAGTAGGCCAAACCAAACTAATAATTCGAAGAGACTTGCAAAGATAAAAAATCATACATAAAAGATTTTAGAGAAGAATCAAATACTATTCATGGATAATCTTGATCATAAACCCACAATTCATCGGATCTCGACAAATACACCGCAAAAAGAATTACATCGAATAGATCTCCAAGAAGATCAAGGAGAACTTTGTATTGAGATCCAAAGAGAGAGAAGAAGACATCTAGCTAATAACTACGGACCCGAAGGTCTGTGGTAAACTACTCACACATCATCGGAGAGGCTATGGTGTTGATGTAGAAGCCCTTTGTGATCGATTCCCCCTCCGGCGGAGCTCCAGAAAAGTCCCCAAGATGTGATCTCTTAGGCACAGAAGGTTGCGGCAGTGGAAATAGGGTTTCGTGGTGCTCCTAGATGTTTTCAGGGTATGTGGGTATATATAGGAGGAAGAAGTACGTCAGTGGAGCTGCAAGGGGCCCACGAGGGTGGGGGCGCATCCCCCGGCCTCGTGGCCTCCTCGCTTCTTTCTTGACGTCCACTCCAAGTCTCCTGGATCATGTTTGTTCCAAAAATAACTCTCCCGAAGGTTTCATTCCGTTTGGATTCCATTTGATATTCCTTTTCAGCGAAAGACTGAAATAGGCAAAAAAACAGCAATTTGCACTGGGCCTTTGGTTAGTAGGTTAGTCCCAAAAATAGTATAAAAAAGGTAAATTAAAGCCCAATAAGCATCCAATATAGATAATATAATAGCATGGAACAATCAAAAATTATAGATACATTGGAGACGTATCAAGGATGCTAGAGATAAGGATCAAAGGTTGGAGTGGAATCCTCTTGATCTCAACACAAGGGTAGATGCAGGGCTGGTCCTGAGATTTTGGAGGCCCGGGGTGAAACTATAATCCGAAGCCCTTCAATATAAATATACTAATAAACATTTTGATGCGTTTTAACAAGAATATTTACATCAAATATAGGTAATACATTTTGTAACTGTGTCGTTGTGGTGGCCAATGGACACGGCACGGTCTCCTTTCGGTGACTCAGCCTCTGATCTCCCGACTTGGTTATGTCTGTACCGGTCTTGGAAAATTTTGGAGTTAGATGGCTCCATATACATGCACAGTAGATCCTAGAGGCTGGAGATCAAACCATGAATGGGGCTATAATTCTTTAGGAAAACATCGGTCAAGATTTGATTGTTTGTAAGTATAATTCAAAGTACAGTACAAGGAAAAAGATCCAACATACCTCGAATTTTCTGGAGAGCTATACAACAACGCTACTAGGAGTTAGTCCTCATAAATTCCAATCATATCTATGTGGGAGGTTGGTCCTCATAAATTCAGTACTAAGTAACATGGTACTGTATATGATTTCCTTCTTCCAATTGCCAAAAAGAGTTTTACATAGATTGGGTTACTTTCGATCAAGATTCTTTTGGCAAGGAGATAGCGAGAGAAAGAAATATAGGCTGACTAAATGGAGTGTGGTTTGCCATCCCAAGGACCAAGGTGGGTTGGGCATTCATGACCTTGAGGTTAAGAATAGGGCCCTCCTTGGCAAATGGTTGTTTAAGTTGTTGTTCAAAGATGGTGTATGGCAAACCCTCCTTAGGAGAAAATATGTGGGTTCAAGGCGATATCCTAGGTATACTGGAAGCCTGGGGACTCTCATTTTTGGGCGGGATTAATGGCAACGAAGGAATATTTCTTCCGCTATGGGTCCTTCTCAATTAAGGATGGCTCGAAAATTAGATTTTGTGAGGATAAATGGTTAGGTAATGATACTCTCCGGGAACAATATCCAGCTCTATACAATATTGTACGTCACAAGGGTGATACTATTGCGAAGGTTTTGGAATCATTTCCGCCAAATGTGATGTTTAGAAGGGATTTAATTGGACCTAGACTCCAATCATGGAACATACTACTTCAACGATTAACCACGGCACAATTGTCATAGGGGTCCGATTTATCTCGTTGGAACCTACATGGGAATGGGCAATTCTCAGTGGAGTCTATGTATAGAGCTTTGATCCAGTCTGACATGCCAGTTGATAATAAGAAGAAGATCTAGAAGATGAAGATACCTCTTAAGAATAAAATCTTTGCATGGTATCTTCATCGCGGAGTCATTCTTACTAAATATAACCTTGAATTGGCATGCAAGTACGCAATGTGTATTTTATCTGCATGATGAGACAATAAAACATTTGTTCTTGCAATGTAAATTGGCTCGTTCTATATGGCCAGTCACCCATAGCTTCTGGCTTGTATCCTCCTTGTAGTGTTGCTAATATATTTGGCAACTGGTTACATGGGATTGATCACAGGTTTAGAATTCTACTTAGGGTGGGAGCGCTTGCTGTGATTTGGTCACTTTGGCTATGTAGAAATGATAAGATTTTTAATGACAAAAGTACTTGGCTTATGCAAGTTATCTACAGATGTACCGGCCGTTTCGTTTATGGTCCTCTCTACAATGAATGGAGAATCGAGACCTATTTACGGAGGTGTGTACACGATTGGAGGCTACGGCGAGGGATACTTTTTCCCAAGATGGGTGGCGGCATGATCTTAGGATTGGGCCACCGATAGTTTAGGCACTATACAGATATACATTTTTATTTGTATTACGTCTTCCTATTTTATTTTCGCTTGTCGTGAGGACTTTGTTGGCTGTGTGCATCTTAGTTATGCAGAGGCCGGGTATAATACTTAAACCTTTTAAGTAATAAAGTGCCCCTTTTTGAAAAAAGTAGTTAGTCAAATGTCCACCTACTCAGCTCCAAGTCGTGATATTCCTTGATGTAATCCAGAAAAAAAGATAGTGTTACCTTTTGCTTGTTCCTTTCTGATTATGTTGCTGCCCTATATGTTCATATCCTAAAACTTTATCTTTATCAGCATCATGTCCACGAGCCCATTTTCATCACATAAAAGTCTGGACATGTAGGCAACAGATAATAGATTAGACCGGTGTAGATAGAAAGAATCAAGAAGGCATGAAGATACATAATGGGGCCATGGGGTACGATATTGGATCGGCACAGAAGAACTACACGGAACAGTCGATGAACTCGTCCGACGAATCAAAGTGAAAAATCTACGACATGGTGGCTCTGGCCGAAAGCTAGGGCTTTGCATTGGGGAAGTCAGGGAGGAATCAACTCAACCAGTGTATGCGTTGTCTGCGCTGTTTGCTGCCACTGGTGCATCGGCCTTCGGCCATTGGGCTATTCCCAGTATGGAAGCATGCCCTAGGTGGGCCCCCTTCATTTTGGGGGCCTGGGCGACTGCCCCTCCTGCCCCCCCCCCCAAGGGTCGGGCCTTGGTAGATGGTTCTCTCTTAGAAAATGGATATGGGAAGTGGTACGTTCGTACTGGTTGCTATTTGAGAGTTGGTGGAATGGGTGCGGGTATGTATGGGCAACACCAAAAACCTAACCGTTACACACCTTTATGCACTACTCGATGGGACCGGGTGAAAACAGTCATTTTAAAAATATGGGTTAGATCCACCGAAGCGGGTAGCCTTAACCACAGTGTGCTAGAGGAAAGTCCAAAGACCGTTCCCGTCCCTGTTAGGGGAGATGCCAACCGTCTCTCCTTTTTATGAACATGGTAAAAACAATCATTGGGAGCGATAACACAAAAGGTTTGAACTTTAGGCTTTACAATGAGACCGAATGAAACCTCTCAGTGGGACCGAAGGGCCAACTCGGTGAGATCGATACACTAGGGTTTAGGAAGTGGCTATGTCAAGTGTATCTCAATAAGTCCCGCTGGATTTGTATCAGTGGGGCCAAGATTGACTTTAGGACTTTGAACATATATGAATGTGATAATGTGACCGAGGATTTTGAAGCAATATTGTCGGATTACAGGTTCCGGCAAACCCTTGAGGTTCGAACTCTGGGGTGCGCACGAAGATCTCTCCCTAGCTCGCTCTCATAACGATCTCAAGGCCTAGCTCGCCGAACCCAAGGAACAAGAGACATGAGGGTTTATACTAGTTCGGGCCACCGTTGTGGTGCAATACCCTACTCCAGTGTGGTGTGGTGGATTGCCTCGTGGGCTGAGGATGATTAAGTACAATGGATGAATAGCCTCCTGAGGAGAGGTGTTCTTGAGCTCGATGAGTTGTTGAGTCTAAGAATGGTCCGAATGATCCCCCCTGAATGATCCACCCCCCTACTAGGGTGGTGGCTAGTCCTATTGATAGAGGCCCTGGTCCTCTTCCCAAATGTTAGGCGGGAAGGGATCCCACAACGGCCAATTTTGAAGGGAGACAACTAGTAGAAGTTATCCTGACAAAAGGTGGTCTTCGCCTGCCAAAGGCTCTGGTGGTGACGCTGTTGTGGGCTCCGTGGTGACCTCCGTTCTGCCATCCTGCTGGTCTTGGTCTCATTGCACCGATATGGAAACCTTTGCCTAATGCCTCGGGACTCCTTGCCTCTTTACCCATTGACGCCTGCCTGGCTTCGGTCGTCATGGTTCACGTCACACGAACCTCGCGAGGTGCCCCCGCCCTGATATCTCCACTCCTCGGGAGCCAGCCTAGCAAGGCTGCCCCTGAGGAGGTCTTGGTGTCGTCCGCCTCTTGAGGGTTGGCCCCTCGCGAGGGTCTTGAGTCGTTGCTGCCTAAGGTGGGCCGTACCAGGCCACCGGTAGAGCCACGCCATGAGCCATAGGAAGGCAAGTCTGGGTAGCCCCGTTCCCAGGACGCCGACAGTAGCCCCCGAGCCCAAGGCGCGCTCAGACTTGGCATCGAGGCAAAGCCAAAGGGCAAGTGTGGAGTGCCGCGGGCCCCAACCGCCTGCAGCCTTGATTGACCCGTGGTGACTGACAGGACGTGGGTGTCTCCGCTTCCCCATGCTGCCTCGGCAACTGTCTCGGCTGACAAAAGGCTGGTGCACGCCGTAGAGACTTCATTGCCTTCCTTCGCCTTGCTCCTCCTCCCATCATAGCGTCGGTCCGCGATCTAGTTGCTTCACCTGATGCTCTGGAGGAGGCTCTTGCCGTGATGACCCAGCTTCGGGGTGACCTTCGAGGTGCCGATCGTTGTTCGGCATCAGGGCGCCTGAAGTTGATCTCGGGGTGGCTGCGGTCCGGCGCGTCCGTGAGGGCGGCCAGGGGTCAGGCCATGGCAGCTTCCGAGGAGGGTAAGCAGGCCGTCGACCAGGCACCGACCGCCCGCGAGGTGGCGTTGAAGGATGCCGAAGCCTCCAAGGAGCATTGCGAGTTGATGGAGGCCAAGCTGGAGACCATGCGCAATGAGCGCGCAGCCGATGCTCGTGATCGCAAGGCGGAGGAGGAGAAGATGAAGGCCCGAGAAGGTGCGGTCGCCGGTCACGACACCGAGCTAAAGCAGTCGGCGAGGGCGTAGGCCGCAGCCTCCTGGAGAAGCTGGAGAAGAAGGTGGAGGCGGAGAAGACTCAACTGGAAGCCAAGGTGAAGGTTCTTGCTTAGGATTGTGCAACCTTCAAATCTCTTGAGGAGAGGTCCCATGAGGCACTACGGGTGTTGGTGTCATAACCGGCGGATCTTGGGTAGGGGGGTCCCAAACTGTGCGTCGAAGGTGGATGGTAACAGGAGGCAGGGGACATGATGTTTACCCAGGTTCGGGCCCTCTTGATGGAGGTAATACCCTACGTCCTGCTTGATTGTTCTTGATAATATGAGTAGTATAAGAGTTGATCTACCACGAGATCAAATAGGCTAAACCCTAAAAGCTAGCCTATGGTATGATTGTATGTTGTCCTACGGACTAAAACCCTCCGGTCTATATAGGCACCGGAGGGGTCTAGGGTTACACAAGGTCGGTTAAAAGGAGGAGATATACATATCCGTATTTCCTAGCTTGCCTTCCATGCCAAGTAGAGTCCCATCCGGGCATGGGACGAAGTCTTCAATCTCATATCTTCATAGTCCAATAGTCCGGCCAAAGGATATAGTCCGGCTGTCCGGAGACCCCCTAATCCAGGACTCCCTCAGTAGCCCCTGAACCAGGCTTTAATGACGATGAGTCCGGCGTGCAGTATTGTCTTCGGCATTGCAAGGCGGGTTCTTCTCCAAATCTTGAATATCTGTTAAGTACTGTCCGGCCCCATAAATGTTGGACTTCTTGGCTTCTGTGCTCAATAAGGGCTATCTTCCACGCGTCGAACGAATACGAGGAGCCAGGGCATTTTTACATTCGCCCCCCTAGCCAGGTAAATAAATTGTCCATTAAAGGGATGGGGATTCTTAGATCCAATCCACACCATCCTCCCACGGCGAGAATCCATCGGAGCGCGCTTCGGAAAAAATCCACTCCAACATGGCCGACCACCGCAGCTCCTCCTCCCGTCCCCGTAGCCCTAAGCCCGGTGATTGGGAGAGGTCTTCAGTCCCACGCAGTCGATTAGTAGAGCTGCAGACTCAGGGATTTCTCCCTCCAGCGTATATGGTCCCCGTCCGAGCCGGGCTCGCCACCTATAATGGCGGGGAGCAAGCGGAGAGCTTCCCCAGCCCCTCTAAGGGGGAGCGGGTGTGCCTTGTTCCTTACTTACTAAGGGGACTCGAATTTCCAATTCATCCGTTCCTCCACGGGCTCCTGGAGTTTTATGGTCTCCAACTGCATAGTTTCACCCCTGCTTCCATATTACACATCGCTGGCTACGTTGCCCTTTGCGAGCTATTTCTGGGCTGCGAGGCTCATTTCGAGTTGTGGAAAAGGTTATTTTGCCTTGTGCCCCGCACACAGAAGGGGTCACTTTGTCAAGTGGGTGGAGCCGAAATATGGCACATCGCCGAAACCGGATACCTGTCCGGTACTCCGAAGAAGACGTCTGAAGACTGGCCTTCAGAGTGGTTTTATATGGAGGACGTCCCCCTTCTAGACCCTGTTCGGCGGGGCCTTCCTGAGTTCAACAATGCTCCTCTCAAGAAACACCGAAGCTGGCACCCACGGAGCCCCCAGGAGGAAGACAACGGAGAAGTCCTTTACCTGATGAACTGGATTAAAGCGCTGGCTCAATCAGGATTTACAATAATCGAGGTTATGTCAATATGCATAACGCGGGGAGTGCAGCCACTTCAATATCGAGGGCACCCCCTATGGTGTTTTAACGGGGAAGATGATGCCACCCGTTGCGGGTGTAAGGGACCGGACTCCGCTGCTGCTTTAGCAAAAATTCTATCCGAGTTGTTCAAGGGAGACGAAGAGGAGTTCATCCGTATCAAGCTACGGGATGGATTCTCCATGTACAACCCTCCAAGCTGGGTGAGTTATACCTCTTTACTCCCGTTCTTCCCGCATTCTTCATTGTAGGTACTCACCTTGCCATTTTACGACAGGAACTGCGAAAAGCTGTAAGGGAGGTCAACAGCCCATCTCCACAACCAGAGGACCCTGGCCGGGCCCTCGGTCCTGGACTCGAAGAGGATCCGGACATATTCGTGGAGCTGATAGACAGGCAATTCTATCAATTGAGTTGTGATGACGCCATGGTGGCCATAACGGCCGAGTATCCTGGACAGCTCCCTGCGTCGCACGTAAGAAAAACCAAAATCCCAACTCCCCAAAATAGGATCCCCTTTTAGACACTTCACCTACCGTACAAAATGGTGTTTTACAGGGAAGGCATTCAGGACATCAAGTCGAACCTGCAGCAACTCGCCAACAAGAGGCACCGAAGCCGGGTAGGCTAAAAAGGAAGGTGGTAAGGACGGAGACGCCGGCGCAGAGATATGACACAAAACCTCACT
The DNA here is from genome assembly GCF_002162155.2 of Triticum dicoccoides. Classification (NCBI taxonomy): domain Eukaryota; kingdom Viridiplantae; phylum Streptophyta; class Magnoliopsida; order Poales; family Poaceae; genus Triticum; species Triticum dicoccoides. The sequence continues at coordinate 442,475,167 of NC_041386.1, forward strand.
CCGTGGTTGTCGTATTTGTCAAAATGCAATGACATCCATGCTTCTTTAATAGAAAAAACGCTCGCCGGAGTATATACGGAGAGGCTGCCGATCACGCTTCCACCAGTCGGGCTCCAGGGCCGAACACAGAGGCGGAGGCCAACATGGGGCGGATGCCGGATGCTCCTCCTATATAGGATGCGGATAGACTATCCGCTACAAATTCAGAAGTGGAGAGCGCCATGAATCATAGGTGTCGTCGGGCCGTACTCCGTGACGCTTGCTTCTCACCAGAGGCATTTGATGCCTTCAATTCTAGAGATGCGTACCTCCGTGCTGCTCAAAATGGTCTAGCCAGAGCCACGGACCAGTATGTAAGGGATATACGCGTAAGCAAATCTGATGATTATATGTATCAGTAGCACCCGAGACTTGAAATAGTTGACGCAACTGATTTAAGGATCATTATTTGTGCAGGTCCTTATGGAGAAGAATTCCCAACTGTCTCAAGAGCTGGACGAATGCAAGGCCCAGTTGGAAGCCACTGTTGCCGCATTTAAGGAGTCCAAAAAGGGTCCCCCTGGTAATTTTTTTGTCTATTGCAAAGAATATCGGTACAAAGTAGTATGCGGCATGTATGCACACCTAACAATAGATGTTGCAGGTGGCCCCGGAGTGAATCCGGAGGCCGTGGAGGCGGATACGGCACGTGATGATCAATAGCGAAATGCTGGCGAGCACGTGCTGACGTGAGTCAGGCAGGAGAAAAATGATCTCCAAGATGCCAATATCCGGCTGGGCGTGGAAATGAAGGATGTCCGATCCCATCTTGCGGACTCCATGAAGGAGAATAAACGGCTTCAGCGCGGCATTTTTAGTAAGTGCTTGAACGAACTTTTTTTAAAGAAGTTCGGCGGAGAAGCCTGCTAACAGCGTTATGTCTGCAGGTATGCTGACGGGTTGTCCCGCGAAGGAGATGCCCGGGTCTTCAGGTGATCTTCTACCAGAGCTCTCACAACTGCACGAACAAGTTCGGCAAGTGATGTAGAGTATTGCTCAAGCCTTGTGGCCATCCTTGTCCCCGCCAGGAGGCATGGGGGAGCTTATAGAGACGCTAAAGGGAGCGCGGCGGCGCTTTCGATTATGGAAAATATCAGCCTGCCGACAAGGTGCGAGGGAAGCCTGGGCTATGGTGAAGACACGATATACCAAGGATGACCCAAACCACATGGCCGAGGTCGGACCTGTGGGGCCCGATGGGAAAGACATCCCCGTCAGTTTAGTGTATGATAAAGTAGAATTAGCCGCAAAGTATTCCGAACAGGATTGTAGGCTAGACAGCCTGTTGGAGGGTATAGAAGAAGAATTTAATCAGTCTTAGTGACTGTGTACTTCAAGTGACATATGTAATGTCCCTAGCCGGATTGTAAATCATTTGTCATGGCGGACCTTTTCACTTCAACCTCTGGACCCGATAGTCCGGAGTGTATCCGAATACCCGCTCGGTTAGATAAAAACCGGGGTATGCATGGAAACCAGGCGTAGGGGTCATAAGTGCTTGAACAGACAAGTACCCAACTAGCTATGTTATATTACATGGATAGTAAGAAACATCTTCCAGGGAGAATAGTTCCATTAAGGGTTCCTTTCCCTGGGTACGCATGCCCTAATGTGCATGTCTGAACTGCGAAACGCAGGTTAAAAACATCTGGGGGCGTGTAGTAATTTAAATGAAAGTCATCTTTTATTCGCCGACCGAATATTCCCTTAAGAACGCTAGCTTTCGGCTTCACCCAGTCTGAGGTACACATCCGGCTGACCTGGCAGTAACAATCGCAGAGGTGCTCCCCTTATGCCCTAGCCGAATTAACGGGAACGTAGGGCATAAATACAAGAGCCAGGCAACCCAGCTTGGCCAAAACTTAAGTCATATCGATGCATATAATGGCGAAAAAAGGTACATGCGGAAGAATAACACATGTGCGGGGCATAAAGCCCGGAAAGGCAATTATATTAAGCTTCTGTATAGGAAGCCACCAGGTATATTGAGCGCAGTTAGTGCATCAAGATTGTGTAACCAAGACACAAATGTAGCCCCTTAGGGCCTTGAAGAGAAAAGAGGGAAAGAAAGAGAGAGAAAATAGGTGTGCAAAAAATTCATGGAGGTAAGGAGACGAACATAGAGTCCGGCGCTAGGCGTAGAATCTTCGGAGCCTGGCTGCGTTCCATGGGTTTGGCCCGAGTCGATTATTCGACGCGTCCCGCAGATGGTACGCTCCACCGGTCAGAACCTGGTCGATAATGAAGGGACCTTCCCATTTGGGCTTGAGCTTGTTCTTTTTCTTCTCCTGCAGGTGTAGAACTAGTTCGCCAACGTTATAGGTTTTGGCCCGCACTTCTCTGCTTTGATACCTTCGAGCATGTTGCTGATAGAATGTGGAACAAGCTTTAGCCACGCCGCGCTCCTCCTCCAGGGCATCCAAACTGTCCTGTCGATCGGGCTCGGCCTCTCTTTCTTCGTACATGCGCACTCGAGGTGAGTCTTGAATTATGTCGCAAGGCAGCACCGCCTCAGCGCCGTACACCATAAAAACGGTGTGTATCCGGTAGTGTGATTCGACTTGGTGCGCATGCCCCATAGTACGGAGTCGAGCTCCACTACCCAATGAGTGTCTGATTCCTTTAAAGACTGGACTAATCTGGGTTTAATGCCTCTCATGATAAGACCATTCGCTCGTTCGACTTGACCGTTAGTTTGTGGATGATAGACAGAAGCATAATCAAGCTTGATGCCCATGTTGCTGCACCAAAGTTTCACCTCGTCGGCTGTAAAGTTCGTGCCGTTGTCAGTGATGATGCTATGGGGGATGCCATAACGGTGTACAACCCCGGATATGAAGTCTATCACCGGTCCGGATTCAGCTGTTTTGACAGGTTTGGCTTCTATCCATTTGGTGAATTTATCCACCATGACCAGTAAGTATTTTCTCTTATGGGTTCCCCCTTTGAGGGGTCCGACCATATCGAGCCCCCAGACCGCAAAGGGCCAAGTAATGGGGATTGTTTGGAGGGCGGTAGGTGGCATGTGGCTTTGGTTTGCAAAAAGCTGGCAACCGACACAATGCTGTACCAGATGATGTGCATCTGCTTGGGCCGGCAGCCAATGAAAACCTGTACGGAAGGCCTTGCTTACAAGGGCCCGGGCTGCGGCGTGGTGGCCGCCAAGTCTGGCATGAATTTCTGCCAAAAGCTTCCGCCCTTCCTCTTCGGAGATGCACCTTTGAAGGACTCCGGTTGTGCTTTTCTTATAAAGCTCTCCCTCATGGACCTTGTAGGCTTTAGATCGCCGCACTATGCAGCGGGCCTCATTTTGGTCCTCGGGTAATTCCTGTCTGGTTAGGTAGGCCAGGAATGGTTTTGTCCATGGGGCGATGACGGCCATTATCACATGGGCTGAAGGTGTTATTTCGGTGGCAGAGCCTCCGATTGTGTCAAAGTTTTCGGCGTGTGGGGTTGTGATCGGGTCCGGACTATTTTTGCCGGTGTGCCCTTCCCATACCACGGATGGTTTAAACAGTCTTTCCAAGAAGATGTTCGGTGGGACAGGGTCGCGTTTAGCGCCAGTACGGGCTAGGATGTTCGCCTCCTGGTTGTTTTCCCGAGCCACATGATGGAATTCAAGCCCCTCGAACCGAGCTGACATTTTGAGGACAGCGTTGCGATATGCCGCCATTTTCAGATCCTTGGCATCAAAGTCTCCATTTATTTGGGATATTGCGAGGTTCGAGTCCCCACGCATCTCTAGGCGTTGGATGCCCATGGAGACTGCCATCCGGAGGCCGTGTAGTAGGGCATCATATTCAGCTGCGTTGTTGGAGTCTGTATATAGTATTTGGAGCACGTATTGCACCGTATCTCCGGTGGGGGATGTCAGGACGACGCCAGCCCCCAGACCAGCTAGCATTTTAGAGCCCTCGAAGTGCATGATCCAATTGGAGTATGCGCCGTACTCTTTAGGGGGTTCGGCTTTTGTCCATTTGGCTACGAAATCAGCCAGTACTTGCGACTTAATGGCTCGTCGTGGCTTGTATGTTATGTCGAACGGGAGGAGCTCGATGGCCCATTTGGCAATCCGGCTCGTGGCATCGCGGTTGTTTATTATGTCATTGAGTGGTACTTCGGAGGCCACCATAATCGAACACTCTTGAAAGTAGTGTCGTAATTTCCGGGATGCCATAAATACCGCATATGCTATCTTTTGGTAATGTGGGTTCCATGATTTGCATGGAGTGAGAACGGTGGATACATAATATACTGGCTTTTGAAGTGGGAATTTATGTCTGTCCATCTCTCATTCGATGACGAGCACTGCGCTTACAACTTGGTGAGTTGCCGCTATATATAATAGCATTGGTTCGCCAACAGTTGGCACGACCAAGATTGGGTTGGTGGCCAGGATGGCTTTTATTTCTTCCAGTCCGGCTGTGGTTGCGTCCGTCCACTCGAAGTGCTCGGTGCGCCGAAGAAGGCGATAAAGGGGAAGTGCCTTTTCTCCTAATCGGGAGATAAAGCGGCTTAAAGCCGCCACACATCCAGTCAATTTCTGGATTTGCTTGAGGTCAGTTGGGATAGCCAACTGTGACAGAGCTCGGATTTTAGCCGGATTTGCTTCAATTCCTCTACTGGAGATGATGAAGCCTAGGAGCTTTCCGGCGGGAACGCCGAAAACACATTTTTCCGGATTGAGCTTAATGTCGTATGTTCGGAGATTGGTGAATGTGAGCCTCAAGTCGTCTATTAAAGAGTCGACGTGTCTGGTTTTAATGACCACATCGTCTACATATGCCTCCACAGTCTTGCCGATCTGCTTTTCCATACATGTCTAGATCATGCGTTGATATGTTGCGCCGGTGTTTTTGAGCCCGAAGGGCATTCTGTTAAAGCAGAGAGGGCCGTATGGCATTATAAATTCTGTTGCGGCTTGATCAGACTCTGCCATCTTAATCTGGTGGTAACCGGCGTATGCGTTGAGGAAGCACAATGATTTGTGTCCTGCGGTAGCGTTGATGATTTGATCGATGCGAGGGAGTGGGAAGGGATCCTTTGGACAAGCCTTATTAAGGTCTTTGAAGTCGACACATAGGCGTCAGGATTTGTCCTCCTTTGGTACCATCACCAGGTTTGCTAGCCAATCCGGATGTTTTATTTCTTTAATGAATCCGGCTTCCAGTAGCTTGGCCAGCTCCTCTCCCATGGCTTGTCGCTTAGGTTCAGAGAAACACCGAAGAGTATGCTTGACTGGCTTGAATCCTTTTAGAATATTAAGGCTATGCTCGGCCAATCTGCATGGGATTCCTGGCATGTCTAAAGGATGCCAGGTGTAACATCCCAAATTTTCAATTTGGAATGTTATACATTAGATCATAAATGCATATCATATTTTATTTTGCTTTTGGTTTTGATCCTAGAAATTCTACGCAACTCAAGGACCCACGGAGAGAGTTGGGGATTTCGTTATTTTCATATTTGAGTTTTCTCAAATTTTGAGAATAGGATCATTTGATTTTATTTATTTTATCATCAATTGTTTCTATTACAAAAATATGAGAGAGGGAATAAAATGACTTTCCCAAAATAAAGAAATATTGAGGATTTAATAATAAAATCAAATAAGATTTTATTTCGGAGTTTTTCGTTATTTTATTTGAATTTAGGAAAAATGTGCGTTTTTCAAAATTGCATTTAAGCCCCAAATAAATGTTCATCTTGTGCGGCTTGATTTTAGAAGCCCGGGAAAATTTATTTCGGGATTTTTGGAGTCCGTTTAGTATTTCTTTTTATTTTTCTTCCGTATGTAATTATTTAAAAAAACGAACCGACCTAACGGGTCGTGTCCGACTAGGACTCCGGCCCGACTAGGCTATATAAGCCGGGGGAGGAGGCCCAGCCGAAAGCCTAAGCCGCCCCAGCCCCAGCGCCACGCCGCCGCCGCCTGCCAGCGTCGCCGCCTGCCAGCGCCGCCGCCGCCGCCTCGCTGCCGCACGCCGCTCGAGGTTCGCCGCGCCTCGATTTCCGCGTCGGTTTTATTTATTTATTTATTTGGAAAACCGTTCTGTTTTTCTGTCGGTTTTTTTAGTTTCGGTTTTTTAAATAGATCGTTTTTCCGACTTATTTAAATAGCGAGCGTTCGTCCGTTCGTTCGTTCTAACGAACGTTCGTCATTTTTCTTTATCTCGGATTTAACCCGCGATTTTTCTGATCGCGATCCCTGATCCGATTTTCTTTTTAGTATAACTTTTCGCTCGTTTATCGGAATCAGGCGATTCAAGCGCCTGGAGTTTCGTCTCGAAACCGTCTATTCGTTTAACCAACTTAAACAAGTTTTTGCTACTGTAAAATTTGCCTTAGATCCAGATTAGTAGAACGAAGTTGTTTTCTTTCGCCGTTTGACTTTCGTTGCTTCGTTCGATTTGATTCTTTTTGCAAACCGGAGTTCTTAAGTTGAACCTTCTGGTTAGATCTCTTATTTGACTTTTACCTGTGCATTAGATGAGTGCTTAATGTATGCTTGTTTGTTTGTCCGCGATAGAATACCCGGAGTGCGCCACCTGTTACTTCGAATCGCTAGGTTTCCCGGATCATCAGCAAGGCAAGTAACACTTTGATCATACCTTTCCTACTACCCAGTTTTATTGCAATAGATCAATCCTCACACATTGCATGATTAGGATCTAATTAAATTGTGGGATGGGAAGTAGTTGAGGTAGTACCTATTACCTATTTATTATCAAACCTTTGGGAGTTACTTCTATGTTTGCTTATTATGCCATGCTATGCTAGTAGATGTGGATTGGGTGAGTGATATCCATGACAGATGTGAGTTTGTTAATTAATGGTTTGTCTAAGGTGGCAACTTCAACACACATCTGGGTGGATTGAGGCACCTGGGTATTCCAGGACTTGCCTGTTTTCTTTTGGACCGCCACCCAGGCTCAAAGGGATCATGAGAATATTCATACTAGAAACTTCCGTGTGCAGCCACAAGCTATTATGGGCTCTAGCATAGTTGACTAAGTCGTGCGAACTCTTACAGTGGTAGACTAGCAGATGTAGGGGATGTAGGTGGTATGGTCTACCCGATCGTAAGGTGCTAGCACTTCTGAAAGACTATGTCTCGGTCATCCGTCTTCTCAAACACCGTGTAGTGTGAGAAACCAAACGGAGGCGATCGAGTCTTGTGGGGAAAAGTGCGCAAACCTCTGCAGAGTGTAATAAACTAATCATGGTTAGCCGTGTCCCCGGTTATGGACATCTTAAGTATCTAGTACCTGGATTATCATGTGAATCTCAACATGTTACCCTAAATTAATTTTGTTGGGCTTTGTTTAATGATGATGCTTAATTGGGATTGAGAATGCTGTCAACCATTCTCAATGTTTAACAACTACCATGATAGTTAAATAAATTTATTCCTTTGAAGTAGGGAAAAATTGGCTTTACACAAAACTGTAACCATAGAGCTTTCCACCAGCCAAATATGCATATAGTATAGCTGTTTCATTCCATTACTCTCTATGTGTTACCTTGCCAGCATATTCCATGTGCTGACCCGTTTCGAGCTGCAACGTTAATGTTGCAGACTTTTCAGACGATGATTAAGGAGTTTTTAGGTCGTGGTTCTATACTCAGTGATGCCGTTGGAGTTGATGGACTCACTTATCTTCCAAGCCTTCCGCTGTTATTGTTATTAGATGGCCTTAAGCCATATTTATTGTAATAAGTTCTCTATGGAGACACTCGATGTAATAAGTGTGTGATTGCTACTCTGTTATAAATCCTCCGAGTACTGTGTGGTGTCAGCATTACTGATCCAGGGATGACAACGGAACACAGAGATCAGACTGTTTGAGGTCTGGTCGCTGCAGAGATGGTATCAGAGCACACGCTGACTGTAGGACACGACCACTAAGCTAAAGACCTAGATCACTATCCTCTCTTTTCTCTTCTAACCTCTCATCTTTTCTACTCTTTTAGGATGGCGAATGCAAGGAACAAGTTCACACAACCGGATGAAGATACACCCTTTGGACGTCACTTGAAGGAAGTCACTAGATACCTGAACATAGGAGTACCAAGCTTCACCGGAACCTACAATGCCACTTTACCTGAGGAAGAGCGCTGGATGATTCAAGTTCAAGTTCCAGGAAGGACGTTCATGCCAGTCACTGAGCCCATAGAGTTTTCTTTTGATGCACCAACTTGGAGTCTAGGAATGAGCATGGCAGCTCACATCGCCATGGGACGCATTGGAGAAGTCTACTGCAATGATCTCAAGGATACTATCTACCAGATTTGTGGGCGCCGAGATAAGCACTAGGAGATGATCAGCACCAGAAAGGATAGATCAATTGCAGCTTTTATCCAGAAATTAAACCAGCACATTCGACGACAGGAGAACCAGATGTGCTCCGACATGATAGATCTGAAGAAGGCAAGGATAAGAATCAAGGAACTGGAGGAAGAACTCAAGGCTACACGTGAAGATTATGAAGAATAAATTGAAGTATTGGTGGATAAGAATGCCGACCTAACATAGAAGATCGAGATATTTATGGGAGACCCTACGCCAGTAGATGAAGATGAAGAACCCAAGGAGATACGCCCGGAAGACTACATCATCATCGATGACACCGATTCAGATCCACATAATAGCGATGATGACTATATTGATGAAGCTGGAGCAGATATCATGGAGTCTGCAACCGAAGAATATTTCTAGTAGACCACCCCATCAGTAGTAGTAGTCCACCATGTAAATACAGTAGTCCGAGCACTTTTGCGATAGTTAGATCGATTGTATGCCCTTGTTTGATTGAATGAAGTGAATTGTTTGCTTTTGCCTCATGTGCATATGGGTAGTGTTTTCTCTTTAGACCCCCTCTATTCTTACATCTCATCTTTTCTAAACCCTCAGATGCCTCCGAGACGTGACCCCAGATTTACCTTTCCACCGGAGCTCACCCAGTTGATCTAGCAGTAGAACACATTGATGCAGTTTCTAGTCCAGAATCAGAACCAGGGGAACAACAACAACAACAACAACAACAACAACAACAACAACAACCCACCACCACCACCACCTGTTGATCACTTAGCCCGTTTTCTTAGGCTGAATCCGCCGGTGTTTTCCAGTAGCACCGAGCCGATATTAGCAGATGATTGGCTCCGCAAGACAGCTAGAGAGTTGACCATAGCATGATGCACAGATGCGGAGAAGGTGAAGTTTGCCGCACATCAGCTTGAACGACCCGCAGCATCATGGTGGGAGAATTTCACAGCCACTTTCCCTGTCGACACTGTCACATGGGACCAGTTTTAGCAGGCTTTTTGTACCGCCCATGTTTCAGTAGGAGCCATGGCCATGAAGAAGCGTGAGTTTCGCAACTTGCGCCAAGGAGGACGGACATTTGGCCAGTATGTGGAGGACTTTAGTAAGTTAGCACGTTATGCCCCAGATGACGTCGCTACGGATGCAGCAAAGCAGGAGAAGTTTCTGGAAGGACTGAATGATGAGTTGAGCATGCAATTGATGGTAGCAACCTTCAACAACTACCAGGAGTTGGTAGATCGTGCACTTATGATTGAAGGGAAGCAGCAGCAAATTGAAAACCATAAGAGGAAGTATGGACAAGGAAAGTACAATTCAGGAGCTCAGTAGAAGCCATGTTTTACCCCTAGACCGGGAGGACATTTTCAGCATACCGATGGAGGAGGTAGCTCGCAAAATCACAATGGCACTAGGAATGATAATGGGAATGGAGGAAGCAATGGACATAATCGCACCAACCCATCAACCCCATCCAAGAAAGACCTGAGCCAAGTCACTTGCTTTAAGTGTTTGAAGACCGGACATTATGCCAATGAATGTCCTGAAATACAAAATGGAAATAGCAATGGAAGCTCTGGGAAGAAGCCGAACCCTTTCAACAGGGGACAGGTGAACCACGTTAGCGTGGAGGAGGTTGAAGCTCAGCCTGATGAAGTAATAGGTAAGTTTTTGGTTAAGTCATTTACTGCACTCGTTATTTTTGATACTGGTGCATCGCATTCATACATCTCAAGGGGATTTGTGGATAAGTATAACCTGTCAACCCAAGCCCTTAGGTCACCCATGTTAGTAACCTCGCCTGGAGCAGAATATATGGCTAGTCGATGGTGTGATCGGTTACCATTAAGGATTGGTAACTATGTTTTTCCCTCAGACCTAATAGTATTGGAATCCCAAGGATTGGATGTGATATTAGGCATGGATTGGTTGTCAAAGTATGAAGGGAATATTGAATGTGCTAGTAAGTCAATTTTGCTTACCACCCAGAAGGGAGAAGGATCAAGTATGTATCCCAACATGTGCCAAAGAGGGCTCAAGTAAATTGCTTAACAGGAGTTGTGCAGGAGGAAGTACCAGTGGTAAGGGATTTCCCTGAAGTATTTCCAGAAGAGTTTCCAGGCATGCCACCGGATAGAGATATTGAGTTTTCGATTGAGCTATTGCCAGGCACTGGGCCAATATCAAAGAGACCATATAGGATGCCAGCAAAGGATTTGGTGGAAATTAAGAAGTAGATTAAGGAGTTACTGGATAAGGGATATATTTGCCCAAGTTCTTCGCCTTGGGGATCGCCAGTACTTCTAGTGGAGAAGAAGGATGGATCGTTAAGGATGGTTGTTGATTATTGAGGATTGAATGAAGCAACGATCAAGAACAAGTACCCACTACCGATGATCAATGATCTGTTTGATCGATTGCAAGGAGCTAAGGTATTTTCCAAGATCGATCTGCGATCAGGATACCACCAGTTGAAGATTCGAGAACAGGATATACCTAAGACAGCTTTTACCACTAGGTATGGGCTGTACGAGTATACCGTTATGTCATTTGGTCTGACTAACGCACCCGCATATTTTATGAACATGATGAACAAAGTATTTATGGAGTTTTTGGATAAGTTCGTCGTAGTGTTCATTGATGATATCCTGGTCTACTCGAAGAATGAAGAGGAGCATAAGGAGCATTTGCGTTTGGTACTTGGAAAGCTCAGAGAACATCAATTATATGCCAAGTTCAGCAAATGTGAGTTTTGGTTGAAGGAAGTAGGATTCCTCGAACACGTTATATCTGGAGAAGGTATAGCAGTTGATCCCGCTAAAGTTGATACCGTGACCAAGTGGGAAGCACCAACCACCATGGGAGAGATCTGGAATTTCCTTGGACTCGCAGGATACTACCGGAGATTTATTGAGAATTTCTCAAAGATTGCGAAGCCTATGACTGAGTTGTTGAAGAAAGATACCAAGTTCATATGGACGGAGGAATGTGAGGCTAGTTTCCAGGAGTTGAAGAAACGTTTGGTTACCTCACCAGTGTTGATTTTGCCAGACCAGACCAAGGATTATGAGGTGTATTGCGACGCTTCACGTCGAGGACTTGGAGCAGTGCTTATGCAGGAAGGGAGAGTTGTTTCATATGCCTCAAGACAACTTAAGCCACATGAGTTGAATTATGCTACGCACGACTTGGAGTTAGCAGCCGTAGTGCATGCACTGAAGACATGGAGACACTCAATGTAATTAGTTTGTGATTGCTACTTTGTTATAAATCCTCTGAGTACTGTGTGGTGTCAGCATTACTGATCCAGGGATGACACCGGAACACAGAGATTAGACTGTTTGAGGTTTGGTCGCTACAACAGGCAAATATATCCCAATTCTCGCGCAGAAACTCCCGTAGTGCAGCGTCTACAGCGGGGTCTAACTGTGCCCCAATGGATGCTGTTTTTGTAGGCTTCGTTGGATGGACTTGGAATTTAACTATTTCGTCCGCTGGTTTAAAGAAGGTGGACCTAGATCTTTTGTCTAGTACCACGTTGTCCCTGTCCACCGTGGAGCGCAGCGCGGTTAACTCCTCCGCCACAAGGGCTTGGGATAATGCCTCGAGGGCTAGTGCGGCTGTTTTGTTCTTGGCACGGAGTGCTATGTACGGATCACTAGCTAGAGTGATAATTCCCTTGGGTCCGGGCATTTTGAGCTTCATGTACCCGTAATGGGGTATGGCTTGAAAAATCGTGAATGCCTCCCGCCCTAGAAGGGTGTGGTATCCGCTACTAAACGGGGCCACTTGGAATGTAATTTCTTCGAACCTGTAATTCTCCGGAGTGCCGAATACCACATCAAGTGTGATTTTCTCAGCGCAATGGACCTTCTGACTACGGAAGATTCCTCGGAAGGTCGTACTGCTTTGCTCAATACGGTTGCTGTCTATTTCCATTTTGTGGAGAGTTTCCTCATAGATGAGGTTTAATCCGCTGCCGCTGTCCGTGAGCACCTTAGTGAGCCGAAAGCCGTCCATAATTGGACTGAGGATCAAAGCGGCTGGTGCTCGGGCTGTTTGGAATTTAGGTTCTTCACTGGCATTGAAGGTGATAGCCGTGTCGCTCCATGGATTTATTGCTGCCACGTGGCAGACTTCGGCAAGGCTGCGGAGTGCTCGCTTACGCCTATTATTTGAGGCGAAGGTCTCGAAGACCATTAATACTGTGTTGTTATCCGTGGGAAGGTGCTATGAGGTATTTTGGGTGAGAAGATCCTCACCGCTTTTGGCCACCTGCCGGAGTACCCAACATGCTCTAAGGCTGTGTGTTGATATGGTATCCGCTGTACTATGGATTTTGCAGGGGCCGTTGAGCCATCCCTCCAATACGGTTCCACGCCCTGTAGTGGGCTTTTGCTTCTTTGTAATTGAGTCGGGCGACTTATGAGAGTGCACCCTTTTAGTTTGGTCTGGGGGTTTTGTCAGAGCCGGATTATCCCAAAATTGTGTTTGGGTTTCCAGGCACTTTCCATCGCACAGTATTTCCGTACTACGGCCGCCAAGTCAGCGAAGTGTGCTACGTCACGGCGACTTATGGCATTGAGGACTCCCTTGTCCGTACAATTGTTGCAAAACAACAAAATTGCATCTTCCTCGCGACAGTCCTTGACCTTGTTCATTACAAGGAGGAATCTGGCCCAATAGTGATGTACTGTCTCTTGGGGCGCTTGCCTAATGTGGGAAATATCGTTTGTATCTGGGTGGGTGGGTGGATTTAAGTCCAGACCTTGACCCAATCTATGATCCCGGGGCGGGGGAGTTTCCGATCTGGGAAGTTCGGGCTCTGGGATGTTGCCCTGTGGGTTCGGTATGCGGCCTGATTCTGGATTCCATGTCAGGGTGGTGTCCTCCCGTGAGCGAGTATCTTGTTCGGAGAGCTCGCGAATCTGGACATAGTTCGTCCTCGGGATGGAGAATCGCCGCATTGCTCCTCCACCACCGCTATCTGATGGGTGACTGGCGGAGAGTTAATCTCCCTTTGGTCGGGTTTAAGCCCGATCCGATCGTAGTCCGTAGTGACTCCTAGAGCGGCAATGCGATCCAAGAGCTCATTCAAAGAGGAGAGCTCCATTGGATCCATCTGCTCAGCAAATTTTGAGCCGATGTGGAGGCTACTTTCGATGACCCGAGAGGTCATCGTTAGCGCAGCGGCCGAGCGGGCGGTCATGACGAAGCCGCCTAGTCGGAGAGTTTGGCCTACAGCCAGGGCTCCCCCAAAGGTGATATTGTCCTTGACAACAAGGCGAGCCATCTTCCTTATGATGAAGACACATTGGAACTCTCAATGAAAGCACCAATGTCGGTGTCAAAACCGGCGGATCTCGGGTAGGGGGTCCCGAACTGTGCGTCTAAGGCGGATGGTAACAGGAGGCAGGGGACACGATTTTTACCCAGGTTTGGGCCCTCTTGATGGAGGTAATACCCTATGTCCTGCTTGATTGTTCTTGATAATATGAGTAGTACAAGAGTTGATCTTCCACGAGATCAGAGGCTAAACCCTAAAAGCTAGCCTATGGTATGATTGTATGTTGTCCTACGGACTAAAACCCTTCGGTTTATATAGGCACCGGAGGGGGCTAGGGTTACACAAGGTCGGTTACAAAGGAGGAGATATACATATCCATATTGCCTAGCTTGCCTTCCATGCCAAGTAGAGTCCCATCCGGACACGGGACGAAGTCTTCAATCTCGTATGTTCATAGTCCAATAGTCTGGCCAAAGGATATAGTCTGGCTATCCAGAGACCCCCTAACCAGGACTCCCTCAGTGGGAGCTCTACGAGAAGGGCATGGAGAAATAGCTGGTGACTGATGATGAAGGTCCCGCCCAGCTACTTCCTCAGCTTGTCACAGCGCTCGAGGGCGTCGCCAATGGAACTGGCCCCATGGTGGAGGGGGAAGCGTCGGCGGTTTCATCATCGGCCCTGACGCGCGTCCTCAGGCACCTGCACCTTCGCGATCCTGATGCTGACCTTGGTGCCCTGCTCGAGCCTATGGATGAAGAGCGCTTCACAGCTGCTACAGAAGCCGTGAAGGGCCAGGTGGAGGCCTTGCTGAATAAGTTCCTTGCCATCGACCCTGCGCCTCCAGCTGATGGTGCCGCCGATCCCTCGACCAAGACCAACGGCACGGGTGACGGCAACGCTGCCGATGAGTGCGCGCGTCCGGACGATAGCGCCCAAGGCTGAAGAGGAGGCTCACTGGTGAACGATGGTGCTCCTTCCTGCTTTTACTTTCCTGCGACATGCGATGTGCCTCGTGGAGGCGTTAAAACTCTTGTTTGGTGTTTAAAGAACAACATGTTTAGTAATATCTCATTAAGATTCCACGACCTCCTTCTCGTTTTCTTGATGTTCTACATTTGCAGCGCCCGGCCGCGCGCATACCTCAGCCACCGTTGGACCGTCCGGATCACTAGGACGGGGCCAAGGGGTGAGGGGCTACGTGGCCAGTTAGGCTCCCGAGTCGCGATGCTCAGGAGTCCCCCTTGACGCGCAAACAGCCTGCGAGGAGGCGATGCGAAAGTAGGCCTTAGTGTTCTACATCGGCAGAGCCCGACCACGCGCAAACCTCATCCACCGTTGGACTGTCCGGATCACCATGACGGGACCAAGGGGTGAGGGGCTACGTGGCTAGTTAGGCTCCTGAGTCGCGATGCTTAGGATTCCCCCTTGACGTGCAAACAAACCTTCATACCTGTCCTCGCCGAGGTCCCGCTCGGGAGGGGCGCGCAATGACCAGGTCCGAGGGACCTGGCAGGGCGACGTACGCTAGGCGTGACCTGGGCATAGCCCCCGTGCCTAGCCCCCTCGCATGACTCTCCCGAGGGGAAAGCGTTGCGGTGAGGCTGGACACTGAGCCGGGTGACGCCCTGAGGTATGCGACCACGGGGCGGCCCTTAGTTGTTTATCACTAGAGTGGAGAATAGTGCTTCCGCACTTGCACGGGCATAGCCGCTCCTCGATCGTGTCGACTGCCAGCGCGGAGCATCGTGCTTCCACTGGTGCGTGGGTGAGGGCTCCCTTTGAGTGGAGCCCCCGGGCGTGTACAGCCCTGCTTTGACACGTGGCTTGCACGGCAGGGCTAGACGAGGTGTGTCCGGGCACTCGTGAGCCAGCGCGGGACTCATGAGGCCCTACCTCAAGGAGGGTTATGCCTGGTCTTGATTCTTGATGGCTGTGGTGGCCCTGTGAGATGGTTAGGCAACCTGCGCCGGACGAATCTCCTGAGGCGATCACATGAGAAGGCCAAACACCAATGACCCCAGGAGGTGACGTGAATGGGGCCAGCCCGCCAGACAAAGCTTAGTCATTGGGTTTATCGAGGCTGCAGGGACGGACCAGAGCACAGACGCCGTGCCTAGTCTTCTCATGCGAAGAATCCTAAAGAAAGACGACCGGCGCGCAGCTCTCGCGGTGGCGAGGCACCGCGTCACGTGCCCTGGCTTCTCCATCCACGATTAGCTCATGCGAGAACAAGGCACCAAGGGCCATGGGAGGTGACATACATGGGAGCAGGCCCGCGAGCCAGAGCTCGGCCTCTTGGGTTTGGCGATACTGCAGGGACGGACCCGAGCACAGACGCGTGCCAGTCCTTAATCATGGGGCGGTCGTGGGTGGGCTTGCAAGGGCGTGCAACGTTTATGGTATCGAAGTACCAGACAGGCAGGTGATAATCATAAGGCAATTCATGCAAGAGGGCAAGCTGGTTCAGATAGATGCAAGAACGATACATGCCACTGGGACAGACCCGAGCGGCCTGGGGATGATGCAGCCCGAGAGGCGCTCCCAACAGAGTAAGCTAAAGATGCAAAAGGATACACGCCACAGGGACATCCCATGCGACTTGGGGATAATGTTTCCTGAAGGTTGTCCCTAACTGAATGAACTGGAAAGAGTCGCCTGATACCATAGCTGGAGTGGTGTCGGGGTAGCTGGGGATGCGCGCCGGAGAAGTTGCTCCTCACGAGCCACCAGGGTCCTGAGCCTCAGGAGGCTCGGTAGGCCAAGGTGGCTCCTGAAGAACTGTCGCGATCTCCGCTAGACAGCGTGATGCCTGGCCTCCTTAGCCGCCAGAATGCTTCGCAGGTGGTGCTGGAAGGTGACAGCCGCGTTCGGCAGGCCGAGAGGCATGCAAACATAGCTGTGAGGGGGACCCTTGCACCGTCCAACGCGCGAAGGCCAGAAACGTCCCTGAGATGCGGCCCTTTTGAGCCCTGGAATGTCGACGTAGATGCGTAGCCCGCCGTCCTCGCCAGGATGGGGAGCTACGCTAGGTGGTGAGCGACGGTCGCCACGTATGGTCTTTGCCTCTTGAAGCTCCTGGATTGCCTTGGTGATGAACTCCTGAGCACTAGGCGCTCCATGCCTTGTGCCCTCTTGAGGGAAACGTGCGGCGAAGCACGCCTCCACATGGTGCCCAAGCGCCTCCCTCGTGACATTGACTGGGTCTGAGGCCCTCCAGAAGAGAGCCCCCGTGCCTAGCCTGAGGAGGGCACCGGGCGCGCTTTCCTATGCGAGGGAAGGAGGCACCCCAGCTGCGGGCGCTGATCCTGAGGTGGTGCCGCCGGAAACACCGCCTTCCTGAGGACCTTGGCGGAGTAGCTACTTCTTCTTCTTTGGGTTGGCCTTAGGAGGGTTCAGGGTGCCTTCGTTGTCAGGGTCTTCGGCCGCTGCAGCTTGGTAAGCACTCTTGAGGGAGCACACCGAATCTCTTTCTTCACAGGGGACTGGTACCTCTTGAGCATGCGTTGGTTTTCCCTTGAAGAGGAAAGGGTGATGCAGCAAAGTAGCATAAGTATTTCCCTCAATTTTTGAGAACCAAGGTATCAATCTAGTAGGAGACTGCATGCAAATCGCCTAGTACCTGCACAAACAATCAAGAACCTTGCAACCAACGCGATAAAGGGGTTGTCAATCCCTTAACGGCCACTTGCAAAAGTGAGATCTGATAAAGATAATAAGATAAATATTTTTGGTATTTTTGTTGTATAGATTGAAAAGTAAAGATTGCAAAATAGATAGTAAACTAGAATTATAGATCGGAAACTTATATGATGTAAAGTAGACCCGAGGGCCATAGGTTTCACTAGTGGCTTCTCTCAAGATAGCATATATTATGGTGGGTGAACAAATTACTGCCGAGTAATTGATAGAAAAACGCATAGTTATGAGAATATCTAGGCATGATCATGAACATAGGCATCATGTCCGTGTCAAGTAGACCAAAACGATTCTGCATCTACTACTATTACTCCACACATTGACTGCTATCCATCATGCATCTAGAGTATTGAGTTCATAAGAATAGAGTAACGCATTAGGCAAGATGACATGATTAGAGGGATAAACTCAAGCAATATGATATAAACCCCATCTTTTTATCCTCGATGGCAACAATACAATACGTGTCCGTTCCCTTTCTGTCACTGGGATCGAGCACCGCAAGATTGAACCCAAAGCTAAGCACTTCTCCCATTGCAAGAAAGATCAATCTAGTAGGCCAAATCAAACTGATAATTCGAAGAGACTTGCAAAGATATCAAATCATGCATATAAGAATTCAGAGAAGAATCAAATAGTGTTCATAGATAATATTGATTATAAACCCACAATTCATTGGATCTCGACCAATACACCGCAAAAAGTATTACATCGAATAGATCTCCAAGAACATCGAGGAGAACTTTGTATTGAGCACCAAAGAGAGAGAAGAAGCCATCTAGCTAATAACTATGGACCCGAAGGTCTGTGGTAAACTACTCACACATCATAGGAGAGGCTATGGTGTTGATGTAGAAGCCCTCTGTCGGTGTCAAAACCGGCGGATCTCGGGTAGGGGGTCCCGAACTGTGCGTCTAAGGCGGATGGTAACAGGAGGCCGGGGACACAATGTTTTACCTAGGTTCGGGCCCTCTTGATGGAGGTAAAACCCTACGTCCTGCTTGATTTATTCTTGATGATATGAGTATTACAAGAGTTGATCTACCAAGAGATTGGAGAGGCTAAACCCTAGAAGCTAGCCTATGGTATGATTGTCTGTTGTCCTATGGACTAAAACCGTCCGGTTTATATAGACACCGGAGGGGGTTAGGGTTACACAAGGTCAGTTACAAAGGAGGAGATATCCATATCCGTACTTCCTAGCTTGCCTTCCACGCCAAGTAGAGTCCTATCTTGACACGGGACGAAGTCTTCAATCTTGTATCTTCATAGTCCAACAGTCCGGCCAAAGGATATAGTCCGACTGTCTGGAGACCCCCTAATCAAGGACTCCCTTAGTAGCCCCTAAACCAGGCTTCAATGACGATGAGTCCAGCGTAGTGTTGTCTTCGGCATTGCAAGGCGGGTTCCTCCTCCAGATACATCACAGAAGAGTTTGAATAAAAGGATGGTGTCCGGCCCTGCAAAATACGTTCCACATACCACCGTAGAGAGAATGATATTTCCACATACCACAAGTCATCTTCATCACTATTGAAATCAACATACTCGGGGTGTGTTACCTTAGGACCTTTGGCCATGAAGCATCTTCCAATTCCTTCATTTGGTGAGTCAAATATGTCGTAGGAGTTGGTTGACACAAGTGCTAGATCGGCAACACCTTCATCTTGAGTATCTTCGGAGTCGGAGTGATAACTTCTCTTGGAGTGGCTGTTGGAGTTGGAGCCGGATACCCATTCACCAACATGAGCTTGATGTCTTCGTCTTGTGTAGCTTCTTGATGATTTTTCCTTCCTTTCCGAATCCTTGCTTCTCCGTGAGTATCTTCGTTCATAACGATCATCTCTACTCCTTCTCTCTCTTGGTGATGATTCTTTTCTTCTTCTTTTTGGAGAATCTTCTCTTCTCTTGTAGGGAGCCGTACACTCATTGGAGAAGTGTCCGGGTCTTCCATAGTTGTAGCAGTTTCGCTCTCGACTAGAAGATCTTTTGTCATTGTAGGACCTTGACTTGAAGCTTCTATCTTTGCTTCTACTCTTGTAGAACTTGTTGAAGTTCTTCACCATTAAGCTCAATTCTTCGTTGAAGTCTTGTTTCTCACTCGACGATGTAGGGGCTTCACATGAGGCTTTATAGGCACCACTTGATTTGTTGTGAAGTTCCTCTTTATCCTTAAGTGACATCTCATGAGCAACAATTCTTCCAATCACCTCCGTTGGCTTGAGATCTTTGTAATTGGGCATCATTTGGATCAATGTGCACACGATATCATATTTTCCATCCAAGGCTCTTAGAATCTTCTTGATGATGAATCTATCGGTCATCTCTTCACTTCCTAAGCCGGCAATCTCATTTGTGATGAGAGCAAGCCTAGAGTACATTTCAGCGACACCTTCACCATCCTTCATCTTGAACTTGTCAAGTTGGCTTTGGAGCACATCCAACTTGGATTCCTTGACGGAGTCGGTACCTTCGTGCATATCAATCAAAGTGTCCCAAATTTCCTTTGCATTCTCAAGACGGCTGATTTTGTTGAATTCTTCGGGGCACAATCCATTGAAGAGAATATCACAAGCTTGAGCATTGTATTGCAACATCTTCAACTCATCCGTGGTAGCTTCACGGTTTGGTTCTCTCCCATCAAAAAAGTCTCCTTGCAAACCAACACACACAATAGCCCAAACGGCGGGGTTATGTCCAAGAATATGCATTTTCATTTTATGCTTCCAACTAGCAAAATTAGTACCATCAAAGTAAGGACCTCTACGGTGATAATTTCCCTCGCTAGACGCCATACTCTCCTAGGTTGTGAAACCAAGGCTATGACCACCAAAATCTATGGAGATCAAAGCAAATGGAGACCAAAGCTCTGATACCACTTGTAAGATCGAAAGTATGTCTAGAGAGGGGGTGATTAGACTACTTGACCAAATAAAAACTTAACCTTTTCCCAATTTTAGTTATTGGCAGATTTTAGCTATTTTAGGACAAGTCAAGCAATCATCACACAATTCAAGCAAGCTTGCAAAGAGTATATTGGCAGCGGAAAGTAAAGCATGCAACTTGCAAGAATGTAAAGGGAAGGGTTTGGAGATTTCAAACGCAATTGGAGACACGGATGTTTTTCCCGTGGTTCGGATAGGTGGTGCTATCCTACATCCACGTTGATGGAGACTTCAACCCACGAAGGGTAACGGTTGCGCGAGTCCACACAGGGCTCCACCCAAGGGTAATGGTTGCGCAAGTCCACACAGGGCTCCACCCACGAAGGGTCCACGAAGAAGCAACCGCCCACAAAGGGTCCACGAAGAAGCAACCTTGTCTATCCCACCATGGCCATCGCCCACACAGGACTTGCCTCACTAGCGGTAGATCTTCACGAAGTAGGCGATCTCCTTGCCCTTACAAACTCCTTGGTTCAACTCCACAATCTTGTCGGAGGCTCCCAAGTGACACCTAGCCAATCTAGGAGACACCACTCTCCAAGAAGTAACAAATGGTGTGTAGGTAATGAACTCCTTGCTCTTGTGCTTCAAATGATAGTCTCCCCAACACTCAACTCTCTCTCATAGGATTTGGATTTGGTGGAAAGAAGATTTGAGTGGAAAGCAACTTGGGAAGGCTAGAGATCAAGATTCATATGGTAGGAATGGAATGTCTTGGTCTCAACACATAAGTAGGTGGTTCTCTCTCAGAACATATGAGTTGGAATGGTGTATGTGTTCTGATTGCTCTCTTCTTGAATGAAGAGGGGGTGGAGGGGTATATATAGCCTGCACACAAAATCCAACCGTTACACACAGTTTTCCAATCTCAGTGGGACCGAATCAACAAACTCGGTCGGACCGAAAATGTAAACCTAGTGACCGTTAGAGATTTTCGGTGGGACTGACATGCAACTCGGTGGAACCGATATGGTTAGGTTTGGGCATAACGTAATCTCGGTGAGACCGATTATACAAATTCGGTGAGACCGAATTTGGTAATTAGCTAACCAGAGAGTTGGTCAGGCAAACTCGGTGGGACCGATTTGCTCTTTCGGTGAGACCGAGTGGAACTCGGTGAGACCGAAAAGTTACAAAGGGGAAACACTGAGTTTACATTGCAATCTCGGTGGGACCGATTCGCTCTTTCGTTGAGACCGAAAAGTTACAAAAGGGAAACAGAGAGTTTGCAATCCCATCTCGGTGAGACCGAGATCCTTATCGGTAGAACCGAATTGCTAGGGTTTGGCAGTGGCTAATGACAAGTGAAACTCGGTGGCGCCGGATAGGAAGAATCGGTCGGACCGAGTTTGGCTTAGGGTTTAGGTCATATGTGGATATGGGAAAGTAGTTGAGGGTTTTGGAGCATATCACTAAGCACATGAAGCAAGAGGCTCATTAAGCAACACCTCATCCCTCCTTGATAGTATTGGCTTTTCCTATGGACTCAATGTGATCTTGGATCACTAAAATATAAAATGAAGAGTCTTGAGCTTTTGAGCTTGAGCCAATCCTTTGTCCTTAGCATTTTGAGGGTTCCACTTTCACATCCATGCCATGCCAATCATTGAGCTTTCCTGAAATAATCATCTTGGAATAGCATTAGCTCAATGAGCTATATGTTGTTATGAATTACCAAAACCACCTAGGGATAGTTGCACTTTCAATCTCCCCCTTTTTGGTAATTGATGACAACATATAGATCAAAGCTTCGACAAATGATAATAAGCATGAAATATATCGTCGCTTTGAGAAGTATGTGATAAGTAAGAGCTCCCCCTAAATTTGTGCATATTTAAAATTTGCTTTGGATTGCAAATGCACAAGGAGTTAGAGTCATGGGTTACTCTTCCATGTCACGTACATCTTGGTGGAGCGCTTAAAATGATAAGAATGAAATACATGCACTCATCACCAAGAATAGTGAGTGATCACATAAGATAGATAAGATAATAGCATTAAGCAAGCATTAAGTGTAGCTTATGATCAAACACATGATCATCAATGTCTCACAAGCATAGTATCTCAAGCACTCAAAAGCAAACAAGTTTGAAAAACCACCAAATAAAGCAAGAGAGAAAAGCAACACTCTATCTCTCGAAGCCTATGATCTATACATCTTCTCCCCCTTTGGCAACAAGTTACCAAAAAGTTCCTAGAAAATGCATAGCACTAGATCGACGCTCAGGCTTGATATTCTGGTGGTGGTGGAGTCCGGATCACTCCAAGGACGAAGGCTTCGGTAGATGCTGAAGTAGACGCTGGAGTTGGAGCTGAGGTAGATGCTGGAGCTGGTGCTGAAGTGGTGGCTCTGGTGTCAGCAACTGGCACGGCAGATGACCTCGGGCCTCGTGGCACTCTGGCAAAGGCATGAGTGGTAGTCCTGCCTCTCCTCTCCTGCATGTCCTCCTGGAGCTGCTCCACTGCAGACTGAACTTCCGTTACTTTGACATCCAAGTCATAGAACTTCTGTTCCATGATTCTCTCTAGGCTCTGCTGATTCTGAGTGAGGGTGGCCAGACTTTGCTCAATCCTCAGCATGGATGCAATCAAGTAACCAAGCTGCTCTTGTTTGGTCTTCAAGAAGTATTCAGATGCCTCCTCTTGAGTTGGCATCTTGGCAGCTTTCTCCTTCCTCGCCTTCTCCTTCTTTGCGTAAGCTTGTGCAGACGATGGCTCGTTCTCAGTCATGACAACTTGATTGTCCTCAAAATCTGGACGAATGGGCAAATGTTCCTTGTCCAATAAATATATGCCCGTGCCCATCTTGGAGTTGATGAGCTCCTGAATTTGAGGGGCATACCCGCAACTCCTCTTCTGATCTGCTGCAGTCCTCTTGATTGTTTCCACTATGAGGCTCATCACCTTGAACTTCTGAGGCACATCAAACACATGTAGCAAGTTGATAGCATGGCCTCTGATCATCTTGTGATCTCCAGACTTGGGCAGTAAGGTGTGCCTTAGTATCCAATTGATCGTAGGCAGACCTGACAGAAGATAATGCACTGAGCCAAACTTGAAAGTATCAAGTGCTTCATTTGGGATCTCCTTGTACATATTGGACATTGAGTTGTGGTCCATCTTCTTCTTGGCATATATGTCCATGTCATCATCATGCTCCTCTAGGGCATTAATCAACTTTGCCCATTCCTCAATAGTGGATTGGTACCTCGTACCCTCAGACATCCATATGATCCTCCCATCTGAATAAAAATGTGATGTGGAGTAGAATTGCATGATCAGCTCCTCGTTCCACTTTGTGAGCTTCTGCCCAACAAAGTCAGCAACTCCACAAGCACTAAAGCTATCATATACTCCCGGGTAGTGTTCCTCATTCTCCTTCATGTAGGTCCAGTCGACCCATCTCATATCACAGACTATGGGCTTCTTATCAAGCAAAACTGTTTCATAAAAATCTTGCTGCTCCTTGGTGTGGAACCTGTAATCCACGGCAGTCCTTCTCCTTGAAGCATACGGGTCTGCTTCTCTCCACTTCCTCAGCCCTGAATCTCTCCTGATCTTCATATCCTCACCACAGGATGAGCATCGTTGTGGTCTGGGATCTTGGGCTTTAGCTTTCTCAGGACATTCTCTTCCTCTTCTTCAGCAACAGTCTCAGGCACTGGGGCCTTGTTCTTCTCAGCTGCAGGAATGCTCCTTGTATTCCTCTTGGGTGCAGACTTGGAGGCAGCTTTGGGCTTAGATGCAGTAGCCCCTGACCTTATGGCATCACCCATCAGCTTGGGTGCCTTGGGTGCTGGTGCAGCTACCTCTTCTTCCTCTTCCTCTTCCATGATGGAAGCTTTTCCTAGCACTCTGGCTACGGTCTTCTTGACCCTTTCCTTCCTCTTCTTGCTTTCTGCAGCAATTGGCTCTTGGGGAGTGGGCTTCTTAGTTGAGGCTCTTGCCTTTGACATGGGCTGCCTGCCTGCTGGCCTTTTTATCTTTAGGCCTGGCTTTGTGCCTTGAGCTGGCTCAACTCTCTTGGAAGTGGCCTCTTCCTCTGCCACATAGTCTTCATCTTCGGAGTCTGAAGTTCTCTTTTTCCTCTGTCTCGTGGCAGCCTTTGGCAAGTTGCTAGGGGTGCTCCTGCTGCCCTCATCTGAAGAGCTGGAGGGACTAGTGCCCTCACTCATGTGCACCTGCTGCTCTGACATGTTCTGGCTGTCACTTTGATCAGACATGCTGCAAACTGACTGCTGACCCTGTAAACAGATTATAGATGAGGTAGAAAGGATGAGCATCACAAAATGCAGAGATTTTTGCAAAAGAATGATCCAAAAACTTAGTTTTAGTTTCCCACTGAAATCATCTCGGATCTACCGATTTTCAAACTCGGTGATACCGAAGCAGTTTTGGAACCTAAACTAGTGAACTCGGTAGGACCGAGTCACAGTTCGGTGGCACCGAGACTGCTAGGGTTTCACAGAGTTCCAAAATCGGTCACACCGATAAGTAATTCTCGGTCAGACCGAGTCTCACTTGTGCAATGGCATAAGCCAAATCGGTGGGACCGAGTTTTTCAACTCGGTGGGTCCGAGATGGTTTCGGCGAAAACCTAAACCTAGAATTTTCGAATCAAACTTAATCTATGGGTTCATTGACTGGATAGAAGTTTATCAAACGTGGCTAGAATCAATATGATCACAATGTGCTAGGAATCAGATTGGGGAATAGCACAAAGATCGATTCCCTACCCTAGTTCGGCGGAGACTCGCTACGGCGGCAACGGCGGGGCAGAATTCCCGTTGACAACGATGGAGACCAGCGACTGGAGGCGGCTGGCGGCGAGAAGACGATCCGGAGACCACGAAGGCAGAGCAGGCTATCGCGCGGGCGAAGGGGTTCGGAGAAATTTCCAAAATTTTGCCCGTGGCTATATATAGCCCGACCCTGTCGGTGTGACTGAGTGGAACAACTCGGTGGCACCGAGATTCATAACTGCGTGCAGTTACTGAAACTCGGTGTGACCAAAATGTTCAAATCGGTTGCACCGAGATCGAAAACCAAGATCAACTTAATGATCTCGGTAGGACCGAAAGTATGGTATCGGTCAGACCGAGAATCATAAAAAGGTTTTGGAAGTTTAAGTCTATGACGAATTGGGGACTCCGAGCGCTCCTCACACAGAGTGGTTCGAATCTGACTTGATCAAATTTTGTGATGCAGCATGAATAGAGTTTGAGACGAGAAAAGCATAGATAGCTAGAGGAGGTTCTTAGGCATTCTTGTCCATCCACTTGGCAAAAAGAAATAAAACCGAACAATCAAAACAACAAGTGGATGTCCTCGAATGAGTAAAATATGCAACCAACATGCTCACACAATAAGATGGCAAATGAAATATGTGGCAAGGCATGCACAACCAATTCTAGCATCTATCAAGCAATTTTGCGATGACTAGGTCATCTATATATGAGTATATTGACTTAGGAGTCAAGTGAGAACACTTGATCATAGGTCATACTCATCGTTCAAGCTCAAGTGGGGTTACCACTTTTACATAAAGCATTGTTGTGTTCACATCTTTAGAGTTGCTTTAGCTCAAGTCTTAGAGTAAAGCTCCCCCTAGATGTGATATCCCCCCTAAGAGGGATGAACTAACCTTGGGTTTTGTCGATGATAACTTCATGTAGATGTTGAAGATGTGGATGCTCAATGTTGATGTAGATCACTTGGAGCTATCCATTTGAGTGAATTGCACTTTCAATACCTACATGGGTTAGTCCCACAAGGAACAAACAAGGATATCCATAGACATAGAGTGATGCACACACAAGATGATGTCCATGAAGACTTTTAGGTTACCTTGTCCCTTGTCTTACCAACGAGAGGGTTTGTGACTCCTTGTACTAGTGCAAGATGTGGAAGTTGATTGCACTTGTTCTCGCCAAAATGATAAGAGTGAAGTATGTTGGCGGAGTCACCCTCAAGAACTCTCTAGTTCTTCTTCTTTTGGATCCACCATCATCTTGATGGGAATCCTTGGAGTTGTAGTCGTACTTGATGAAGTGGAACTTGAAGTAGTCTTGGGAATCCACTTGACTAAGGTCTTAGGAGCTTCTTCAAATGCGTCGATTTCCTCTTGAAGCTTGTCCTTGCCTTTTTGCTTGTAGTCTTGTGGTGGAAGATCATCTTGAGCTTGTGTCCCCTTGAAAGAAGTATCATACTTCTCTTGTTGAGGGACAAACTTTGTCTTGGGGTATTGATCTTCTTTCCACTCAACTCCATTGGCATTGACCTTTCGTTCAAAACCAACACCTTGATTCTTCCGGTGCATTCCTTGCTTGCGCACAATTTCCTCGAATTGCTTACTCCCGGCAAGGCTTTTGTACACTCCTTTCTCTATAATTCCCTTCAATAAACTATTTTCTTGCTCAAGTGTAACTTGGCTAAGAGAATCATTAGTGAAATCAAGAGAACTACTAGAAGCAACAATATTGGATTTAGCATGATCATTGTTACTACTAGAGGAATAATCTTTCTTGTTCTTGTTACTAGACTTGACTTGAGGCATGTAAGTAGATAAGAGTAAATGCTTGGCAATGTAAGAAGAACTTTTCTTACGGAGATCATCATTGATTGCTTTTAAGAACTCATGCTCTTGCTCAAGATTGAGCTTTTCAAAGTGTAATTTCTCATGAGCTCTTAAAAGTTCTCGATGATCTTCGAAGATGGTTTCATGAGCTAACTTAAGAGTGTTTAGTTCTTTAGTTAGAGCCTCAATCTTCTGCTTATCATTGTCATTCGTTTTATCTTGATTAGCATGTTTAATTGATGTTTCATCATAGTATTCATCACTAGAGTTGTCAACAAGCAAATCATCTCCTAACAAGTCATCTTCATCACTATTGAAATCAACATACTTGGGGTGTGTTACCTTAGGACCTTTGGCCATGAAGCATCTTCCAATTCCTTCATTTGGTGAGTCAAATATGTCATAGGAGTTGGTTGACACAACTGCTAGACCGGCAACACCTTCATCTTGAGTATCTTCGGAGTCGGAGTGATAACTTCTCTCGGAGTGGCTGTCAGAGTCGGAGCCGGATACCCATTCACCAACATGAGCTTGATGTCTTCGTCTTGTGTAGCTTCTTGATGATTTTTTCCTTCCTTTCCGAATCCTTGCTTCTCCGTGAGTATCTTCGTTCATAACGATCATCTCTAATCCTTCTCTCTCTTGGTGATGATTCTTTGCTTCTTCTTTTTGGAGAATCTTCTCTTCTCTTGTAGGGAGCCGTACACTCATTGGAGAAGTGTCCGGGTCTTCCACAGTTGTAGCAGTTTCGCTCTCGACTAGAAGATCTTTTGTCATTGTAGGACCTTGACTTGAAGCTTCTATCTTTGCTTCTACTCTTGTAGAACTTGTTGAAGTTCTTCACCATTAAGCTTAATTCTTCGTTGAAGTCTTGTTTCTCACTCGACGATGTAGGGGCTTCACATGAGGCTTTATAGGCACCACTTGATTTGTTGTGAAGTTCCTCTTTATCCTTAAGTGACATCTCATGAGCAACAATTCTTCCAATCACCTCCGTTGGCTTGAGATCTTTGTAATTGGGCATCATTTGGATCAATGTGCACACGGTATCATATTTTCCATCCAAGGCTCTTAGAATCTTCTAGATGATGAATCTATCGGTCATCCCTTCACTTCCTAAGCCGGCAATCTCATTTGTGATGAGAGCAAGCCTAGAGTACATTTCAGTGACACCTTCACCATCCTTCATCTTGAACTTGTCAAGTTGGCTTTGGAGCACATCCAACTTGGATTCCTTGACAGAGTCGGTACCTTCGTGCATATCAATCAAAGTGTCCCAAATTTCCTTTGCATTCTTAAGACGGCTAATTTTGTTGAATTCTTCGGGGCACAATCCATTGAAGAGAATATCACAAGCTTGAGCATTGTATTGCAACATCTTCAACTCATCCGCGGTAGCTTCACAGTTTGGTTCTCTCCCATCAAAGAAGTCACCTTGCAAACCAACACACACAATAGCCCAAACGGCGGGGTTATGTCCAAGAATATGCATTTTCATTTTATGCTTCCAACTAGCAAAATTAGTACCATCAAAGTAAGGACCTCTACGGTGATAATTTCCCTCGCTAGACGCCATACTCTCCTAGGTTGTGAAACCAAGGCTATGACCACCAAAAGCTATGGAGATCAAAGCAAATGGAGACCAAAGCTCTGATACCACTTGTAGGATCAAAAGTATGTCTAGAGGGGGGGTGATTAGACTACTTGACCAAATAAAAACTTAACCTTTTCCCAATTTTAGTTATTGGCAGATTTTAGCTATTTTAGGACAAGTCAAGCAATCATCACACAATTCAAGCAAGCATGCAAAGAGTATATTTGCAGCGGAAAGTAAAGCATGCAACTTGCAAGAATGTAAAGGGAAGGGTTTGGAGATTTCAAACGCAATTGGAGACACGGATGTTTTTCCCATGGTTCGGATAGGTGGTGCTATCCTACATCCACGTTGATGGAGACTTCCACCCACGAAGGGTAACGGTTGCGCGAGTCCACACAGGGCTCCACCCAAGGGTAACGGTTGCGCGAGTCCACACAGGGCTCCACCCACGAAGGGTACACGAAGAAGCAACCACCCACAAAGGGTCCACGAAGAAGCAACCTTGTCTATCCCACCATGGCCATCGCCCACACAGGACTTGCCTCACTAGCAGTAGATCTTCACGAAGTAGGCGATCTCCTTGCCCTTACAAACTCCTTGGTTCAACTCCACAATCTCGTCGGAGGCTCCCAAGTGACACCTAGCCAATCTAGGAGACACCACTCTCCAAGAAGTAACAAATGGTGTGTAGGTAATGAACTCCTTGCTCTTGTGCTTCAAATCATAGTCTTCCCAACACTCAACTCTCTCTCATAGGATTTGGATTTGGTGGAAAGAAGATTTGAGTGGAAAGCAACTTGGGAAGGCTAGAGATCAAGATTCATATGGTAGGAATGGAATGTCTTGGTCTCAACACATGAGTAGGTGGTTCTCTCTCAGAACATATGAGTTGGAATGGTGTATGTGTTCTGATTGCTCTCTTCTTGAATGAAGAGGGGGTGGAGGGGTATATATAGCCTCCACACAAAATCCAACCGTTACACACAGTTTTCCAATCTCGGTGGGACCGAATCAACAAACTCGGTCGGACCGAAAATGTAAATCTAGTGACCGTTAGAGATTTTAGGTGGGACTGACATGCAACTCGGTGGAACCGATATGGTTAGGGTTTGGCATAACGTAATCTCGGTGAGACCGATTACACAAATTCGGTGAGACCGAATTTGGTAATTAGCTAACCAGAGAGTTGGTCAGGCAAACTCGGTGGGACCGATTTGCTCTTCCGGTGAGACCGATTGGAACTTGGTGAGACCGAAAAGTTACAAAGGGGAAACACTGAGTTTACATTGCAATCTCGGTGGGACCGATTCGCTATTTCGGTGAGACCGAAAAGTTATGAAAGGGAAACAGAGAGTTTGCAATCCCATCTCGGTGAGACCGAGATCCTTATCGGTAGAACCGAATTGCTAGGGTTTGGCAGTGGCTAATGACAAGTGAAACTCAGTGGCGCCGGATAGGAAGAATCGGTGGGACCAAGTTTGGCTTAGGGTTTAGGTCATATGTGGATATGGGAAAGTAGTTGAGGGTTTTGGAGCATATCACTAAGCACATGAAGCAAGAGGCTCATTAAGCAACACCTCATCCCTCCTTGATAGTATTGGCTTTTCCTATGGACTCAATGTGATCTTGGATCACTAAAATATAAAATGAAGAGTCTTGAGCTTTTGAGCTTGAGCCAATCCTTTGTCCTTAGCATTTTGAGGGTTCCACTTTCACATCCATGCCATGCCAATCATTGAGCTTTCCTGAAATAATCATCTTGGAATAGCATTAGCTCAATGAGCTATATGTTGTTATGAATTACCAAAACCACCTAGGGATAGTTGCACTTTCACCTCCGCATCCGGCCCCACTTCGGCTTGTGGCTGAAGACCTTCAATATCAAGCCGAAGGTGGTGGGAGGCCAACAAGCGGAATGCGGTGGAGCCATGGTGGGCAAGATGCCCAATGTTATATGGCTTGAAGGCTCCTTCGTGGAGACCATAAAGGGGTGGCAATCGGCGTGGTTCTACATCACCGAGCCGCGCGACACCAAATGGGTGGCGGCCCCCGAGTTTCGATCCAGAATCCCCACGCGGCTCACCTCCTGGAAAGAGAAGGGCCTATCCTGGGGTTCATCGGTGGAGCCGGACGGACTCCAGAAATGTATCCGGAATATGGCAAGAAAGAAGCTCAAGCTTGTCAACATAGTCCAGGTCATGCTCTTCCACCGGATCCTCCCGTGTCAACAACGGGATTTCAACTTGTGGGAGTTCGACCCGGCCCAGTACCAGACTCTTAGCGAGCTCTTCGACACGACGCACAAGGACGTCTGGAGGGGGCTGTTCAAGGGTGCCGAGGTCCCTCCCTCTCTCACCAAGGACCGCGGGCTAAGCGCGAAGCATGTTGCGAATCCGGTAAGTTTTGTACATCTGGTAGGATTTTTACTTCCCATAGCTTAACCATGTGTGGGGTCTAAGCTCCCATGCCTTTGACAGGACTGGGTGGGGGCATCGGAGAAGATCAACTGTCTGGCCCCTCTGCCCGAAGACACTGCGGACGCTCTCCTAACGGAGATGCTGACTCCGGCTCCTTACAAGGTGTCGTAGAAGACCAAGCAGAAGGCCAAGGGAACCCGAAAGAGTTCCCGACGCCAGGTGGTATCGGACTCCTCGTCTGATGACTCTGCGACGCACTCCTCCCACAAAGATGAGGAGGAATATGAAGATGCTCCGCCTCTAGCCGGGGGAGACAAGAAAAGGAAGGCCGCCCCAACCGGGGGGGGGGGGGCGAAGGGTCCAAGAAGGGAAGGACTCTCCTTCCTGACTGTTCCACCACCGCCGCCGAAGACGAAGACGAGTGGTTGCTCAGGGCCAAGCCCCTGGCGAAGTCGTAAGTATTCGGATACCAGAGTAACTCATAACATACCTTTGTCGCACTGCTTCTCCTAACGCCGAATATGATTATGCTGACCGCCCCAAGCCCGTATCGACATATCTTTGTTGGGAGGCTCCTTGGACTCGTCGGATATGGATAGCGATCCACTTCCGACCGCCACCTCCCCTTGCCCTACGGACAATGCCGAGGTGCTGTCTCAAGAGGCATCGGGTCGAGGGGAGACAGTCCTGGAGGCGCCTCAAGGCGACCTTCCGGACTCCGGGAGCAGAGGGGGTAAGGCTCCCGAGGGCTCCGAGTTCGGCCTTCAGCCAAACATTGCGCCGGAACCTCCAGTGGTTCCGGACTCGGGCAGGCGGCCTCCTTCCAAAAGGGGCAAGACGACCATGCCGGTGACCTCTATCCATCCAGAGGCACCGGACAATCTGCTGGGAGCGCTTTGTAGCGCTACCATCGACGAAGAGCACCGCACTATTATGAGTGCGGTGATCCAGCAGGTTCAGTCCGCCAAGAGTGGACTGACTGAAGCCTGTGCCAGCCTTCTAACAGGCTTTGAGGTAAGTATTTGAAATATAGAAAAAATATTACCGCATAGACAGTAGCCCCTGATGCTCTGTTTGGTATTCAAAAAGAAAAGCCGAATAGAGGATCAACTAATATCTACAAGAGTCTAATTTAAGTATGTCTATATGCGTATGCAGGCTTCGCTGCTGACCTCTGCCGCACTGACTGCGGGGTCGCTGTACTGAAGCTGGACCTCGAAGGGTCCAAGAAAGAGCTTGGCCTTGCCAAGAGGCATCTCGAGGAGAACAAAGGTAAGTAATACCTAGTCTGTAGATATGTATATATATGAAAGGGATGCGATTGCAAAATGACAGGATCATCTTTAATTTGCCAGGGCCACGACCGAAGTGGCAACCCTAAAGCAAGCGCTCTCCGAGGCCGAAAATAAAGCGGCCCAGGAGCACACCGAGCGGGAAAAACAAGAGGCACGGGTGGGCGAGGTGCAGCAAGAGCTCCACGCTCTCATGACGAAGCACGAGGCGTTGGAGCTTGACTTGAAGACACGAAAGTCTGAGCTTGCCGCGGCCCTTGAGAGTGCAAAGAGTGCCAAGGCCGAAGCCCAAAAGGCCCTCCAGGAGATTGATGCGATGAAGAATATAGCAGCGGGTAAAGCATTCTATATGCAAAGCAAGCATGTGAAAGTAAATTACTTGTTACTTACCTGAATAAGGAGCTCTCCAGGAGCATTCGCAGATTTGCCCCGCAGCGTGTCGGATGCCGCACAGTTTTACCAGGCCGAGGAGGGAAGCTCAACGGAGAAGCTGTTCTAGTCTCAGTATACTGGGACCGAACACCCGATGCCTCTGAGCGACCAGCTGAAGCAACTGGTCGAGCTGCACAAGGCGGCCAAATAGGCCATGAAGGGCTTTAAAGTTCGGATGTGGCCTGGCGACGCCCTTCCCAATAGCTACTTCGGCCTAGTGAGGCGGCTTGTGGATGCCTGCCCACGGCTGGAAGTCATCAAGCGGTCCGTCTGCATCGAAGGTGCACGTCGGGCTTTCGCCCGTGCGAAGGTGCACTGGACCGAGATGGACGCCGTGAAGCTGGTGAAGGAAGGGCCCCCGCAGGGCAAGGAGCATCGCCACCCTGAAATGTACTATGAGGGTGTCCTGAAGGGTGCCCGTCTTGTAGCGGACGAGTGTGCGAAAGATGTAATATTTGAATAAACTTGCTCGTATAATCATGTATTATGAAAACTTGTTCATATGCGCTATGCAACGCTTGTTTGAATTTAAAATATTGCCTTCTGTTCGGCTGTTTATCAAATCTGAGAGATGGCTAGTCGTCGGCTTCTGCCCCCACGCCACGAGTGCTGGGGTGTTCGGGATAAACCTGAGTACTCTTGTTCCCATTTTTGGGTCCTTCGAGGGAGGTGCTCAGCACAATGAACAAGGCAATCAGACTATAATGCGTTATCACTCTCACTTAGCCATAGAATTCTATAATTTTAAATTTCGGCGAAGCCCCTAGTATTCGGAAGGCCGATTTCGGGGCGCTATACACGCCTTAAGCCAGACAGAGCCGACTCCTCGCTCTAAGCGGCATAAGTCTTTAGGGACTTGAGACCTCTCGAATAGCGACCAGTCTCTCGCCTTATCATGACAGTCAGTTTTAGCTTTCTCTACTGCGGTGCTTAGCCCAGCAGAACTAGGGCACAATCGCAGTAGTTCTCCCAGTGCTACCTTAGCCAATATAGTGGAACGTAAGGTACCAAAACATGGGAGCCGGGAAAACCCAACTATTGACCCAAGACATGATTTGAAGCTGATGCATATAGTGTTATAAGTTCGGGGTGCCGCACTGTCGAAAGTGTTCGGACTTCTCACGCCGTATTATGGGGTATGCTTAAGCCCCTAGCGTATAGGTCGTACCAGAATGTACGGGTGCTAGATATCATGAATGAATATAAGAGGAATAGTATATATATATAAGAGGAAGAATGCAATAATAGTCTTAATGCTATGCCTTGTTTATTCAAAAAGGGTGTGTTAAAGCAGAATGATACAAGTAGTGCGATAAGCAAAATGTAGGACTGTTTGACATGTCCCTTCCAAGGGCAAGCTGAGGAATAGTATTAAAGCAAATATTTCACTCGTTATTCTAATCCACCTGGGAGTCCCGTGGTGTGACGTAGCTTTCTGCCTCCTTGGTTGCGGCATCATGTGTTCTGCAATCATGCTGCCAAACAGGGTTTCCAGAGATTAAAGTCCTGAAAGAGAAAAAAACAAAGCAGGAAGCCCCTAGTGTGGTTTAAGCCGCGTCTTGGAGCGTGCCGCAGTCGTGCCCCCTCCCCACATGTGCCCATGGTATTTTTAATGCGTAATTATGTACGTGTGGCACGGATTTCACCTCTTGGCTGGGACCGGGGTGAGGGCCGCATTGCTATGCGAGCTCGGAACGTGCCAGGCGGTCCAGTTGCCGATTACTCCGGGCGCGCTTGAAGGTGTCCGGGTCCTTAATCACCGAACTCGTGGATTGCCTTAAGAGGCTGCTTTGCGCTTCTGCTGCGAGGGCCACAGTGTGCTCCTCCGTGCGGAGAGAGCGTTCTGTGTTTCCATTGACTGTGATGACCCCCCGAGGTCCTGGCATCTTGAGCTTGAGATATGCATAATGCGGTACCGCATTGAATCTTGCAAATGCGGTTCGCCCGAGCAGTGCATGGTAGCCACTGGGGAATGAGACTATGTCGAAGATTAACTCTTCGCTTCGGAAGTTATCCGGGGATCCGAAGACCACTTCCAGTGTGACTGAGCCTGTGCAATGGGCCTCTACACCTGGTATGACGCCTTTAAAGGTCATTTTTGTGGGTTTGATCCTTGAGGGGTCTATACCCATTTTGTGCACTGTGTCCTAATAAAGCAGGTTCAGGCTGCTGCCGCCATCCATAAGGACTCGAGTGAGGTGAAATCTGTCAATGATTGGGTCTAGGACCAGTGCGGCGAATCCGCCATGACGGATACTAGTGGGGTGGTCCCTACGATCAAAGGTGATCGGACAGGAGGACCATGGGTTGAACTTAGGGGCGACTGGCTCCAATGCATATACGTCCCTAAGCGCACGCTTCCGCTCCCTCTTGGGGATGTCGGTTGCGTATATCATGTTCACCATCCGCACTTGTGGGGGGAACCTCTTCTGTCCTCCGGTGTTCGGCTGTCGGGGCTCCTCCTCGTCATCGCTATGTGATCCCTTATCTTTGTTTTCGGCATTTAACTTGCAGGCCTACTTGAACACCCAACAATCCTTGTTGGTGTGGTTGGCTGGCTTGTCAGGGGTGCCATGTATTTGACACGAGCGATCAAGTATACGGTCCAAACTGGACGGGCCCGGAGTGCTTCTTTTGAATGGCTTTTTCCGCTGACCGGGTTTAGAGCCTTTAAATCCAGCATTGATTGCCGTATCCTCGGTATTGTCGCTGTTAATGCGGCGCTTATGTTTGTTGCGACGTGATCTGCCGTTGCCATCCTTGGTATCCGAAGTAGCATGGTTCTTTGATACGTTATTGTTGCGAGCCAACAAGCTGTCCTCTCCCGCACAGAAGCGGGTCATGAGTGTCGTGAGGGCTGCCATAGATTTCGACTTTCCTGGCCAAGGTGCCGGGCAAGCCATTCGTCGCGGATGTTGTGCTTGAAAGCTGCTAGGGCCTCTGCATCCGGACAATAGACTATTTGATTTTTCTTTGTTAGGAACCGTGTATAGAATTGCCTGGCCGATTCTTCTGGCTGTTGAATTATGTGGCTCAAGTCATCGGCATCTGGTGGTCACACATAAGTGCCCTGAAAGTTTTCAAGGAATGCGGCTTCCAGATCTTCCCAACAGCCAATGGACTCTGCTGGCAAGCTGTTGAGCCAATGCCGAGCTGGTCCTTTGAGTTTGAGTGGGAGGTATTTGATAGCGTGTAGGTCATCACCGCGGGCCATGTGGATGTGCAGGAGGAAATCCTTGATCCATACCGCAGGATCTGTTGTGCCGTCGTATGATTCTATATTTACGGGTTTGAAACCCTTTGGGATTTGATGATCCATTACTTCGTCTGTGAAGCATAAGGGGTGTGCGGCGCCTCTGTACTGGGCTATATCGTGACGCAACTCAAATGAGTCTTGCCTGCTGTGTTCGGCCTGGCTGGACTTACTTTTACTGTATCCGGCGTGACGATTATCATCTCGCATAGTAGCGCGCCCTCGTGATCCGTAGATCGATCTTGCGTGTTTTGCTTTGTCCTCCAATAGGTCTCGCAGGTCTGGCATATTTCCCCATGCCTTTTTATTTGAATGGCGTTGGGGTGCGGGCTGAGCTTTTGGCTAGAATGCCTTCCTGTCGCGGCCACGAGGTGGCCGATCAGCCGCGTCATACGTCGGAGATCTAGGTTTCGGTGCTTCCTCCTCCAGTCGGGGTAGCAACCTGCACTTTGGGTAACTCTTGGAGGGGCGTTCGAGTTTATATTCCTCGGCCGCCAGGACTTCAGTCCATCTGTCAGCTAGCAAGTCTTGATCAGCTTGAAGCTGCTGCTGCTTTTTCGTAAGGCTATTTGCTGTGGCTATAAGCCGGCGCTTGAAGCACTCTTGTTCGACAGGACCCTCTGGCATGACGAATTCATCATCGTCGAGGCTTGCCTCATCTTCGGAGGGAGGCATGTAATTATCATCCTCCACCTCTCCATCTGCCGCTCTCTCAGGAGGGCTGGCTTCTCCATCCTCCTGCTCTAAATCTTGCTGGAGGGGATTGTTGTTGCCTTCGGCACTATCCGGAGTGCTATTATGTCCGGTGCCGGTATCACTGCTTTTGCCTTGGCGAGACTTAGAGCGGCGCCGCTGACGCCGACACTTGGGTTGCTTCTTGGAGGGGTCATCCTCCGCTGTCCCGTCGCCATTGCCTTCTTTGGGTGTGTCCACCATGTATATGTCATATGATGAGGTGGCTGTCCAGTGCCACGTGGGCAGTGGTTCCTCTTCGCCTCCCGCATCGTCGTCCATACCGTCGATGTCTTCGGAGTCAAAGTCGAGCATGTCGGTTAAGTCGTCGATAGTGGCTACTAAGTGGGTGGTGGGTGGGCGGCGAATTTCTTCGTCATCCGCATCCCAATCCCGCCGGACGTAGTTCGGCCAGGACTCTCCTGACAAGGAGAGATACCTTAATGAGTTCAGTATGTCGCCAAAGGGAGAGTGCTGAAAAATATCTGCGGAGGTGAACTCCATGATCGGCGCCCAATCGGATTCGACAGGAATAGGCGGTTCGGAGTCCGTGGCTAGAGAAGGATCCGGCAGTTTGGCAACACGGCTCTCGTGAAGGGTAAGGTCGATATTTGGCTCGATCGCTGCAAAGAGTATGGCCTCCGTGGCGGGGTCTATCCACCCGTCCATGGATGGCGCAACTGGCTCCGTATTGAGGGTCGGAGCGGCTGCCGGTGCGATTTCTTGAACACTGTCCGATGGTAGAGCTAAATCGTACTCATCGTGACCACGTGGCGCACAAGGCAGGGGCTCGAATCCGTCGAATATCAATTCTCCGCGGATATCGGCCGTGTAGTTTAAGCTTCCAAACCTGACCTGATGGCCAGGGGCGTAACTTTCGATCTGCTCCAGATGGCCAAGCGAGTTGGCCCGCAGTGTGAAGCCACCAAACACAAAGATCTGTCTGGGGAGAAAAGTCTCACCCTGGACTGCATCGCTATCGATGATAGTAGGAGCCATCAAGCCTAACGGCGATGACACAGAGGAACTCTCAATGAAAGCACCAATGTCGGTGTCAAAACCGGCGGATCTCGGGTAGGGGGTCCCGAACTGTGCGTCTAAGGCGGATGGTAACAGGAGGCTGGGGACACGATGTTTTACCCAAGTTCGGGCCCTCTTGATGGAGGTAAAACCCTACGTCCTGCTTGATTTATTCTTGATGATATGAGTATTACAAGAGTTGATCTACCACGAGATCGGAGAGGCTAAACCCTAGAAGCTAGCCTATGGTATGTTTGTCTGTTGTCCTACGGACTAAAACCCTCCGGTTTATATAGACACCGGAGGGGTTAGGGTTACACAAGGTCGGTTACAAAGGAGGATATATCCATATCCGTACTGCCTAGCTTGCCTTCCATGCCAAGTAGATTCCTATTTGGACACGGGACGAAGTCTTCAATCTTGTATCTTCATAGTCCAACAGTCCGTCCAAAGGATATAGTCCGGCTATCCGGAGACCCCCTAATCCAGGACTCCATCACCCTCCGTGACCGAATCCCCATCCGGCAGATCGCCGGAAAAGGCCCCAAGATGGGATCTCACAGGTACAGAAGGTTTCGGCGGTGGAAAAGTGCTTTCGTGGCTCCCCTGGATATTTTCAGGGTATAAGAGTATATATATAGGCGAAAGAAGTAGGTCGGTGGAGCTACGAGGGGCCCACGAGGGTGGGGGCGCGCCTTCCTGCCTCGTGGCCGCCTCGTTGCGTCTCTCACTCCCACTCCAAGTCTCCTGGATTGTGTTTGTTCCAAGAAAGATCCTCGCGAAGGTTTCATTCCATTTGGATTCCATTTGATATTCCTTTTCTGCGAAACACTGAAATGGGCAAAAAAACATCAATTTGCACTGGGCCTTCGGTTAATAGGTTAGTCCCAAAAATAATATAAAAGAGGATATTAAAGCCCATTAAACATCCAAAACAGATAATATAATAGCATGGAACAATCAAAATTATAGATACGTTGGAGGCGTATCAGCATCCCCAAGCTTAATTCCTGCTCGTCCTCGAGTAGGTAAATGATAAAAACAGAATTTTTGATGTGGAATGCTACCTAACATAATTTTCAATGTAATTCTCTTTATTGCGGCATGAATTTTTAGATCCAAAAGATTCTAGACAAAAGTTTAATATTGACATAAAAATAATAATACTTCAAGCATGCTAACCAAGCAATTATGTCTTATCAAAATTACATAGCGAAAGAAAGCTTATCCCTACAAAATCATATAGTTTGGCCATGCTTCATTTTCGTCACACAAAATGCTCCCATCATGCACAACCCCAATGACAGGCATGGACATAGCACTATGGTTGGAATAGAATATGATGATGGAGGTTGTGTGAGCAGACAAAAAGGAGAAAGTCTCACGTTGACGCGGCTAATCAACGGGCTATGGAGATGCCCATCAATTGATGTCAATGGAAGGAGTAGGGATTGCCATGCAATAGATGCACTAGAGCTATAAATATACGAAAGCTCAACTAAAGAAACTAAAGTGGGTATGCATCCAACTTTCTTGCTCACAAAGACTTAGGGCATTTTGAGGAAGCCCGTCATTGGAATATACAAGCCAAGTTCTATAATGAAAAATTCCCACTAGTATATGAAAGTGACAAAATAAGAGACTCTCTATCTTGAAGATCATGGTGCTACTTTGAAGCACAAGTGTGGAAAAAGGATAGTAACATTGCCCCTTCTCTCTTTTTCTCTCATTTTTGGGCCTTTTTCTATTGTTTTATGGCCTCCTTTTTTTAATTGTATTTTATTTTTCGTCTGGAATCTCATCCCGACTTGTGGGAGAATCATAGTCTCCATCATCCTTTCCTCACATGGGACAATGCTCTAATAATGAAAATCATCACACTTTTATTTACTTACAACTCGATACTTAGAACAAAATATGACTCTATGTGAATGCCTCCAGTGGTGTACCGGGATGTGCAATGAATGAAGAGTGACATGTATGAAAGAATTATGAAGGTGGCTTTGCCACAAATACGATGTCAACTTCATGATCATGCAAAGCAATATGACACTGATGGAGCGTGTCATAATAAACGGAACGGTGGAAAGTTGCATGGCAATATATCTCGGAATGGCTATGGAAATGCCATAATAGGTAGGTATGGTGGCTGTTTTGAGGAAGATATAAGGAGGCTTATGTGTGATAGAGCGTATCATATCACGGGGTTTGGATGCACCAGCGAAGTTTGCACCAACTCTCAAGGTGAGAAAGGGCAATGCACGGTACCAGAGAGGCTAGCAATGATGGAAGGGTGAGAGTGCATATAGTCCATGGACTCAACATTACTCATAAAGAACTCACATACTTACTGCAAAAATCTACAAGTCATCAAAACCAAGCACTACGCGCATGCTCCTAGGGGGATAGATTGGTAGGAAAAGACCATCGCTCGTCCCTGACCGCCACTCATAAGGAAAGCAATCAAAGAACACCTCATGCTTCAAATTTGTCACACAACGTTTACCATACGTGCATGCTACGGGACTTGCAAACTTCAACACAAGTATTTCTCAATTCTACAATTACTCAACTAGCACAACTCTAATATTACCATCTTTATATCTCAAAACAACTATCAAGTATCAAACTTCTCATAGTATTTAATGCACTCTATATGAAAGGTTTTATTATACCCATCCTGGATGCCTTTCATATTAGGACTAATTTTATAGCCAAAGCAAATTACCATGTTGTTCTAAAAGACTCTCAAAATAATATAAGTGAATCATGAGAGATCAATAATTTCTATAAAATAAAACCACCACTGTGCTCTAAAAAGGTATAAGTGAAGCACTACAGCAAAATTATCTAGCTCAAAAGATATAAGTGAAGCACATAGAGTATTTTAATAAATTCCGATTCATGTTTGTCTCTCCAAAAGGTGTGTACAGCAAGGATGATTGTGGTAAACTAAAAAGCAAAGACTCAAATCATACAAGACGCTCCAAGCAAAACACATATCATGTGGTGAATAAAAATATAGCCTCAAGTAAAGTTACCAATAGACGAAGACGAAAGAGGGGATGCCTTCCGGGGCATCCCCAAGCTTAGGCTTTTGGTTGTCCTTGAAATTTACCTTGGAGTGCCTTGGGCATCGCCAATCTTAGGCTCTTTCCACTCCTTATTCCAAAATCCATCAAATCTTTACCCAAAAACTTGAAAACTTCACAACACAAAACTCAACTGAAAATCTCATGAGCTTTGTTAGTAAAAGAAAACAAACCGCCACTTTAAGGTACTGTAATGAACTCATTATTTATTTAAATTGGTGTTAAACCTACTGTATTCCAACTTCTCTATGGTTCATACCCCCCGATACTAGCCATAGATTCATCAAAATAAGCAAACAACACACGAAAAACAGAATCTATCAAAAACAGTACAGTCTATAGTAATCTGTAGGTTTCGAATACTTATGTAACTCCAAAAATTCTGAGAAATTAGGATGCCCTAAATAATTTTTGTATTGATCTACTGCAGTTGGAATTGATATTTTATCGCTCTATGGTAAAAAAATCAAAATTATTCTCTTGAGTGCATACTTTCTGTTTTTTACAGCAATATCAAATAACAATCACCCAAGAAGATCCTAAAGGCTTTAGTTGGCACAAACACTAAGTAAAACATAAAAAACACAATCATAACAGAGGATAGATGATTTATCTATTACTAAACAGGAACAAAAAGCAAGGAACAAAAATAAAATTGGGTTGCCTCCCAACAAGCGCTATCGTTTAACACCCCTAGCTAGGCATAAAGCAAGGATAGATCTAGGTATTGCCATCTTTGGTGTTGGGAACGAAAAGAGAAAATTTCTTATCTATAGCATTTATCTTTCTATTTTGATAAAGCACCTGGCCATTAATGGTGGAAGAAAGATTAAGCATGCTACGGAAATTTGCATCTAAGCTAGCCTTCATCTCTTTGATAATTTCATTTTGATAAAAGCACAGAAGAGAGGTGGATTCAACCTTCTCATTCATGGGGTGCCCAAATATTGTTTTCATCTTTTCATAGGTATCGATGGCATCCCCCTCAAGAAAACCTTCTTCAAAGATAGAATCTAAAACTTGCTTGAAAGAAGAGGGCAAGCCAACATAAAAGCTTTTCAAGTATATCTCAATTTGATATTGGGGTATATAGCTGGCTCGCATCCTTAACAGTCTATCCCAAGAATCTTTCAAAGATTCATCAAGCAAATAATGAAAGATTCTGGGGTCATCTTCATCAAAATTATATAAACTCTCATTGATAAATCTGGCAGGTCTTTCCATAGCATCATTATTTATGACCTTAGAAAGGACGGAGGGACTGTCCAAAGTAAAACCCGGGAGAGGGCCCCTAGCCCTTTTTGATCTGGCCATGGTGAAAGAAAGGCAAACGGGAAAGAGGTGAAGTGATGGAGAGGAAAACGAGAGGCAAATGGCAAATAATGTAATGCGAGGGATACGAGTTTGTGATGGGTACTTGGTATGTCTTGACATGGCATAGATCTCCCCGGCAACGGCGCCAGAAATTCTTCTTGATACCTCTTGAACATTTGTTGGTTTTCCCTTGAATAGGAAAGGGTGATGCAGCAAAGTAGTGTAAGTATTTCTCTCAGTTTTTGAGAACCAAGATATCAATCCAGTAGGAGACTACACGCAAATCGCCTAGTACCTGCACAAACAATCAAGAACCTTGCAACCAACACGATAAAGGGGTTGTCAATCCCTTCATGGCCACTTGCAAAAGTGAGATCAGATAAAAATAATAAGAAAAATATTTTGGTATTTTTGTTATATAGATTGCAAAGTAAAGATTGGAAAATAAATAGTAAACTAGAATTATAGATCGGAAACTTATATGATGTAAAGTAGACCCGGGGGCCATAGGTTTCACTAGTGGCTTCTCTCAAGATAGCATATATTACGATGGGTGAACAAATTACTGCCGAGCAATTGATAGAAAAGCGCATAGTTATGAGAATAACTAGGCATGATCATGAACATAGGCATCATGTCTGTGTCAAGTAGACCAAAACGATTCTGCATCTACAACTATTACTCCACACATCGACCGCTATCCATCATGCATCTAGAGTATTAAGTTCATAAGAACAGAGTAACGCATTAGGCAAGATGACATGATGTAGATGGATAAACTCAAGCAATATGATATAAACCCCATATTTTTATCCTCGACGGGAACAATACAATACGTGTCCGTTCCCTTTTTGTCACTGGGATCGAGCACCGCAAAATTGAACCCA
This sequence comes from Triticum dicoccoides, assembly GCF_002162155.2. Classification (NCBI taxonomy): domain Eukaryota; kingdom Viridiplantae; phylum Streptophyta; class Magnoliopsida; order Poales; family Poaceae; genus Triticum; species Triticum dicoccoides. Next base: position 442,518,073 of record NC_041386.1, read on the forward strand.
AAGCTAAGCACTTCTCCCATTGCAAGAAAAATCAATCTAGTAGGCCAAACCAAACTGATAATTTGAAGAGACTTGCAAATATATCAAATCATGCATATAAGAATTCAGAGAAGAATCAAATATTGTTCATAGATAATCTTGATCATAAACCCACAATTCATCGGATTTCGACAAACACACCGCAAAATGTATTACATAAAATAGATCTCCAAGAACATCGAGGAGAACTATGTACTGAGAACCAAAGAGAGAGAAGAAGCCATCTAGCTAATAACTATGGACCCGAAGGTCTGTGGTAAACTACTCACACATCATCGGAGAGGCTATGGTGTTGATGTAGAAGCCCTCCGTGATCGAATCCCCCTCCGACAGATCGCTGGAAAATGCCCCAAGATGGGATCTCATGGGTACAGAAGGTTGCGGCGGTGAAAAATTTGTTTTGTGGCTCCCTTGGATGTTTTCAGGGTATAAGAGTATATATAGGCGAAAGAAGCAGGTCGGTGGAGCTACGAGGGGCCCATGAGGGTGGGGGCGCGCCCTCCTGCCTCGTGGCCGCCTCGTTGCCTCTCTGACCTCCACTCCAAGTCTCCTGGATTGCGTTTGTTCCAAGAAAGAGCATCGCGAAGGTTTCATTCCGTTTGGATTCCGTTTGATATTCCTTTTCTTCGAAACACTGAAATAGGCAAAAAAATAGCAATTTGCACTGGGCCTTTGGTTAATAAGTTAGTCTGAAAAACAATATAAAAGAGCATATTAAAGCTCATTAAACATCCAAAATAGATAACATAATAGCATGGAACAATCAAAAAATATAGATACGTTGGAGACGTATCAAGGACCGTGATGATGCCGCCGCTCCTTGGCATCTTGAAGACGTTGTAGCCGTGGTGGGTCACTACCATAAACTTGGCCAAGGCTGGATACCCAAGGATGGCGTTGTACGACAGGCGGATGTGGGCGACGTCAAAGTCGATGAGCTCGGGGAGGTAGTTGTTACACTGGCCGAAGGTGACAGGGAGGCAGACCCACCCTATCGGGGTGGTGGAGCCGTCGGTCACTCGTGAGAAAGGCTTGGTAGGCTGTAGTTGATCGTATGGCACCTGGAGACTGTCGAATGTCTTGACAGAAAGGACATTGAGCCCTGCGCCGCCGTCGATGAGGGTCTTGGTGACTTGAATGTTGCTGATGACGGGTAAGCAGAGCATCGGGAGGGTGCCGGCGGTCGCCGCGCACTTGAGCTGGTCTGACGAACTGAAGGTGATGGCGCACTTGGACCACCTGAGCGGGCGCGTGGTCTCGGGCCTGGGAAGGGCCGGGTTCACCTCACGAGCAAACTGCTTGAAGATACGCTGAGAGGCTGGGGCTTGAGCACCACCCGAGATACAGGCGATGGCACGTGGCTCCTGGAAGCCCCCGACCCCTCGTCTTGATGACGGTCGTCATTCCTCCTCGGTGGTGGCGGCATCGGAGGGAGGCCGGCGTTGCCCTGAGGACAGTCCTCAAGAGGCTGCTCCCTCCAAGGGCCCTCGCAAGGTTGGTCCTACCAGCGATCCTCACGAGGTTGGTCGCACCACTCCTGGCGGGGCCGCGGTCGTCCCAGCGTCCTCCACTTCGTCCACCTTCTCGGCCGTATCCCCGGTCGCTGCGCTCAGGGCGTCGACCGAAGCGCCCGGTCACGGAAGGCCTTGAGCTCTTGACAGTCGCTAGTGTTGTGTGTTGTGGATATTGTGGAAGGCGCAGAATGGGCGATTGGCCTTGGATGATTCGGGTGGTCGCGGCCGTGCTTCATCTCTGGCTCTGCCGCGAGCATGGTAGCCCCCTTGCGCTTCACGTCCTTGATCTTTGCCTTCTTGTCCTCCTGGTCAGCAGCTAGGAGCTTGAGGAGGGAAAGGCACTCTTCCTATGCTCTTGCGCACTTGGTCACCATATTGAACATCTCCAGGGCCGAGCATAGCTCCTCATGGAAGGCGAGATCCTCCTTCATCTTGACGTCATGGACGCTGTCGGAGAACGCGGAGATGACGGCCTCGTCCGTCACCTTGGGGATCTTGAGGCGAACGTTATTGAAGCGCTAGATGTACTTCTGCAGGGTTTCCCCTGGCTGCTGCTTGATGCGCCGCAGGTCGCCTGCGGCCGGCGGGCGGTCACGAGTGCCCTGGAAGTTGGCGACAAAGCGCTTAGGCATCTTCCCCCAGGAGGAGATCGATCCCACGGGCAAGTTCAGGAGCCATGAGTGCGCGCCATCCTTGAGGGCCATGGGAAACCAGTTCGCCATGAGCTTCTCGTCTCCGTTGGCTGCCTCGATGCTCAACTCGTAGAGCTGCAAGAACTCCGCGGGGTCTGGGGTGCCGTCATAGCGTGTAGGCAGGTCTGGCTTGAACTTGCCTGGCTAGACGACGCTGCGCAGCTCAGGAGTAAAGGCACGGTAGCCTGCCGTGGCGACCGGAGCCCGTCGTGGAGGCGGAGCCTGATCATGATATCCATGCGCCGCCGCTGCAGGTGGCGCGCGGTCTTGACGCAATGGTGATGGAAGCGCAGGAGCAATTTCTTGCGGCCTCGGGACTTCTTGGCAGCTTCCTTCTTCGTGCACGGGCGCTCGGCGTGGCTGGTCACGCCATGGGACCATGCGTCTTGGTGCGAGGGCGTCGTCTTGATGCGGAGGCGGCGGAGGCGCTTTGTGAGCTACATCGCCCACAGCTGGAGATGGGCGAGGCAGCGAGAGAGATGGTGCGGGAGAGCACCCGGCAGCGTTGACGAGCTCGGCGATGCGGTCCAGCTAGTCGTTGTAGAGGTCGTCGACTAGGCAGTAACGCAGGAGCTCATGTGCCATGAGCAGCGCGGCCTGCACGTCCATGGGTGCGCGACGAGCGGGGGACGACGAGCCGGCCGGAGTCAGCGACGGGGTGGTGGTGCGGCCGTCCTGCCGCACAAAGGGGTGCAGCGATGAACCTTTCTGCTCGTTTGCTGTCGGGGCGGTGGCTATGTTGGCAGCGAGTGACGGAGAACAGAGGGGAGGTCCGCCAACGGGTGCGGTCTGAGCAATGCGGGCGGCGAGGGCGGCGCGGCGCTCAGCATGGGCTCGGCGAGCGTCAGCCATGGATGCGGTGGAGCAGTGGAGCGTGGATCGATGGAAGAAAGGCATCAGCGCACCCCTACCTAGCGCTCCAAATGTCAGAGTACGAGTTCCATCAAACTATTGAGGTTTGAACTCTGGGGTGCGCACGAAGATCTCTCCCTAGCTCGCTCTTGCAACGATCTCAAGGCCTAGCTCGCTGAACCCAAGGAACAAGAGACATGAGGGTTTATACTGGTTCAGGCCACCGTTGTGGTGTAATACCCTACTCGAATGTGGTGTGGTGGATTGCCTCGTGGGCTGAGGATGAATCAGTACAATGGATGAACAGCCTCCTGAGGAGTGGTGTTCTTGAGATCGATGAGTTGGTGAGTCTGAGGATGGTCCAAATGATCCCCCCTACTAGGGTGGTGGCTAGTCCTATTTATAGAGGCCCTGGTCCTCTTTCCAAATGTTAGGCGGGAAGGGATCCCACAACGGCCAATTTTGAAGGGAGACAACTAGTACAAGTTATCTTGACAAAAGGTGGTTTGCGCCTGCCAAAGGCTCTAGTGGTGACGCTGCTGTGGGCTCCGTGGTGATCTCCGTCCTGCCGTCCTGCTGGTCTTGGTCTCGTTGCACCGATATGGAAACCTTTGCCTGATGCCTTGGGACTCCTCGCCTGCGCTTTCCTCTTTAGCACCGAAGAGGAAACTGGCACTCTGTGCCCGCTGGCGCCCGCCTGGCTTCGGTCGTCATGGCTCAGGTCAC
>NC_041386.1:442522214-442617869 GCF_002162155.2 Triticum dicoccoides
ATCTTCGCTCAGCGAGGTTGCCAGGGGCGGACCCAGGACAAAAATGACCCGAGGTCCCATGTGTATCATATATATGTGGATATCTAGTCATAATATAGATAAAAGTAACACACTTAACAGTACGTACAATATACGTAGAATATGATATGACGATGAATATAATTGGCAAAGGTCCAAAATAAAGAGTTCGCTCGAAATATTAATTGATTGCTGGAAATTTTACAGTAAATGAGAATCAAAGTGTCCAAACTATGAATAAAGTATAACCGATGATGAGAAAATGCAACACTAGATCTTGATTGCCTGCAAATAAGAAAACACTTAGTACATATTAATTACAGTTGTGTAATAAGTAAGTTAAAACCATTACCTTTCTAAAAAGGTTTCCTGCGTTCTTTCATGGCCTCAAAGCGATCAATTACTGCATCATTTGTAACCTTCCTCATTTCTATTTTCTCCGCATAACAAATAAGGTTGTACTTCAAGGTGTTGTCACCAAGACGATTGCGCAAATATGTCTTCACAATTCTCATAGCTGAAAAAGATCTCTCAACTGTAGCAGTGGCAACAGGCAATACTAGTGCTAGCTTCAAAAGACGATAAACCAAGGGATATACAATATGTTTCCTTATCTCCACCATTTTTTGAGAAATCTCACAAATATTACTTAAACCAGAGAAGCGATCATCTAATCGGACATCAGCAATGTAAAGATGAAGGTGATGTCTAAGGTCCCTGAGTTCTCCATCATCAAAATATTTTGGATAAAGTTTGGATAGACTCATCAAATGCTATAAATTGAAATCACGAAATGATTCAATTGGACTCAAAGCCGCTGAGCAGACAAGTAGTTCAAATTTTTTCTCATTGAAGCGATTATTAAGTTCTTGAAGAAGCCAATCAATGACATCATTAAAACAATCCACTTCATAATGATTCCTATTAGTGATACCTGTTTTTTGCCATGGCTTCTTTGGATTCACATATTGGTCTTCCATTTCCAACTTGGAAATGTCATGCTTGTCACAAAAGACATATGCTTCATGTAGGACAGAATCCCATCCATCTCTCCTTAGATCATTCGAAGAGGCTTTGGTTGAATTCACACAATTAATGGCATTCACGATGTCTTGATTCTTCCATTGTAGAGCCAATGATAATGTGTTTGTGATTATCAATATAGTGGGCATAAGCTATAAGTAGAACACAAAATCAAAAGACTGGGAATAAACAAGAAGACCACATGCTTGCCTTCTATTTGTATCATCCATGTCTTCTTCTTCCACATATTCTAGCACTTTGACAATTGTAGGGAACATATCAATCAAACTCTTAAGAGTCTTGTAGTGAGAACTCCATCGAGTGTCTCCAGGTCTTTGAAGAGCTAGTTCTTGATTTAATCATGTCCCACTTTTCAGTAGTCCCACAACCTAAAGCTTCACACACTTGTTCTTTATATCTGTCTCAAATCATGTCTTTTCTTTTTGATGATCCAGAGACAACATTCAACAAGATGGAGATCATATCAAAAAATACCAATGCATTTATGCTTACGAACAACAGCCACAACAACTAACTGAAGCTGATGTGCAAAACAATGAACATAATATGTTGTGGGGTTCTTTCTCATTATTAAGGATTGCAATCCATTGAACTCCCCTCTCACATTGCTCGCACCGTCATATCCTTGACCTCTAACTTGCTCGAAACTTAATTTACATTCTGCAAATTAGTCATCAATGGTAGACTTGAGATACTTGGAGGTCGTCTCCTTCACATGTGTAAGGCAAACTAATGTCTCTATGCCACTTCCACATTTACCAACATATCGCAATACCACTGCCATTTGCTCTTTACTAGCCACATCCCTCCACTCATCAACCAACAAAGAAAATACATCATTTCCAATTTCCTAAAGAACCTAATGCAATATTTCCTTTGCAAAACATTCAGCTACGTCCTTCTGAATCTTCGAAGAAGTCAACTGATTATTACCTAGAGCATTATGGGCCACCACTTTTCTTACAGCTGGATTCTGCTCTGTTGTGTAAGAATGAAATTCCATGAAATTGCCTTTATTGAGAGACTCCTCGGACTCATCATGGCCACGAAAAGGCAACGCTTGCTTCAGTAACACCCTTGCATCATCAATTGAGGCATTTAGTTGAGTATAATAAGGAATCCTCTCAGCATTACTTTGGTTATTTAGAGCAACATAAATGTGTTCCTTTTGTTTCTGCAAAGCATCACAATCTATTTTTGCTTGGTTGTGAGCACTATTTATGTCTCCTACATGCTCCTTTAATCTATATTTTTTATTCCAACTTGACCAACCATTTGCAACAAATGCATCATATCCATCTTCTTTCTTCTTGCGTGGTCTAAACAAGAAATAACAAAAACAATACGCTTTATGTTCGGACTCGCTATACTCAAGACATCTCTCAAACTCATCAAACCATTCCCGAACGAACCTTCTATCTCTACCACATATTTTGGTTACTTTAAAATCACCAGTACGAGGCTGACAAGGTCCATTGGCCAAGTACTTCAGTCTTACCATATCTCTCAGATTCGGATGATACTCATCAATACTTCTCCTTTTACCTGGATCAAATTTAATTTGCTCTTCCCAATTGATCTCTTCTTCAACTTGAAATAAATTCCTTGTATTATTGGCAGAATTAGGTTCATATGTGGAGGCATCATTCTGTCCAGGTGGTGATGGTGGGGCTGGGACATCAAGCTGTTCATGTGGTGAGGGGACAACATTTTGTTCGACCGACAGTGGCGGGATTGAGGCATCATTCTGATTATGTTGGTGTGACGAGCCTTCATCTCACACTATGGTTCTCCTCTTTTTTGGAAACCTTTCCATAAACTGAGCTTCACCTGCAATTTGTAATTATTTAGATAATTATTTTTTCACAAAAGGAAAAAAACTAAGAATCATGTGTATACATACATAACATGAATTGCAATTGCATAGCTGTAAAATAAAACTTACTTGACATGTTGCTACCTGGCCGGTGCTTCCAGCCGTCCTAATCTCCTAGAATATTGTAGTATTCTTCTCCACTCATCCACTGACCACTACAATAGCTAATACACTCAAAATTTCTAGTCTTACCGAATAGCCCTAATTTCCTAGGGTTAGACAAACAAATTAAGAATTAGAGAATAATTTGGGAACTGATATGGAGGCAGACACACACTGCGAATTGGGGTCTCATCCAACATACCTTCACTGATTGGGTGAATTGGGGGGATCTGGTGAAGTAGATGAACAGGCGAGGGGTCGAGGGCGACGAGGCGACAGGTCACGAAGCGCATCGGCCGAGCAGCGAGTAGACGAACATGCAAGGCGATACGTGAAGCCACGTACTGACGTACGTATAGATGGATCGATGCCAGGGCCTGGGCTTTCACCGGGGTGTGCTATGCTAGTCGGTCAGGCCTTGTTAGCTAGTTGTGGCCATTTTGTCTATACGGGGGTGTCCCATTAGGAAATTTAGGGGTGTCCAGGCCTTTGTGGGCTCTATATGCATAAGGTAAGGTGATTTTTTACCCGGTGTCATGGGCTACCTGCTGGGTCAACATGGGCCTGCCCCTGGAGGCTGCCCCTGAGGAGGTCTTTGTGTCGTCCGCCTCGCAAGGCTTGGCCCCTCGCGAGGGTCTTGAGTGGTTGCTGCCAAAGGTGGGTCGTACCAGGCCACCGGTAGAGCCACGCCGTGGGTCGCAGGCGGGCAAGTCTGTGTACCCCCATTCCTAGGATGCCGAAAAATATCTCTAGGCACTTGAGCAGTTAGACCATGATCAAAACCTCATTTATTTCTAATAGTACTGGTGTCGGTGTCAAAACCGGCGGATCTCGGGTAGGGGGTCCCGAATTGTGCGTCTAAGGCGGATGGTAACAAGAGGCAGGGGGCATGATGTTTTACCCAGGTTCGGGTCCTCTTGATAGAGGTAAAACCCTACGTCCTGCTTGATTGTTCTTGATGATATGAGTATTACAGGAGTAGATCTACCACGAGATCAGAGAGGCTAAACCCTAGAAGCTAGCCTATGGTATGATTGTATGTTGTCCTATGGACCAAAATCCTCCGGTTTATATAGACACCGGAGGAGGCTAGGTTTACACAAGGTCGGTTACAAAGGAGGAGATATCCATATGCGTATTGCCTAGCTTGCCTTCCACGCCAAGTAGAGTCCCATCTGGACACGGGACGAAGTCTTCAATCTTGTATCTTCATAGTCCAACTGTCCGGCCAAAGGATATAGTCCGGCTGTCCGGAGACCCCCTAATCCAGGACTCCCTCAGTAGCCCCTGAACCAGGCTTCAATGACGATGAGTCCGGCGCGCAATGTTGTCTTCGGCATTGCAAGGCGGGTTCCTCCTCCGAATACACCATGGAAGAGTTCGAATACAAGGATAGTGTCTGACCCTGCAAAATAAGTTCCACATACCACCGTAGAGAGAATAATACTTCCATAAATCCAATCTGCTGACATGTTTTAATAGTATGACATCACTTCATGGCCCGGTTATTATTCGAACCACTTTTCTCAACCAGCTCCGCACACATCGCGAGGCGGTTTTCTCGATACATCTTGTCAAAGCAGAGATCGTGTTCCCCTTATCACGGGATTCTCATCAATACGGACGTGGGTAACCCAACCGCGCCATCAATTACGGCGCCTGGGGAATAAGCGGTTTTGCCAGGCAAGTGGGGAGACTCATCGCCTCCTCATCCCTTATAAAAGGGACAAACATCTACTTTTTTCACCCATGCCTTCTTCCTTCTCGCTTTCCCATTCCCGCACACTCGAGCTCCAGCGCCCAAGCTCGCGTTCTTCTTCTCAAACCACTCCAAGCATGTCGGGAGCAGGAGGCAAGTGGATGGTCTCCTCTGTCATGGAGGAGAACATCAAAAAATTACGGGAAGCCAGATATCTGGCCGCGGATATCGTGCACCGGCTGCCCGATGCGGGGCAGATCGTCCCAATGCCCGAACCCCATGAGAGGGTAGTTTTTCTTACCCATTTCATCTGTGGACTGGGATTTCCCATCCACCCATTTGTCTGCGGTACTATGGGCTGGATTTTCATGATCTGGCTCCCAACTCCATCCTCAACATCTTGGCGTTTATCATCGTGTGCGAGGCCTTCCTCCGCATCAGGCCCCACTTCGGCCTATGGCTGAAAACCTTTAATGTCAAACTGAAGGTGGTGAGCGGCCAGCAAGCAGAGTGCGGAGGCGCCATGATGGGCAAGATGCCTAATGTCACCTGGCTTGGGGGCACCTATGTGGATACCATAAAGGGGTGGCAATCGGGGTGGTTCTACATCACCGAGCCGCGTGACTCCAACTAGGTGGCGGCCCCCAAATTTCGATCCGTTATCCCCACACAGCTCACCTCCTGGAAAAAGAAGGGCCTGTCCTGGGGTTCTTCAAGAGAGCTAACCGGACTCCAGACCTGTATCCAGAACATGATGAACAAGAAAGTTAAACTTGTCAACGTGGTCCAGGTTATGCTCGTCCGCTGGATCCTTCCGTGCCAACGACGGGCATTCAATTTGTGGGAGTTCGACTCGGCCAAGCACCAAATGTTGTGAGAGCTCTACGACACGATGCATAAGAACGTTTGGAGGGTGTTGTTCAAGAGCGCCGAGATCCCTCCCCCTCTTACCGAAGACCGCGGACTCAGTGAAAAGCGCCATGCCGGTCCGGTAAGCATTTATATTTCTCGGGGTATTTATTTGCCCAGGTTTAGTTATGTGTAGGATCTAAGCTCCCATGTCACTAATAGGACTGGATAAAGACAACGGAGCAGCTTGATTGCCCAGCCCCCCTGCCCGAAGATCCGGCAAATTCTCTCTGACGAAGATGCTGATCCCGGCACCTTACGAGGTGCCAGAAAAGATGGCCAAGAACAAGGCCGCAGGGACCCGAAAGGGTCTCCGACGCAAGATGGTTCTGTCGGACTCATCATCCAATGAGTCTGACACGCACTCCTCCCACGAAAACGAGGAGGAGGAGAAAAGTTCTCCCTCCCCCAGCCGGGGGATACAAGAAAAGGAAGGCCGACCCATCTAGGGAGGCCGAAGGGTCCAAGAAGGGAAAGACCCTCCCTCCGGACTGTGCCACGACGGCCGCCGATAGTGGCAACGAGTGGCTACCCAGGGACAAGCCCCTGGCGAAATCGTAAGTGTCCGGACACCATAGTATTTCATGATACGTTTTATTGTACTGCCCTTGCTCATGGCGAACCCGATTATGTAGTCCGGCCCGAGCTTCTCTTGACGTACCCTCGTCGAAAGGCTCTTTGTGCTTGTCGGATATGAACAGCGGTTCTCGTTCGACGGCTTCCACCCCTCGCCCTACGGACAACGCCGAGGTGGTGTCTCAAGAGGCACCGTCCCAAGGGGAGGCGGTCTTGGGGGCGCCTCACAGCGACCTCCCGGACCCTGGGTACCAAGGGAGCGAGGCTCCTACGGGATTCGAGTTCGGGCCCTAGCGGGACACCACGCCGAAGCCTTCAATGGTTCCGGACTTCGGCAGGCGGTCCCCCATTAAGGGGGCCAACCATCCGTGCCGGTGTCCTCTGTCCAACCAGAGGCACCGGAAAACTTGCTGGAAGCGCTTCACAACGCTTCCATCGATGAAGAACACCTCACTATCATGAGTGTGGTGGTTAAGAAGGTTCAGTCCACCAAGAATAGATTGACCGAAGCCTGCGCCAGCCTCCTAACAGGCTTTGAGGTGAGCAATCAAAGTATAAGAAAATATTACCGCATAGATAGTAGACCCGGATTCTCTATTCGGTGTTCGGGAATAAAAGCCGAATAGAGGATCAAATGATAACCCATGAGTCTAATTAGAGTATGTCTATGTGTATGTGCAGGCTTCCCTGGTGGCCGCTGCTGCATGTACTGCGGAGGTCGCTGCACTGAAGCAGGACCTGAAGCGGTCGGAGGACGAGCTCGGCCTTACCAAGAGGCAGCTCAAAGAGAGCAAAGGTAAGAAATACTCATGTCTATGTAGTTAAAAAGAAGTTCGGGTGTAAAGTAATAGGATCATCATGGATTTGTCAGGGGCCACGACCGAGGTGGAGACCCTGAGGAGTGCGTTGTCCGCGATCGAAGACAAAGCGGCCAAAGAACGTATTGAACGGGAGAAACAAGAACCCCGAGTGGGCGAGGTGCAGCAAGAGCTCGAGGCTCTTGCCAAGAAGCACGAGTCCTTGGAGCTTGACTCCAAGATGCAGGAGTCCGAGCTCGCGTAGGCGCTTGAAAGCGTCCGGAGCGCCAAGGCCGAAGCCCACAAGGCCCTCCAGGAGATTGATGCGGCAAAGAAGATAGCAGTGGGTAAGGCATTCAATATGCAAAGCAAGCATGTGAAGGAGACTTTCCTTTTTCTTACCCGAGTTCGGAGCTCTCCAGGAGCATTTGCAGATCTTCCCCGCAGTGTGCTGGATGCCATGGAATTTTACCGGGCTGAGGAGGGGAGCTCAACGGAGAAGTTGTTCTGGTCTCAGTATACTGGGACCGAACACCCCGTGGCCTTGAGCGACCAGCTGAAGCAGTTGGTCAAACTTCACAGGGCGGCTGAACAGGCCATGAAGGGCCTTATAGTCCGGATGTGGCCTGGAGAGCCCCTGTCTGGCAGCTACTTCGGTCTAGTGCAACAGCTGGTGGAAGCCTGCCCACGGCTTGAGGTCATCAAGCGGTCCGTCTACATCGAAGGTGCACGCAGGGCTTTTGCCCGGGCGAAGGTGCACTAGGCGAAGCTGGACGCCGTGAAGCTTGTGAAGGAGGGGCCGCCGGAGGGCAAGGAGCATCGCTGCCCGGAGAATTATTATGAGGGTCTCCTGGAGGGATCCCGCCTAGTGGCAGATGAGTGTGCCAAGGATGTAATTTTTGAATGAACATGCTCATGTGATCTTGTAATATGAAACAAGTTCATTTGCGCCATGCGACGCTTTCTTAATTTAAAATATTACCTTATGTGCGGCCGTTTATAAAATTAGAGAGTTGTCCTGTCGTCGGCTTCTGCCCCCATGTAACTAGTACCGTGGTGTTCGGGATAAACCTGAACACTCTTTACCCCAATTTTGGGTCCTCCAAGGGAGGTGTTTAGCACAACGAACCAGGCAATCGGACTATAATGCTTTATCACTCTCACTTAGCCATAGAAGTCTATGATTTTAAATTTTTGGCAAAGCCCCTGGTATTCGGAGGGCCGAATTTGGGGCGCTATACACGCCTAAGCCGGACAAGGCCGACTCCTCGCCCGAAGCGGAAAAAAGTCTTTAAGGACTTGAGACCTCTCGAACAGCAACCAGTCTCTTGCCTTATCATGACAGTCAGTTTTTGGCTTTCTCTACTGAGGTGCTAGTCCGGAAGAACCAGGACACAATCGCGGTAGTTCTCCCACCGCTACCTTAGCCGATATAGTGGAACGTAAGGTACCAAAGCATGGGAGCCGGGCAACCCAACATTTGACCCAAGACATGATTCAGAGCTGATGCATATAATGCTATAAGTTCGGCGTGCCGCACTGTTGAAAGTGTTCGGACTTCTTGCGCCGTATTATGGGTAAACCAGAGCCCCTGGCGTACTGACCATACTCGAGCGTGCAGGTGCGGTATGTCGTAAATGGACATATAAGAGAAAGAGAAAAACTTAAATAATGCAATGACAAATTAATGATATGCATTGTTATTTGAATAATACATCGAAGCATACTGGTACAAGTAGAGCAATGAGCTGAACGTAGGACAATTCAAAATGTCCCATCCAAGGCACGCTATGCATAAAGAGTGAAAAACAGGTATATCAAGTATTACTAGAGACCACCTGGCGGTTCCCGTGTTCATCTTAGCTTCTTGCCGCATCGGTTGTTGCTTCCGGAATGTGTCCGGTAGTCGTACTGCCGGAAAGGCCTTCCGAAGAGTTAGGCCTTGAAAGAGAAAAGGAATGTCAAAGGTATACAGCCCCTGGTGTGGTGAAGCCACAATGCGGGGCGTGTCCTGATTGTGCCCCCGCCTATGTCCATGGTATTTTCAATGCGTTGTTATGTACGCGCGGCACGAATTTTGTTGCTGCACGGGGACTGGGACGGGGGCCGAATTGCTAGGCAAGTGTCGATCGCGCTAGGCGATCCTGTTGCAGATTATTTCGGACTCGCTTGAAGGTGTCCGGGGGCTGTAATGCTGGATGGTTGGTCTGTCTGAACAGGATGCTTTGTGCCTCTGCTGCAAGGGCCGCGGTGTGCTCTTCCGTACGGAGTGAGCATTCTGTGCTTCTCCCGGATCCTGATAGACGGCGGTAGTAGCATCAACATCCTCTACCGCGACACCATGGAGAAGCTGGGCATCAAGGAGAAGCAGCTCCTGCCCAGTCGGACTGTCTTCCACGGCATCGTAGCCGGACTTTCCTGCTCCCCAATCGGCAATATCAAGATAGACGTCCTATTCGGTGACAAATATCACTTCCACCGTGAGCTAATCTGATTCGAGGTGGTTGACCTGGACAACCCCTACCACGCGCTCTTAGGCCAGTCTGCACTGGCCAAGTTCATGGCAGTACTGCACTATGCCTACCTCAAGATGAAGATGCCAGGCACCAAGGGCATCATCACCATAACCAGCAATTACCAGAATTCGGCCGCGTGCGCGGTGGCTAGCAGTTGGATGGCTTAGTCCCTCGTCATCGCCGAAGAAGAGCATCTCCTTGACCGGGTGGTGGCGATGGCCAGCAAGCAGCCGGACATGCCATCCAACCCCAAGGATACGGAGGCTCTGGGCTCCTTCCAGCCGGCCAAAGAAACCAAGAAGATTGCCTTGGACCCGACGCACCCGGAGAGATTTGTTGTTGTAGGGTCGAACCTCGACAACAAATAGGAAAGTGAGCTCATCGATTTCCTCCGTGAGAATCGGGACATCTTCGCATGGTCTCCCAAAGACATGCCGGGTGTTCCGATGGATTTCGCCGAGCACAAGCTACATGTAAGGTCGGATGCAAAGCAGTTCAAGCAACCCCTCCGCCGCCTGTCAGGAGAGAAGATAAGGATTGTTAGGAAAGTGGATTGAAGCGAAGCCAATCAAGAAGTTGAACGGTCTGACTGTTGTGACCTTCATCGCGGACATCACCGTCCGGTATGGCGTACCGCACAACATCATGACCGACAATGGCACAAACTTCGCCAAGGGCGTCCTGGCCCGTTTCTGCACGACGCAGGGCATCCGACTGGACTTAGTGTCCGTTGCCCATCCGCAGTCAAACGGCCAGGTGGAGTGAGCAAACGGCCTCATCTTGTCCGGCATCAAGCCCCGATTGGTCGAGCCGCTGGAGTGCTCGGCCGGCTGCTGGATAGAGGAGCTTCCGGCTATCCTTTGGAATCTCCGGACTACACCGAACAAAGAAACCGGCTTCACTCATTTCTTCCTCGTGTACGGGGCCGAGGCCGTCATCTCAACTGACATCGAGTTTGACTCGCCTCGCGTCACCATGTACACAAAGGCGGAAGCGAAGGAGGCGCGAGAAGATAGCGTCGATCTGCTGGAACAGGCCCGGCTACTGGCACTCAGCCGGTCCGCCATCTACTAGTAGAGCCTACGCCGCTACCACAACCAGCAGGTCAGGCCATGATCCTTCCGCAAGGGGGACCTTGTGCTCCGGTTAATCCAGCGAACAGCCGGCCAGCATAAGATCTCGACCCCTTGGGAGGGGCCTTTCATCATCAGCAAGGCCCTGGGCAGCGACTCCTACTACCTCATCGACACACAGAAGCCCAGGGCATGCAAGAGGGACGATTCCGGCAAGGAAACGGAGCGCCCATGGAACACGAATCTTCTCCGTCAATTTTACAGTTGATGCACTGTATGTACCACGCTACCTTTTGTGTTATGCAAAGACAACAGGACCCCCGAGGAGCACTCGGGGGCTACCTTTTTATCTATATGGTAAGATTTCGCCTATGAATGTATTATTTCATCCCTTCGCCCGGCACCGGGTCTGGTTAGCTGGCCCGGGGGCTTGCTGCCTTGACCTAAGCTGGTACCACCTGTAGTCGGCCAAGTAGTGTGCCGACATCTAAGCCCTCTCTTGCCTTGTGCCGTAGCTCGCAGAGCGACTGTCCGGCTGGCAAGAGCCAAATGCAGGAAATGATGTCCACACGAAAAATGGCTAAGGAAGAATGCCAGCATAGGCCAAGCCGGCTCCTTGCCTCACCTGTCCGGCTGCTGAGCAGCCAGCCAGCCGGCTTCTCGCTTGACTAGCTACATTCTAGACGGCCGAAGTACTTGTCTATCCTAAACGGCCAAGTCCCTGACCCAGCCATAGACCGCAGAGAAGTTGTCCGGCTGGCAGGGCGGCAACCAAAGGAAGGCGGCAAAGAAAAATCCAAAAAGAGCAAAAAGCAACACCAAGCCAGAACCCGACAAAGAGCACAAGTGCTACCTCTTGAGCACTGCGTTGGTTTTCCCTTGAAGAAGAAAGGGTGATGCAGCAAAGTAGCGTAAGTATTTCCCTCAGTTTTTGAGAACCAAGGTATCAATCCAGTAGGAGGCCACACGCAAGTCCCTCGTACCTAAACAAACAAATAAGAACCTCGCAACCAATGCGATAAAGGGGTTGTCAAGCCCTTCACAGTCACTTACGAGAGTGAGATCTGATAGAGATAATAATGATAAGATAAATATTTTTGGTATTTTAATGATATAGATTGAAAGTAAAGATTGCAAAATAAAATAGATTGGAAATTTATATGATGGAAAATAGATCCGGGGGCCATAGGTTTCACTAGTGGCTTCCCCCAAGATAGCATAAGTATTACGGTGGGTGAACAAATTATTGTCAAGCAATTGATAGAAAAGCGAATAATTGTGAGAATATCTAGGCATGATCATGTATATAGGCATCACGTCCGCGACAAGTAGACCGACTCCTGCCTGCATCTACTACTGTTACTCCACACATCAACCGCTATCCAGCATGCATCTAGAGTATTAAGTTCATAAGAACAGGGTAACACATTAGGTAAGATGACATGATGTAGAGGCATAAACTCAAGCTATATGATATAAACCCCATCTTTTTATCCTCGATGGCAAGAATATAAATACGTGTCGTTTCCCTTTCTGTCACTGGGACCGAGCACCGCAAGATTGAACCCAAAGCTGAGCACTTCTCCCATTGCAAGAAAGATCAATCTAGTAGGCCAAACCAAACTAAAAATTCGAAGAGACTTGCAAAGATAACCAATCATGCATAAAAGGTTTCAGAGAAGAATCAAATATTGTTCATAGATAGACTTGATCATAAACCCACAATTCATCGGATCTCGACAAACACACCGCAAAAAGAGTTACATCGAATAGATCTCCAAGAAGATTGAGGAGAACTTTGTATCGAGATTCAAAGAGAGAGAAGAAGCCATCTAGCTAATAACTATGGACCCGAAGGTCTGAAGTAAACTACTCACATATCATCAGAGGGGCCATGGAGTTGATGTAGAGGCCCTCCATGATCGTTGCCCCCTCCAGCGGAGCTCCGGAAAAGGCCCCAAGATGGGATCTCTTGGGTACAGAAGGTTGCTCCTGGATGTTTTCGGGGTATGTGAACATATATAGGAGGAAGAAGTAGGTAGGTTGAGCCACGAGGGGGGAGGGCGCGCCCAGGGGGTAGGTGCGCCCCCTGCCCCGTGGACACCTCGTTCGTTTCTTGACGTCCACTCCAATTCCTATGGATCACATTTGTTCCAAAAATCACGCTCCCGAAGGTTTCATTCCATTTGGACTCCGTTTCATATTCCTTTTCTGCGAAACATTGAAATAGGCAAAAAACAACAATTTGGACTGGGCCTTGGGTTAATAGGTTAGTCCCAAAAATAATATAAAAGTGTAAAATAAAGCCCATTAACATCCAAAACAGATGATAGCATGGAACAATAAAAAAATATAGATACGTTGGAGACGATCAAGCATCCCCAAGCTTAATTCCTGCTCGTCCTTGAGTAGGTAAATGATAAAAACAGATTTTTTGATGTGGAATGCTTTCTAGCATGTTCTTCAATGTATTTTTCTCTATTGTGGCATGAATGTTCAGATCTGAAAGATTCAAGATAAAAGTTTATTGTTGACATAAGAATAGTAATACTCCAAGTATGCTAATCAAGAAATTATGTCTTATCAAAATAACATAGTCAAAGAAAACTTATCCCTACAAAATCATATAGTTTGGCCATGCTTCATTTTCATCACACAAAATGCTCTCATCATGCACAACCCCGATGACAAGCCAAGCAATTGTTTCATACTTAGCCTTTTCAAACTCTTTCAACTTTTACGCAATATATGAGCGCAAGCCATGGACATAGCACTATGGGTGGAATAGAATATGATGATTGACGTTGTGTGAGAAGACAAAAAGGGAGAAAGTCTCACATTGACGCGACAAATCAATGGGCTATGGAGATGCCCACCGATTGATATCAATGCAAGGAGTAGGGATTGGCATGCAACAGATGCACTAGAGCTATAAATATATGAAAGCTCATCAAAGAAACTAAGTGGGTGTGCATCCAACTTGCTTGCTCATGAAGACCTAGGGCATTTGAGGAAGCCCATCATTGGAATATGCAAGCCAAGTTCTATAATGAAAAATTCCCACTAGTATATGAAAGTGACAAAATAAGAGACTCTCTATCATGAACATCATGGTGCTACTTTGAAGCACACGTGTGGAAAAGGATAGTAACATTGTCCCTTCTCTCTTTTTCTCTTTTTTGGGCCTTTTTATGGCCTCTTTTTTTTCGTCCAGAGTCTCATCCCGACTTGTGGGGGAATCGTAGTCTCCATCATCCTTTCCTCACAGGGGACAATGCTCTAATGATGATCATCACACTTTTATTTACTTAGAACTCAAGAATTACAACTCGATACTTAGAACAAAATATGACTCTATGTGAATGCCTCTGGCGGTGTACCGGGATTGCGATGAATCAAGAGTGACATGTATGAAAAATTAAGCATGGTGGCTTTGCCACAAATACGATGTCAACTACATGATCATGCAAAGCAATATGACAATGATGATGCGTGTCATAATAAATGGAACGGTGGAAAGTTGCATGGCAATATATCTCGAAGTGGCTATGGAAATGCCATAATAGGTAGGTATGGTGGCTGTTTTGAGGAAGATATAAGGAGGCTTATGTTTGATAGAGCGTATCATATCACGGGGTTTGGATGCACCGGCGAAGTTTGCACCAACTCTCAAGGTGAGAAAGGGTAATGCATGGTACCGAAGAGGCTAGCAATGATGGAAGGGTGAGAGTGCGTATAATCCATGGACTCAACATTAGTCATAAAGAACTCACATACTTATTGCAAAAATCTACAAGTCATCAAAACCAAGCACTACGCGCATGCTCCTAGGGGGATAGATTGGTAGGAAAAGACCATCGCTCGTCCCCGGCCGCCACTCATAAGGAAAGCAATCAAAGAACACCCCATGCTTCAAATTTGTCACATAACGTTTACCATACGTGCATGCTATGGGACTTGCCAACTTCAACACAAGTATTCATCAATCTCACAATTACTCAACTAGCACACCTCTAATATTACCACCTTTATATCTCAAAACAACTATCAAGCATCCAACTTCTCTTAGCATTTAAAATTTATAACCAAAGTAAATTACCATGCTGTTCTAAAGGACTCTCAAAATGATATAAGTGAAGCATGAGAGATCAATTATTTCTATAAAATAGAACCACCGCCATGCTCTAAAAGATATAAGCGAAGCACTAGAGCAAAAATTATCCAACTCAAAAGATATAAGTGAAGCACATAGAGTATTCTAATAAATTCCAATTCATGTGTGTCTCTCCAGAAAGGTGTGTACAGCAAGGATTATTGTGGTAAAAAAAGCAAAGACTCAAATCATACAAGACGCTCCAAGCAAAACACATAGCAAATAAAAATATAGCTCCAAGTAAAGTTACCGATGGACAAAGACGAAAGAGGGGATGCCTTCCGGGGCATCCCCAAGCTTAGGCTTTTGGTTATCCTTGGATTTTACCTTGGGGTGCCTTGGGCATCCCCAAGCTTAGGCTCTTGCCACTCCTTGTTCCATAATCCATCAAATCTTTACCCAAAACTTGAAAACTTCACAACACAAAACTTAAAGGAAAATCTCGTGAGCTCCGTTCGTAAAAGAAAACAAACCACCACTTCAAGGTACTGTAATGAACTCATTATTTATTTATATTGGTGTTAAACCTACTGTATTCCAACTTTTCTATGGCTCATAAACTCTATTACTAGCCATAGATTCATCAAAATAAGCAAACAACACACGAAAAACAGAATCTGTCAAAAACAGAACAGTCTGTAGTAATCTGTAGGTTTCGAATACTTATGGAACCCCAAAAATTCTAAACTAAATTGATGAACGTGAGGAATTTATCTTTTAATCATCTGCAAAAATAATTCACTAAATAGCACTCTCCAGTAAAAAATGGCAACAAATTTCGCTAGCGCTAAAGTTTCTGTTTTTTACAGCAAGATCACAAAGACTTTCCCCAAGTCTTCCCAGAGGTTCTACTTGGCACAAACACTAATTAAAAGCATAAAACCACATCTAAACAGAGGCTAGATGAATTATTTATTACTAAACAGAATAAAAAAGCAAGACATAAAAATAAAATTGGGTTGCCTCCCAACAAGCGCTATCATTTAACGCCCCTAACTAGGCATAAAAGCAAGGATAGATCTAGGTCTTATCATCTTTGGTATGCAATCCATAAGTGGCTCTCATAATAGATTCATAAGGTAATTTAATTTTATTTCTAGGAAAGTATTCCATGCCCTTCCTTAACGGAAATTGGAATCCCTTCCTTCATATCAATAATTGCACCAATCGTTCTAAGGAAAGGTCTACCAAGAATAATAGGACATGTAGGATTGCAATCTATATCAAGGACAATGAAATCTACGGGCACATAATTCCTATTTGCAACAATAAGAACATCATTAATTATTCCATAGGTTTCTTAATGGTGGAGTCCGCAAGATGCAAGTTTAAAGAACAATCATCAAATACACGGAAACCTAGCAAATCACACAAAGTTTTAGGACTCATGGAAACACTAGCACCCAAATCACATAAAGAAAAGCATTCATGATCTTTAATCTTAATTTTAATAGTAGGTTCCCACTCATCATGAAGTTTTCTAGGGATAGAAACTTCCAATTCAAGCTTTTCTTCATAAGATTGTGTTAAAGCATCAACGATATGTTTAGTAAAAGCTTTATTTTGTCTATAAGCATGTGGATAATTTAGCACGGATTGCAATAAGGAAACACAATCTATTAAAAAACAATTATCATAATTAAATTCCTTGAAATCCAAGATAGTGGGTTCATTGCTATTTAAAGTTTTGACCTCTTCCATCTCACGTTTATCAAATTTTGCATCAAGATCTAAAAACTCTGAATCATTGGGACGCCTTCTAACTAAAGTTGACTCATCTCTGGTCTCATCATTATTAAGATTCATATTGCAAAACAAAGATTTAATAGGGGACACATCAATAACTTTTAGATCTTCATATTTATTACCATCAAGTTCTTCCGATTTGGCGGCCATCTTATTAACTAAGGTGGCCTGGTTATCCGAAATTTTGGCTATTAAGTTTTCAAGATGAGAGAACTGAGATTTCAAACCATAAAATTCTTTAGACATATCATCGAGCTCTTTATTCATGTACCCTATAAAACATTTTTATTCTTTAAGCTCATTTCTGAAGAAATTATTATGCTCAAACTGCAAGGTCATAAAACTTCTAACGTTGTTTTCAATTTCTTCCAACCTTCTTAGGTAAGGATCAAAACCTTTTGGTAGGGCCATCACGGCAAACAAGCAATCCAACACACGAGCAAACAAGAAAAAAAGCAAAAAGAGACGAACTAGAAAAGAGAAGGGGAACGGAAAAAGAGGGCGAATAAAACGGCAAGGGTGAAGTGGGGGAGAGGAAAATGAGAGGCAAATGGCAAATAATGTAATGTAAGGGATAAGAGTTTGTGATGGGTACTTGGTATGTCTTGACTTGTGCGTAGACTCCCCGGCAACGGTGCCAGAAATCCTTCTTGCTACCTCTCGAGCACTGCATTGGTTTTCCCTTGGAGAGGAAAGGGTGATGCAGCAAAGTAGCATAAGTATTCCCCTCAGTTTTTGAGAACCAAGGTATCAATCCAGTAGGAGGCTACACGCAAGTCCCTAGTACCTACACAAACAAATAAGAACCTCGCAACCAACGCGATAAAGGGGTTGTCAAGCCCTTCACGGTCACTTACGAGAGTGAGATCTGACAGAGATAATAATGATAAGAAATATTTTTGGTATTTTAATGATATAGATTGAAAGTGAAGATTGCAAAATAAAATAGATTGGAAACTTGTATGATGGAAAATAGACCCGGGGGCCATAGGTTTCACTAATGGCTTCTCTCAAGATAGCATAAGTATTATGGTGGGTGAACACATTACTGTCAAGCAATTGATAGAAAAGCGAATAATTGTGAGAATATCTAGGCATGATCATGTATATAGGCATCACGTCCGCGACAAGTAGACTGACTCCTGCCTGCATCTACTACTATTACTCCCCACATCGACCGCTATCCAGCATGCATCCAGAGTATTAAGTTCATAAGAACAGAGTAACGCATTAGGTAAGATGAAATGATGCAGAAGGATAAACTCAAGCAATATGATATAAACCCCATCTTTTTATCCTCGATGGCAACAATACAATACGTGTTGTTTCCCTTTATGTCACCGGGACCGAGCACCGCAAGATTAAACCCAAAGCTAAGCACTTCTCCCATTGCAAGAAAGACCAATCTAGTAGGCCAAACCAAACTGATAATTCAAAGAGACTTGCAAAGATAACCAATCATGCATAAAAGATTTCAGAGAAGAATCAAATATCGTTCATAGATAGACTTGATCATAAACCCACAATTCATCGGATCTCGTCAAACACACCGCAAAAAGAGTTACAACGAATAGATCTCCAAGAAGATCGAGGAGAACTTTGTATTGAGATTCGTAGAGAGAGAAGAAGCCATCTAGCTAATAACTATGGACCTGAAGGTCTAAAGTAAACTACTCACACATCATCAGAGGGGCCATGGAGTTGATGTAGAGGCCCTCCATGATTGTTGCCCCCTCCGGCGGAGCATTGAAGAGGAACCCAAGATGGGATCTCTTGGGTACAGAAGGTTGCGGCAGTGGAAATAGGGTTTTGTGGTGCTCCTAGATGTTTTCGGGGTATGTGAACATATATAGGTGGAAGAAGTAGGTCGGTTGAGCCATGAGAGGCCCACGAGGGGGAGGGCGTGCCTAGGGGGTAGGCGCGCCCCCTGCCTCGTGGACACCTCATTCGTTTCTTGACGTCCACTCCAAGTCCTCTAGATCACGTTTGTTCCAAAAATCACGCTCCTGAAGGTTTCATTCCGTTTGGACTCCGTTTGATATTCCTTTTCTGCGAAACACTGAAATAGGCAAAAAAACAGCAATTTGCACTGGGCCTTGGGTTAATAGGTTAGTCGCAAAAATAATATAAAAGTGTAAAATAAAGCCCATTAACATCCAAAATAGATAATATAATAGCATGGAACAATAAAAAATTATAGATACGTTGGAGACGTATCAACAAGCTTGTGCGAGAATATGATTATTTACATAAAGGCCCATGGCCAAGCATTCAATGGAGTTTGAATTACACCCCCAGCGGGTGGAACTGCACAAATTTAACTTGTTTGTTCAAAAGTTACAAGGCAAGAAAAACATGAAAAGATAAATGGCCACCTAGGCCAGGGGCGCTGCAGGCGGAGTAGACAGGTCGACGGAGGCAGAGGCGTCGGCAGGTGGAGCATCCGACTGGTGGGTCTCGGCTTGGTCAGCATCGGCAGCAGTCGGCATGGCCTCCTGTGGCTCATTGGTCGAGGCCTGATCAGGCTGAGGCCGGCTGCTCGCTCCATCGTCCGGTGTGATGTCCTTGCCTTCCCCGTCCTCATCTTCCTCTCCCTCATCGTTGGAGGTGATCTCCTCCCTCGAGTCCTCCCCCTCCTCCGGGTTCAGCCCGAACCAGCTGGGTGGCACCTCAGCACCTTCTTCTTCCAGCTCCGGGATGAAGATGGCGGTGTCGGCGTACTCGGCGATTGCCGCCGCGCGTTGGAAGTGCTCGCCGCAAACCGCCTCCACCTCTAGTCCGGCCCCCCACCGGAAGGTAGCCAGCTGCGCCAAGCTCAGCTCCGGATACCAGGCCTTGGCGAACTCCAGCGCATTCTTGGTGCCTGCTCGAGCCGTGGCGCCCTTCCAGGCCTCGAACCACTCGACCGCTATCTCTAGCCAGTCGGCACTCTGACTAGGAGTGCGGGCGACCTGAGCTTCCGGCTAGAGCGCGGCCAGCACCTATGACCCGGCATGCTGCAGGTGGCGGAGTAGACGGTGAGCCGGGTCCAGGCGCATCTTGATGGCCAGAAGCTGCTCGCCAAGGTTCCGAGGCGCGTTGGGCGGAATGTCCACGCCCACCCTCCTTCGCTGTTTGCGTCGTGCCTCAATGGCCTGGCTGACGGCGATGGAGTGGCCGGGAAGGAATTTTGTACAAGAAGAAGATCAAAGAGTTAGAAGCAAGAAGCCGGCTCCCGCAGCAGTACAACAAAAGAAGAAGTGACTTACCATAGACCATGTCCTCAATATCTCTGTAGCCGGCCGACAGCAGCTTCTCCCTCTCGGCCCGTTTCGAGCACCGAGTCTCGAACTCGGCCTTGAGGAGCAACTCGCCGTCCTTCAGCCGATGGACCTCCGCCTTGTGCTTCTTCGCCTGGTCCGCCAGCTCCTTCGTCAGGTGGTCGCACTCCTTGGCGGCCTGGCTGCGCTCCTGCTCCTTGGCACAGAGCTCAGTCTCGAGCTCGCCCACGCGCGCCTATAGCTGTGCGGCGGCCTCTACCAAAATAAGAAAGAGACATCAACATCAACCAAAAACAAGAAGTTGCCATAAGATCCAGCCCGACTGCTCAGCAGTCGGCCCAAATCTCGGGAGCTACACCTAGCGGGTGCACTTGCATGCCCCCGCTGAAAGATAAAGCTCATACCTCGGCTCTGGTTCAGGTCGGCGGTCCGCTTGGCCAGCGCCTGGTTCTGAGAGTTGTAGGCAGCCGCACGAAGATTGTGATAATCCTACAGCAGAAGGAAACTCAACACTCGAAAGCTCACCTTGAAGTTCCAGGCCGCCTGCTCAACAGCCGGCCCGGAACTCGGGGGCTACACCCAGTGGGTGCGCTGACGCACCCCCACGGAAGATTACAAAAATCAAAAGCAAGATTGCAAGAGACATACCCGGATGGCTGCCTGCATCTCCAACAGCTCGCTCCTGGACTTTAGGAGGGTGGCGCCATGGGTGTTGAACTACTTCAAGATGCGCTTCACCGCCATATTGAGGACACCAGGGCCGGCCCCTAACGCCCAATCTGGCGGGGCGGCACTGGGGGCCTCGGTGTCGGGCGCCAACGAGCTCGTGGCCCCCACCTCCATCGGCCTTGGTGCCGACACCACCCTTGCAGAGCGCTGGCGCACGGGAACGCGCGTCGTCACCACCCGGCCCACCACCAGCTTGCCGCCAGACAGCGGCACCACTGGCGCTTCAGGCCGGCTGCTCCGCTCGCCAGCAGTCGACGCACGCGGAGGCACCTCCATCTCCGGGATGACAGAGTCAGCCCATCTCCTCTCTAGGGCCGGCTGGTCGGCTCTGGCCCCTCCAGTCGGCACCTGGCCCTCCACCACCAGCGGCTCCGCGGGCTGCGGATTGGTGGCCTTCGGAGCCTTGTCGCGGGATGCCTCCTCCTCCCACGCCTTGGCTGCTGCGCCCGCCTGCTCCTTGGCCGCAGCGTCAGCCTGTGCCGTAGGTGTTGCGTCGGCCTTTGCCCGTGCCGCATCGGCCGCCTCCGCCTTTGCTCGGGCCGTGGTGTCCCTCTCCTGCTATGCCTCTAGCGTGTTCCTCTCCGTCACCTCCCGAAGGCCGGCCGCCGAGTCCACGTGGCGGACGTTTTCGAAGCTGTCTGCGGCCCCAATCACTAAGGTGGACGGGGCCCGCGACAGAGAAAGTGGGGCTCTACGCAAGCATGGCGAGAAAAGGTAAGAAGAGTTTGCAAGAAAAGAAGCGAACACAAGACAAAGATTCTCAACAAAGAAAAGCAAATATACTCACGTGGACACCATTGGGCGCTGCTTCGGGCCCTTCCGGATGATGGCCGCCTTCGCGGCCTCTTGCTGCTTGGTCGCAGCGACCGTAGCCCTGGCCTTCTTGGGTGGCCGACTGCCGTACATCCCAGCGTCGGCGCGACACTTCGACGCGCCGGGTGCTCCAGTTGGCACCGTCAAGGATCCGACGCCAGTCCTGCCAGCGTCCGAGGCGCGGCGCGGCTTGTCGTCTTCCTCATCATCGTCCGACCACTTCCCAATGCCACCTCATGCGGAGCCGCCTGCTCCCTCACCGCCGCCACCTACGACGTCGTCCTCCTCCATGGAGGCCGCCCCCAGCTCGAGGTCGCCCATGTCGCTCTCCGCGCGGTCCGCCAGGTACTGATGGCCTGGGGCTAGCGCGCCAGCTGCCGTTTGGCTTGGGAAGCACCGCGCCATAGACAGACGGTCAGGCGGCATGAGAAGATTGACACAAGCAAGGAAAAAGATTTAGAGACTTACCGGAGGCGGCAGATTGGCATGACTGTACAGTTCCTTGCCGAACTGCCAGCTCTCCTCGTCGAGCTTGCAGTCTGAGAAGTAACTGACCAGCCGGACCACCTCTTCAGTCGGCAGCACCTTGGTGGACATCCGTCACGGCTCCCAGAGCCCACTCATGCTACTGATCAGGTGGGGCTGGGGCTGAAGAGGAAGCAGCTGGCGCTCGACGAAGGCGGCCAACAGATCCGAGGCCTTGAGGCCTTCTGACTCCGTCATCTCTTGGAGCCTTGTGAGAGCGGTGGTGACGGCGGCCGACAGCGTCCTCGGTCGGAACCAGTTGGTGCGAGGCTCGACCAGCGAGCCGGCAAGTTGACGTAGTCCCACATCACATGGATGTTCCGGACGTAGAAGTACGACTTCTGCCAGAGTTTGGCCGACTCCGGCAGAGCGAGGGCTAGGAAGTGGACCCCGGAGCCGGTGCTCCGCACCGCCACACAGGCCCCGCACTGGGCCGCCACGCCTTTGGCGGCGGTGCCGAGCTTGAGGTAGAAGAGCTCCCCCCACAACTCGAGCGTGGGCAAGATGCCGAGGTACCCCTCGCAGAGGGTGAGGAAGGTGGAGAGCAGCACCACCGTATTCGGCATGAGGTGGTGGGGTTGAAGACGATAGAAGTCGAGGAAGGAGTGGAGGATGACACTGACGAGCAGGCCGAAGCTGCGGAGGAAATGAGTCCGAAGACGATGCGCTGGCCCTCCTATGGTGCCGGCGAGATCTCCCTCTCGTGGGGAACCGGCACCTCCACGTGCGCCGCGCGGGGAACCCGCTTCGTCTGGCATAGAAATTCGAGGTCTTCGTCGTGGATGTTCGACCTGTCCCAATCGCCACGAGCCATTGCTTGTGGTAGCTTGGTGGCGGCGTGGCGAGGACGGGCAACGAAGAGCTGTGGCGGTAGTTCAATGGCGTGTCCGTGCGGCAGGAGCGAGGAAGTAGCAGCAAGGAGGAATAAGATGGAGGACGAGGAGGGCGCGCGTGCGTTTTGCCACGCCCCTCCCCCTACTTATAGGCCCGCAGCAGCAGAGCCGAAGGGGCAAGACGTGGGAGGAGTGGGATTAACTACGCCCACACCACGCATGACCCCGCGCATTCTGTGCCTTAACGGTGCATGATCAATGCGCCCAAGAAGAACAACTGCACTCCTCAGCCGCAACGGATCCGTGCGCGCCGAGGCCGTGTAGTGGCGGGCCCGGGCCTGCGGCGACGTCCCGTCACGCGCGTGGGCTGGTAGGCCGGCCTGTCCTGCCGCCAACACGTGGCAAGCCTACAACCCAGTTGGAGCACCACCCGGCGTCCACCATGATGATTCGAATTTGCCAGGAAGCTGACCTGGCCTTGCGCGGCTCGTGATAGTCGGCATCACCTAAAGCCGAACAAAGCAAGAATGCAAGATCACTCGGAGTAGGAAGCTGCTGAGGCTCCTTGATTTGAGCCGCGGCGCCTCACCAGCTTCGGGGACTACCATCGAAGGGATTGACCACGGGTAGCCTCAACAACACCCCATAGTATTTCAAAACATCGGGGCTAGTTGCGCCCCTCACACCTTCCGGTCGAATGGCCGATTCCTTGGGCCGGCTTCTAGAAGATGGCGTGCCCCCAACAGGTGGCTTCAAGGAGCCGGCATCTAGCAGGCAGCCCCGTGCCCCCTCAATGTTTGCACCCATTTACTACGACGAGATGGGGCGTGGCAATAGTGCAACCTGCCACCCCCGAATCCAGTAAGGGTAGAGTTTGGAGATGATCAAACGCAATGAAGACAAGGTGATTTTTGGCGTGTTTATGATAGGTGGTCCTATCATACATCCATGTTGATGGAGACTTCAACCCACGGAGGGTAACGACTGCGCAAGCCCAGCCCATGGAGAGCACTACCCATGAAGGGTCCATGAAGAAGCAATCTTGTCTATGCTATCATGGCTTTCGTTGATGAAGGAATAGCTCCACTCGGGGTAGATCTTCATGAAGTAGGCGATCTCCTTGCCCTTATAAACTTCTTGGTTCAACTCCACAAGCTTGGAGGCTCCCAAGTGACACTTAACCAATCTAGGAGACATCTCTCTCCAAAAGGTAAGAGAAACTCTAGCAGACCCCGCAAATCCCGACCCGCAAAACGCGTTTGCAGTTTGACGGAGATCTCGTTTGTGGGTCGAGAGCGAGCGTGGCCGATCAGAAACCGTAGATGAAACTGCATAATTTGAAAAACAGTTCCGCGGGAGAAACTGCACCATAGTACTACATCACATGCTACATATATTACATGATCAAACACTACAAACACTAGTTCATACTACATACTACATCAGTACTAGTACTAGAGGGGGTGGGGATCTCACGGCGGCGAGCTCGCAGCCATGGACGATGCCATGGAGGAGCTCAATCCTCCTCGTCGGAGCTACCGAGGTCGATGTACTTCTCCCTCTGCTCCTCGCGGATGCGCCGCCACTCGTCGTCCTTCTCCTTGGCGACGAGGTTGAACATAAGGTCTTCGAGCTCCTCATGGTGGCTATGGCACTCCGCCTCCTCGCGCAAGCTCCGCTCGGCAATGGCGGCTGAGACCGCGTCGACATCGGTGACGAAGTCCTACGGTCCGACGACTCCACGGCTCCTGAGCTCCTCGGGCTCCTGCTTCATGGGGATGACCTCGATCTCCTTCGGCTCCTCTACCACTCCCGCTTCATGGGGAGAAGGCTTGCATCAGAAGAGGAGGAGCTCGCAGCGTGGAAGATCTCGCCACGGAGGACGAGCCCGCGGCCGAGGACGGCATACGGCCGTGCCGATGGTCGTATTCGTCTGTCTCGCCAATGAGGAAGCTCGACGGCGGCGAGAGACCATGTTTGGTCCACTTCCTCGCCCCGCGCTTCCTCGCGTCGTTCGAGCGGACATGCCCCTGGCGCTCGGGCTCCCCGCCCCCGCTAGAGCTGCTCCCGGAGCCGCGGCCGGAGCTCCACATGCGGCTGGAGGCGGAAGGGGCTCGCTGGCGGTGAGAAATGTGAGGAGGGGAGTGGGGAATTGCGGATCTCGGTGGCGGCGGGGGGATAGGGTTCCGACACGCAAATGCACCACGAACCCGTAGATATATTGGTCGGGGAGGGCGGTTTGCGGGCCGCGGTAAAAACATTTACGGGTCGGGCAAGTACACGGGCTCTATTCTGGCCAGAAAATTGGGCAGAGCCCGTATACTCACCGGAATTTTGTGGGTTTGCGGATTTTGCAGGGTCTACTAGAGTTGCTCTAATAGATGTTGTTGTTGATATTGAACTCCTTACTCTTGTGCTTCAAAAAATAGTCTTCTCAACACTCAAATACTCTCTCAAATATTTTGGTTGTGGTATGAGAGGAATTTTGAGTGGAAAGCAACTTGAGGATTGCTACCTCTTGAGCACTGCGTTGGTTTTCCCTTGAAGAGGAAAGGGTGATGCAGCAAAGTAGCGTAAGTATTTCCCTCGGTTTTTTAGAACTAAGGTATCAATCCAGTAGGAGACTGCACGCAAGTCACCTTGCACCTACACAAACAAATAAAATCCCTTCACGGCCACTTGCAAAAGTGAAATTTGATAGAGATAATAAGATAAATATTTTTGGTATTTTTATGATATAGATTGAAAGTAAAGATTGCAAAGTAAAATAGATTGGAAATTTATATGATGGAAAATAGACCCGGGGGCCATAGGTTTCACTGGTGGCTTCTCTCAAGATAGCATAAGTATTACGGTGGGTAAACAAATTACTGTCGAGCAATTGATAGAAAAGTGCATAATTATGAGAATATCTAGGCATGATCATGTATATAGGCATCACGTTCGCGACAAGTAGACCGAAACGATTCTGCAGCTACTACTATTACTCCACACATCGACCGCTATCCAGCATGCATCTAGAGTATTAAGTTCATAATAATAGAGTAACAAATTAGGCAAGATGGCATGATGTAGAGGGATAAACTCAAGCAATATGATATAAACCCCATCTTTTTATCCTCGATGGCAACAATACAATACGTTCCTTGCTTCCCTTGTTGTCACTGGGAAAGGACACCGCAAGATTGAACCCATAGCTAAGCACTTCTCCCATTGCAAGAAAGATCAATCTAGTAGGCCAAACCAAACTAATAATTCGAAGAGACTTGCAAAGATAAAAAATCATACATAAAAGATTTTAGAGAAGAATCAAATACTATTCATAGATAATCTTGATCATAAACCCACAATTCATCGGATCTCGACAAATACACCGCAAAAAGAATTACATCGAATAGATCTCCAAGAAGATCAAGGAGAACTTTGTATTGAGATCCAAAGAGAGAGAAGAAGACATCTAGCTAATAACTATGGACCCGAAGGTCTGTGGTAAACTACTCACACATCATCGGAGAGGCTATGGTGTTGATGTAGAAGCCCTCCGTGATCGATTCCCCCTCCGGCGGAGCTCCAGAAAAGTCCCCAAGATGGGATCTCTTAGGCACAGAAGGTTGCGGCAGTGGAAATAGGGTTTCGTGGTGCTCCTAGATGTTTTCGGGGTATGTGGGTATATATAGGAGGAAGAAGTACGTCAGTGGAGCTGCGAGGGGCCCACGAGGGTGGGGGCGCGTCCCCCTGCCTCGTGGCCTCCTCGCTTCTTTCTTGACGTCCACTCCAAGTCTCCTGGATCATGTTTGTTCCAAAAATAACTCTCCCGAAGGTTTCATTCCGTTTGGATTCCATTTGATATTCCTTTTCAGCGAAAGACTAAAATAGGCAAAAAACAGCAATTTGCACTGGGCCTTTGGTTAGTAGGTTAGTCCCAAAAATAGTATAAAAAGGTAAATTAAAGCCCATTAAGCATCCAATATAGATAATATAATAGCATGGAACAATCAAAAATTATAGATACATTGGAGACGTATCAAGGATGCTAGAGATAAGGATCAAAGGTTGGAGTGGAATCCTCTTGATCTCAACACAAGGGTAGATGCAGGGCCGGTCCTGAGATTTTGGAGGCCCGGGGTGAAACTATAATCTGAAGCCCTTCAATATAAATATACTAATAAACATTTTGACGCATTTTAACAAGAATATTTACATCAAATATAGGTAATACATTTTATAACTGTGTCGTTGTGGTGGCCAATGGACACGGCACGGTCTCCTCTCGGTGACTCAGCCTCTGATCTCCCGACTTGGTTATGTCTGTACCGGTCTTGGAAAATTTTGGAGTTAGATGGCTCCATATACATGCACAGTAGATCCTAGAGGCTAGAGATCAAACCATGAATGGGGCTATAATTCTTTAGGAAAACATCGGTCAAGATTTGATTGTTTGTAAGTATAATTCAAAGTACAGTACAAGGAAAAAGATCCAACATACCTCGAATTTTCTGGAGAGCTATACAACAACGCTACTAGGAGTTAGTCCTCATAAATTCCAATCATCTCTATGTGGGAGGTTGGTCCTCATAAATTCAGTACTAAGTAACATGGTACTGTATATGATTTCCTACTTCCAATTGCCAAAAAGAGTTTTACATAGATTGGGTTACTTTCGATCAAGATTCTTTTGGCAAGGAGATAGCGAGAGAAAGAAATATAGGCTGACAAAATGGAGTGTGGTTTGCCATCCCAAGGACCAAGGTGGGTTGGGCAGTCATGACCTTGAGGTTAAGAATAGGGCCCTCCTTGGCAAATGGTTGTTTAAGTTGTTGTTCAAAGATGGTGTATGGCAAACCCTCCTTAGGAGAAAATATGTGGGTTCAAGGCGATATCCTAGGTATACTGGAAGCCTGGGGACTCTCATTTTTGAGCGGGATTAATGGCAACGAAGGAATATTTCTTCCGCTATGGGTCCTTCTCAATTAAGGATGGCTCGAAAATTAGATTTTGTGAGGATAAATGGTTAGGTAATGATACTCTCCGGGAACAATATCCAACTCTATACAATATTGTACGTCACAAGGGTGATACTATTGCCAAGGTTTTGGAATCATTTCCGCCAAATGTGATGTTTAGAAGGGATTTAATTGGACCTAGACTCCAATCATGGAACATACTACTTCAATGATTAACCACGGCACAATTGTCATAGGGGTCCGATTTATCTCGTTGGAACCTACATGGGAATGGGCAATTCTCAGTGGAGTCTATGTATAGAGCTTTGATCCAGTCTGACATGCCAGTTGATAATAAGAAGAAGATCTAGAAGATGAAGATACCTCTTAAGAATAAAATCTTTGCATGGTATCTTCATCGCGGAGTCATTCTTACTAAATATAACCTTGAATTGGCATGCAAGTACGCAATGTGTATTTTATCTGCATGATGAGACAATAAAACATTTGTTCTTCCAATGTAAATTGGCTCGTTCTATATGGCCAGTCACCCATAGCTTCTGGCTTGTATCCTCCTTGTAGTGTTGCTAATATATTTGGCAACTGGTTACATGGCATTGATCACAGGTTCAAAATTCTACTTAGGGTGGGAGCGCTTGCTGTGATTTGGTCACTTTGGCTATGTAGAAATGATAAGATTTTTAATGACAAAAGTACTTCGCTTATGCAAGTTATCTACAGATGTACCGGCCGTTTCGTTTATGGTCCTCTCTACAACGAATGGAGAATCGAGACCTATTTACGGAGGTGTGTACACGATTGGAGGCTACGGCGAGGGATACTTTTACCCAAGATGGGTGGCGGCATGATCTTAGGATTGGGCCACCGATAGTTTAGGCACTATACAGATATACATTTTTATTTGTATTACGTCTTCCTATTTTATTTTCGCTTGTCATGAGGACTTTGTTGGCAGTGTGCATCTTAGTTATGCAGAGGCCGGGTATAATACTTAAACCTTTTAAGTAATAAAGCGCCCCTTTTTGAAAAAAGTAGTTAGTCAAATGTCCACCTACTCAGCTCCAAGTCGTGATATTCCTTGATGTAATCTAGAAAAAAAGATAGTGTTACCTTCTGCTTGTTCCTTTCTGATTATGTTGCTGCCCTATATGTTCATATCCTAAAACTTTATCTTTATCAGCATCATGTCCACGAGCCCATTTTCATCACATAAAAGTCTGGACATGTAGGCAACAGATAATAGATTAGACCGGTGTAGATAGAAAGAATCAAGAAGGCATGCAGATACAGAATGGGGCCATGGGGTACGATATTGGATCGGCACAGAAGAACTACACGGAACAGTCGATGAACTCGTCCGATGAATCAAAGTGAAAAATCTACGACATGGTGGCTCTGGCCGAAAGCTAGGGCTTTGCATTGCGGGGAGTCAGGGAGGAATCAACTCAACCAGTGTATGCGTTGTCTGCGCTGTTTGCTGCCACTGGTGCATCGGCCTTCGGCCATTGGGCTATTCCCAGTATGGAAGCATGCCCTAGGTGGGCCCCTTCATTTTGGGGGCCTGGGCGACTGCCCCTCCTGCCCCCCCCCCAAGGGTCGGGCCTTGGTAGATGGTTCTCTCTTAGAAAATGGATATGGGAAGTGGTACGTTCGTACTGGTTGCTATTTGAGAGTTGGTGGAATGGGTGCGGGTATGTATGGGCAACACCAAAAATCTAACCGTTACACACCTTTATGCACTACTCGATGGGACCGGGTGATAACACAATCATTGGGAGCGATAACACAAAAGGTTTGAACTTTAGGCTTTACAATGAGACCGAATGAAACCTCTCAGTGGGACCGAAGGGCCAACTCGGTGAGATCGATACACTAGGGTTTAGGAAGTGGCTATGTCAAGTGTATCTCAATAAGTCCCGCTGGATTTGTATCAGTGGGACCAAGATTGACTTTAGGACTTTGAACATATATGAATGTGATAATGTGACCGAGGATTTTGAAGCAATATTGTCGGATTACAGGTTCCGGCAAACCCTTGAGGTTCGAACTCTGGGGTGCGCACGAAGATCTCTCCCTAGCTCGCTCTCATAACGATCTCAAGGCCTAGCTCGCCGAACCCAAGGAACAAGAGACATGAGGGTTTATACTAGTTCGGGCCACCGTTGTGGTGCAATACCCTACTCCAGTGTGGTGTGGTGGATTGCCTCGTGGGCTGAGGATGAATAAGTACAATGGATGAATAGCCTCCTGAGGAGAGGTGTTCTTGAGCTCGATGAGTTGTTGAGTCTAAGGATGGTCCGAATGATCCCCCCTGAATGATCCACCCCCCTACTAGGGTGGTGGCTAGTCCTATTGATAGAGGCCCTGGTCCTCTTCCCAAATGTTAGGCGGGAAGGGATCCCACAACGGCCAATTTTGAAGGGAGACAACTAGTAGAAGTTATCCTAACAAAAGGTGGTCTTCGCCTGCCAAAGGCTCTGGTGGTGACGCTGTTGTGGGCTCCGTGGTGACCTCCGCTCTGCCATCTTGCTGGTCTTGGTCTCATTGCACCGATATGGAAACCTTTGCCTAATGCCTCGGGACTCCTTGCCTGCGCCTACCTCTTTACCCGTTGACGCCTGCCTGGCTTCGGTCGTCATGGTTCACGTCACGCGAACCTCGCAAGGTGCCCCCGCCTTGATATCTCCGCTCCTCGGGAGCCAGCCTAGCAAGGCTGCCCCTAAGGAGGTCTTGGTGTCGTCCGCCTCTTGAGGGTTGGCCCCTCGCGAGGGTCTTGAGTCGTTGCTGCCGAAGGTGGGCCGTACCAGGCCACCGGTAGAGCCACGCCATGGGCCGCAGGAAGGCAAGTCTGGGTAGCCCCGTTCCCAGGACGCCGACAGTAGCCCCCGGGCCCAAGGCGCGCTCAGACTTGGCATCGAGGCAAAGCCAAAGGGCAAGTGTGGAGTGCCGTGGGCCCCAACCGCCTGCAGCCTTGATTGACCCGTGGTGATTGACAGGACGTGGGTGTCTCCGCTTCCCCACGCTGCCTCGGCAACTGTCTCGACTGACAAAAGGCTGGTGCACGCCGCAGAGACTTCATTGCCTTCCTTCGCCTTGCTCCTCCTCCCATCATAGCGCCGGTCCGCGATCTAGTTGCTTCACCTGATGCTCTGGAGGAGGCTCTTGCCGTGATGACCCAGCTTCGGGGTGACCTTCGAGGTGCCGATCGTTGTTCGACATCAGGGCGCCTGAAGTTGATCTCGGGGTGGCTGCGGTCCGGCGCGTCCGTGAGGGCGGCCTGGGGTCAGGCCATGGCAGCTTCCGAGGAGGGTAAGCAGGCCGTCGACCAGGCACCGACCGCCCGCGAGGTGGCGTTGAAGGATGCCGAAGCCTCGAAGGAGCATTGCCGGTTGATGGAGGCCAAGCTGGAGACCATGCGCAATGAGCGCGCAGCCGATGCTCGTGATCGCAAGGCGGAGGAGGAGAAGATGAAGGCCCGAGAAGGCGCGGTCGCCGGTCACGACACCGAGCTGAAGCAGTCGGCGAGGGCGCAGGCCGCAGCCTCCTGGAGAAGCTGGAGAAGAAGGTGGAGGCGGAGAAGACTCAACTGGAAGCCAAGGCGAAGGTTCTTGCTTAGGATTGTGCAACCTTCAAATCTCTTGAGGAGAGGTCCCATGAGGCACTACGGGTGTTGGTGTCATAACCGGCGGATCTTGGGTAGGGGGTCCCAAACTGTGCGTCTAAGGTGGATGGTAACAGGAGGCAGGGGACATGATGTTTACCCAGGTTCGGGCCCTCTTGATGGAGGTAATACCCTACGTCCTGCTTGATTGTTCTTGATAATATGAGTAGTACAAGAGTTGATCTACCACGAGATCAGATAGGCTAAACCCTAAAAGCTAGCCTATGGTATGATTGTATGTTGTCCTACGGACTAAAACCCTCCGGTCTATATAGGCACCGGAGGGGTCTAGGGTTACACAAGGTCGGTTAAAAGGAGGAGATATACATATCCGTATTTCCTAGCTTGCCTTCCATGCCAAGTAGAGTCCCATCCGGGCATGGGACGAAGTCTTCAATCTCGTATCTTCATAGTCCAATAGTCCGGCCAAAGGATATAGTCCGGCTGTCCGAAGACCCCCTAATCCAGGACTCCCTCAGTAGCCCCTGAACCAGGCTTTAATGATGATGAGTCCGGCGCGCAGTATTGTCTTCGGCATTGCAAGGCGGGTTCTTCTCCGAATCTTGAATATCTGTTAAGTACTATCCGGCCCCATAAATGTTGGACTTCTTGGCTTCTGTGCTCAATAAGGGCTATCTTCCATGCGTCGAACGAATACGAGGAGCCAGGGCGTTTTTACATTCGCCCCCCTAGCCAGGTAAATAAATTGTCTATTAAAGGGATGGGGATTCTTAGATCCAATCCACCATCCTCCCACGGCGAGAATCCATCGGAGCGCGCTTCGGAAAAAATCCACTCCAACATGGCCGACCACCGCAGCTCCTCCTCCCGCCCCCGTAGCCCTAAGCCCGGTGATTGGGAGAGGTGTTCAGTCCCACGCAGTCGATTAGTAGAGCTGCAGACTCAGGGATTTCTCCCTCCAGCGTATATGGTCCCCGTCCGAGCCGGGCTCGCCACCTATAATGGTGGGGAGCAAGCGGAGAGCTTCCCCAGCCCCTCTAAGGGGGAGCGGGTGTGCCTTGTTCCTTACTTACTAAGGGGACTCGGATTTCCAATTCATCCGTTCCTCCGCGGGCTCCTAGAGTTTTACGGTCTCCAACTGCATAATTTCACCCCTGCTTCCATATTACACATCGCTGGCTATGTTGCCCTTTGCGAGCTATTTCTGGGCTGCGAGGCTCATTTCGAGCTGTGGAAAAGGTTATTTTGCCTTGTGCCCCGCACACAGAAGGGGTCACTTTATCAAGTGGGTGGAGCCGAAATATGGCGCATCGCCGAAACCGGATACCTGTCCGGTACTCTGAAGAAGACATCTGAAGACTGGCCTTCGGAGTGGTTTTATATGGAGGACGTCCCCCTTCTAGACCCTGTTCGGCGGGGCCTTCCTGAGTTCAACAATGCTCCTCTGAAGAAACACCGAAGCTGGCGCCCACGGAGCCCCCAGGAGGAAGACAACGGAGAAGTCCTTTACCTGATGAACCGGATTAAAGCGCTGGCTCAATCAGGATTTACAATAATCGAGGTTATGTCAATATGCATAACGCGGGGAGTGCAGCCACTTCAATATCGAGGGCACCCCCTGTGGTGTTTTAACGGGGAAGATGATGCCACCCGTTGCGGGTGTAAGGGACCGGACTCCGCTGCTGCTTTAGCAAAAATTCTATCCGAGTTGTTCAAGGGAGAGGAAGAGGAGTTCATCCGTATCAAGCTACGGGATGGATTCTCCATGTACAGCCCTCCAAGCTGGGTGAGTTATACCTCTTTACTCCCGTTCTTCCCGCATTCTTCATCGTAGGTACTCACCTTGCCATTTTACGACAGGAACTGCGAAAAGCTGTAAGGGAGGTCAACAGCCCATCTCCACAACCAGAGGACCCTGGTCGGGCCCTCGGTCCTGGACTCGAAGAGGATCCGGACATATTCGTGGAGCTGATAGACAGGCAATTCTATCAATTGAGCTGTGATGACGCCATGGTGGCCATAACGGCCGAGTATCCTGGACTGCTCCCTGCGTCGCACGTAAGAAAAACCAAAATCCCAACTCCCCAAAATAGGATCCCCTTTTAGACACTTCACCTACCGTACAAAATGGTGTTTTACAGGGAAGGCATTCAGGACGTCATGTCGAGCCTGCAGCAACTCGCCAACAAGAGGCACCGAAGCCGGGTAGGCCAAAAAGGAAGGTGGTCAGGACGGAGACGCCGGCACAGAGATATGACACAAAACCTCGCTCCGTGGTTGTCGTCTTTGTCAAAATGCAATGACATCCATGCTTCTTTAATAGAAAAAACGCTCGCCGGAGTATATCCGGAGAGGCTGCCGATCACGCTTCCACCAATCAGGCTCCAGGGCCGAACACAGAGGCGGAGGCCAACATGGGGCGGATGCCGGATGCTCCTCCTATATAGGATGCGGATAGACTATCCGCTACAAATTCAGAAGTGGAGAGCGCCATGAATCATAGGTGTCGTCGGGCCGTACTCCGTGACGCTTACTTCTCACCAGAGGCATTTGATGCCTTCAATTCTAGAGATGCGTACCTCCGTGCTGCTCAAAATGGTCTAGCCAGAGCCATGGACCAGTATGTAAGGGATATACGCGTAAGCAAATCTGATGATTATATGTATCAGTAGCACCTGAGACTTGAAATAGTTGACGCAACTGATTTAAGGATCATTATTTGTGCAGGTTCTTATGGAGAAGAATTCCCAACTGTCTCAAGAGCTGGACGAATGCAAGGCCCAGCTGGAAGCCGCTGTTGCCGCATTTAAGGAGTCCAAAAAGGGTCCCCCTGGTAATTTTTTGTCTATTGCAAAGAATATCGGTACAAAGTAGTATGCGGCATGTATGCACACCTAACAATAGATGTTGCAGGTGGCCCCGGAGTGAATCCCGAGGCCGTGGAGGCGGATACGGCACGTGATGATGAATAGCAAAATGCTGGCGAGCGCGTGCTGACATGAGTCAGGCAGGAGATAAATGATCTCCAAGATGCCAATATCCGGCTGGGCGTGGAACTGAAGGATGTCCGATCCCATCTTGCGGACTCCATGAAGGAGAATAAACGGCTTCAGCGCGGCATTTTTAGTAAGTGCTTGAACGAACTTTTTTTAAAGAAGTTCGGCGGAGAAGCCTGCTAACAGCGTTATGTCTGCAGGTATGCTGACGGGTTGTCCCGCGAAGGAGATGCCCGGGTCTTCAGGTGATCTTCTACCAGAGCTCTCACAACTGCACGAACAAGTTCGGCAGGTGATGCAGAGTATTGCTCAAGCCTTGTGGCCATCCGCGTCCCCGCCAGGAGGCATGGGGGAGATTATAGAGACGCTAAAGGGAGCGCGGCGGTGCTTCCGATTATGGAAAATATCAGCCTGCCGACAAGGTGCGGGGGAAGCCTGGGCTATGGTGAAGACACGATATACCAAGGATGACCCAAACCACATGGCCGAGGTCGGACCTGTGGGGCCCGATGGGAAAGACATCCCCGTCAGTTTAGTGTATGATAAAGTAGAATTAGCCGCAAAGTATTCCGAACAGGATTGTAGGCTAGACAGCCTGTTGGAGGGTATAGAAGAAGAATTTAATCAGTCTTAGTGACTGTGTACTTCAAGTGACATATGTAATGTCCCTAGCCGGATTGTAAATCATTTGTCATGGCGGACCTTTTCACTTCAACCTCTGGACCCGATAGTCCGGAGTGTATCCGAATACCCGCTCGGTTAGATAAAAACCGGGGTATGCATGGAAACCAGGCGTAGGGGTCATAAGTGCTTGAACAGACAAGTACCCAACTAGCTATGTTATATTACATGGATAGTAAGAAACATCTTCCAGGGAGAATAGTTCCGTTAAGGGTTCCTTTCCCTGGGTACGCATGCCCTAATGTGCATGTCTGAACTGCGAAACGCGGGTTAAAAACATCTGGGGGCGTGTAGTAATTTAAATGAAAGTCATCTTTTATTCGCCGACCGAATATTCCCTTAAGAACGCTAGCTTTCGGCTTCACCCAGTCTGAGGTACACATCCGGCTGACCTGGCAGTAACAATCGCAGAGGTGCTCCCCTTATGCCCTAGCCGAATTAACGGGAATGTAGGGCATAAATACAAGAGCCAGGCAACCCAGCTTGGCCAAAACATAAGTCATATCGATGCATATAATGGCAAAAAAAGGTACATGCGGAAGAATAACACATGTGCGGGGCATAAAGCCCGGAAAGGCAATTATATTAAGCTTCTGTATAGGAAGCCACCAGGTATATTGAGCGCGGTTAGTGCATCAAGATTGTGTAACCAAGACACAAATGTAGCCCCTTAGGGCCTTGAAGAGAAAAGAGGGAAAGAAAGAGAGAAAAAATAGGTGTGCAAAAAATTCATGGAGGTAAGGAGACGAACATAGAGTCCGGCGCTAGGCGTAGAATCTTCGGAGCCTGGCTGTGTTCCATGGGTTTGGCCCGAGTCGATTATTCGACGCGTCCCGCAGATGGTACGCTCCACCGGTCAGAACCTGGTCGATAATGAAGGGACCTTCCCATTTGGGCTTGAGCTTGTTCTTTTTCTTCTCCTGCAGGTGTAGAACTAGTTCGCCAACGTTATAGGTTTTGGCCCTCACTTATCTGCTTTGATACCTTCGAGCCTGTTGCTGATAGAATGCGGAACAAGCTTTTGCCACGTCGCGCTCCTCCTCCAGGGCATCCAAACTGTCCTACCGATCGGGCTCGGCCTCTCTTTCTTCGTACATGCGCACTCGAGGTGAGTCATGAATTATGTCGCAAGGCAGCACCGCCTCAGCGTCGTACACCATAAAAACGGTGTGTATCCGGTAGTGTGATTCGACGTGGTCCGCATGCCCCATAGTACGGAGTCGAGCTCCACTACCCAATGAGTGTCTGATTCCTTTAAAGACTGGACTAATCTGGGTTTAATGCCGCTCATGATAAGACCATTCGCTCATTCGACTTGACAGTTAGTTTGTGGATGATAGACAGAAGCATAATCGAGCTTGATGCCCATGTTGCTGCACCAAAGTTTCACCTCGTCGGCTGTAAAGTTCGTGCCGTTGTCAGTGATGATGCTGTGGGGGATGCCATAACAGTGTACAACCCCGGATATGAAGTCTATCACCGGTCCGGATTCAGCTGTTTTGACAGGTTTGGCTTCTATCCATTTGGTGAATTTATCCACCATGACCAGTAAGTATTTTCTCTTATGGGTTCCCCCTTTGAGGGGTCCGACCATATCGAGCCCCCAGACCGCAAAGGGCCAAGTAATGGGGATTGTTTGGAGGGCGGTAGGTGGCATGTGGCTTTGGTTTGCAAAAAGCTAGCAACCGACACAATGCTGTACCAGATGATGTGCATCTGCTCGGGCCGTCAGCCAATGAAAACCTGTACGGAAGGCCTTGCTTACAAGGGCCCGGGCTGCGGCGTGGTGGCCGCCAAGTTCGGCATGAATTTCTGCCAAAAGCTTCCGCCCTTCCTCTTCAGAGATGCACCTTTGAAGGACTCCGGTTGTGCTTTTCTTATAAAGCTCTCCCTCATG
Source organism: Triticum dicoccoides (assembly GCF_002162155.2). Lineage (NCBI taxonomy): Eukaryota > Viridiplantae > Streptophyta > Magnoliopsida > Poales > Poaceae > Triticum > Triticum dicoccoides. The sequence continues at coordinate 442,559,044 of NC_041386.1, forward strand.
GACCTTGTAGGCTTTAGATCGCCGCACTATGCAGCGGGCCTCGTTTTGGTCCTCGGGTAATTCCTGTCTGGTTAGGTAGGCCAGGAATGGTTTTGTCCATGGGGCGATGACGGCCATTATCACATGGGCTGAAGGTGTTATTTCGGTGGCAGAGCCTCCGATTGTGTCAAAGTGTTCGGCGTCTGGGGTTGTGATCGGGTCCGGACTATTTTTGCCGGTGTGCCCTTCCCATACCACGGATGGTTTAAACAGTCTTTCCAAGAAGATGTTCAGTGGGACAGGGTCGCGTTTAGCGCCGGTACGGGCTAGGATGTTCGCCTCCTGGTTGTTTTCCCGAGCCACATGATGGAATTCAAGCCCCTCGAACCGAGCTGACATTTTGAGGACAGCGTTGCGATATGCCGCCATTTTCAGATCCTTGGCATCAAAGTCTCCATTTATTTGGGATATTGCAAGGTTCGAGTCCCCACGCATCTCTAGGCGTTGGATGCCCATGGAGACTGGCATCCGGAGGCCGTGTAGTAGGGCCTCGTATTCAGCTGCGTTGTTGGAGTCTGTATATAGTATTTGGAGCACGTATTGCACCGTATCTCCGGTGGGGGATGTCAGGACAACGCCAGCCCCCAGACCAACTAGCATTTTAGAGCCCTCGAAGTGCATGATCCAATTGGAGTATGCGCCGTACTCTTTAGGGGGTTCGGCTTTTGTCCATTTGGCTACGAAATCAGCCAGTACTTGCGACTTAATGGCTCGTCGTGGCTTGTATGTTATGTCGAACGGGAGGAGCTCGATGGCCCATTTGGCAATCCGGCTCGTGGCATCGCGGTTGTTTATTATGTCATTGAGTGGTACTTCGGAGGCCACCATAATCGAACACTCTTGAAAGTAGTGTCGTAATTTCCGGGATGCCATAAATACCGCATATGCTATCTTTTGGTAATGTGGGTTCCATGATTTGCATGGAGTGAGAACGGTGGATACATAATATACTGGCTTTTGAAGTGGGAATTTATGTTTGTCCATCTCTCGTTCGATGACGAGCACTGCGCTTACAACTTGGTGAGTTGCCGCTATATATAATAGCATTGGTTCGCCAACAGTTGGCACGACCAAGATTGGGTTGGTGGCCAGGATGGCTTTTATTTCTTCCAGTCCGGCCGTGGTTGCGTCCGTCCACTCGAAGTGCTCGGTGCACCGAAGAAGGCGATAAAGGGGAAGTGCCTTTTCTCCTAATCGGGAGATAAAGCGGCTTAAAGCCGCCACACATCCAGTCAATTTCTGGATTTGCTTGAGGTCAGTTGGGATAGCCAACTGTGACAGAGCTCGGATTTTAGCCGGATTTCTTCAATTCCTCTACTGGAGATGATGAAGCCTAGGAGCTTTCCGGCGGGAACGCCGAAAACGCATTTTTCCGGATTGAGCTTAATGTCGTATGTTCGGAGATTGGTGAATGTGAGCCTCAAGTCGTCTATTAAAGAGTCGACGTGTCTGGTTTTAATGACCACATCGTCTACATATGCCTCCACAGTCTTGCCGATCTGCTTTTCCATACATGTCTGGATCATGCGTTGATATGTTGCGCTGGTGTTTTTGAGCCCGAAGGGCATTCTGTTAAAGCAGAGAGGGCCGTATGGCATTATAAATTCTGTTGCGGCTTGATCAGACTCTGCCATCTTAATCTGGTGGTAACCGGCGTATGCGTTGAGGAAGCACAATGATCCGTGTCCTGCGGTAGCGTTGATGATTTGATCGATGCGAGGGAGTGGGAAGGGATCCTTTGGACAAGCCTTATTAAGGTCTTTGAAGTCGACACATAGGCGTCAGGATTTGTCCTTCTTTGGTACCATCACCAGGTTTGCTAGCCAATCCGAATGTTTTATTTCTTTAATGAATCCGGCTTCCAGTAGCTTGGCCAGCTCCTCTCCCATGGCTTGTCGCTTAGGTTCAGAGAAACACCAAAGAGTATGCTTGACTGGCTTGAATCCTTTTAGAATATTAAGGCTATGCTCGGCCAATCTGCATGGGATTCCTGGCATGTCTAAAGGATGCCAGGTGTAACATCCCAAATTTTCAATTTGGAATGTTATACATTAGATCATAAATGCATATCATATTTTATTCTGCTTTTGGTTTTGATCCTAGAAATTCTACGCAACTCAAGGACCCACGGAGAGAGTTGGGGATTTCGTTATTTTCATATTTGAGTTTTCTCAAATTTTGAGAATAGGATCATTTGATTTTATTTATTTTATCATCAATTATTTCTATTACAAAAATATGGGAGAGGGAATAAAATGACTTTCCCAAAATAAAGAAATATTGAGGATTTAATAATAAAATCAAATAAGATTTTATTTCGGAGTTTTTCGTTATTTTATTTGAATTTAGGAAAATGTGCGTTTTTCAAAATTGCATTTAGGCCCCAAATAAATGTTCATCTTGTGCGGCTTGATTTTAGAAGCCCGGGAAAATTTATTTCGGGATTTTTGGAGCCCGTTTAGTATTTCTTTTTATTTTTCTTCCGTGCGTAATTATTTAAAAAAAACGAACCGACCTAACGGGCCGTGTCCGACTAGGACTCCGGCCCGACTAGGCTATATAAGCCGGGGGAGGAGGCCCAGCCGAAAGCCTAAGCCGCCCCAGCCCCAGCGCCGCGCCGCCGCCGCCTGCCAGCGCCGCCGCCGCCGCCTCGCCGCCACACGCCGCTCGAGGTTCGCCGCGCCTCGATTTCCGTGTTGGTTTTATTTATTTATTTTTTTGGAAAACCGTTCTGTTTTTCCGTCGGTTTTTTTAGTTTCGGTGTTTTAAATAGATCTGTTTTTCCGATTTATTAAATAGCGAGCGTTCGTCCGTTCGTTCGTTCTAACGAACGTTCGTCATTTTTCTTTTTCTCGGATTTAACCCGCGATTTTTCTGATCGCGATCCCTGATCCGATTTTCTTTTTAGTATAACTTTTCGCTCGTTTATCGGAATCAGGCGATTCAAGCGCCTGGAGTTTGTCTCGAAACCCTCTATCTGTTTAACCAACTTAAACAAGTTTTTGCTACTGTAAAATTTGCCTTAGATCCAGATTAGTAGAACGAAGTTGTTTTCTTTCGCCGTTTGACTTTCGTTGCTTCGTTCGATTTGATTCTTTTTGCAAACCGGAGTTCTTAAGTTGAACCTTCTGGTTAGATCTCTTATTTGACTTTTACCTGTGCATTAGATGAGTGCTTAATGTATGCTTGTTTGTTTGTCCGCGATAGAATACCCGGAGTGCGCCGCCTGTTACTTCGAATCGCTAGGTTTCCCGGATCATCAGCAAGGCAAGTAACACTTTGATCATACCTTTCCTACTACCCAGTTTTATTGCATTAGATCAATCCTCACACATTGCATGATTAGGATCTAATTAAATTGTGGGATGGGAAGTAGTTGAGGTAGTACCTATTACCTATTTATTATCAAACCTTTGGGAGTTACTTCTATGTTTGCTTATTATGCCATGCTATGCTAGTAGATGTGGATTGGGTGAGTGATATCCATGACAGATGTGAGTTTGTTAATTAATGGTTTGTCTAAGGTGGCAACTTCAACACACATCTGGGTGGATTGAGGCACCTGGGTATTCCAGGACTTGCCTATTTTCTTTTGGACCGCCACCCAGGCTCAAAGGGATCATGAGAATATTCATACTAGAAACTTCCGTGTGCAGCCACAAGCTATTATGGGCTCTAGCATAGTTGACTAAGTCGTGCGAACTCTTACAGTGGTAGACTAGCAGATGTAGGGGATGTAGGTGGTATGGTCTACCCGATCGTAAGGTGCTAGCACTTCTGAAAGACTATGTCTCGGTCATCCGTCTTCTCAAACACCGTGTAGTGTGAGAAACCAAACGGAGGCGATCGAGTCTTGTGGGGAAAAGTGCGCAAACCTCTGCAGAGTGTAATAAACTAATCATGGTTAGCCGTGTCCCCGGTTATGGACATCTTAAGTATCTAGTACCTGGATTATCATGTGAATCTCAACATGTTACCCTAAATTAATTTTGTTGGGCTTTGTTTAATGATAATGCTTAATTGGGATTGAGAATGCTGTCAACCATTCTCAATGTTTAACAACTACCATGATAGTTAAATAAATTTATTCCTTTGAAGTAGGGAAAAATTGGCTTTACACAAAACTGTAACCATAGAGCTTTCCACCAGCCAAATATGCATATAGTATAGCTGTTTCATTCCATTACTCTCTATGTGTTACCTTGCCAGCATATTCCATGTGCTGACCCGTTTCGAGCTGCAACGTTAATGTTGCAGACTTTTCAGACGATGATTAAGGAGTTTTTAGGTCGTGGTTCTATACTCAGTGATGCCGTTGGAGTTGATGGACTCACTTATCTTCCAAGCCTTCCGCTGTTATCGTTATTAGATGGCCTTAAGCCATATTTATTGTAATAAGTTCTCTATGGAGACACTCGATGTAATAAGTGTGTGATTGCTACTCTGTTATAAATCCTCCGAGTACTGTGTGGTGTCAGCATTACTGATCCAGGGATGACAACGGAACACAGAGATCAGACTGTTTGAGGTCTGGTCGCTACAGAGATGGTATCAGAGCACACACTGACTGTAGGACACGACCACTAAGCTAAAGACCTAGATCACTATCCTCTCTTTTCTCTTCTAACCTCTCATCTTTTCTACTCTTTTAGGATGGCGAATGCAAGGAACAAGTTCACACAACCGGATGAAGATACACCCTTTGGACGTCACTTGAAGGAAGTCACTAGATACCTGAACATAGGAGTACCAAGCTTCACCGGAACCTACAATGCCACTTTACCTGAGGAAGGGCGTTGGATGATTCAAGTTCAAGTTCCAGGAAGGACGTTCATGCCAGTCACTGAGCCCATAGAGTTTTCTTTTGATGCACCAACTTGGAGTCTAGGAATGAGCATGGCAGCTCACATCGCCATGGGACGCATTAGAGAAGTCTACCGCAATGATCTCAAGGATACTATCTACCAGATTTGTGGGCGCCGCGATAAGCACTGGGAGATGATCAGCACCAGAAAGGATAGATCAATTGCATCTTTTATCTAGAAATTAAACCAACACATTTGACGACAGGAGAACCAGATGTGCTCCGACATGATAGATCTGAAGAAGGCAAGGACAAGAATCAAGGAACTGGAGGAAGAACTCAAGGCTACACGTGAAGATTATGAAGAAGAAATTGAAGTATTGGTGGATAATAATGCCGACCTAACATAGAAGATCGAGATATTTATGGGAGACCCTACGCCAGTAGATGAAGATGAAGAACCCAAGGAGATACGCCCGGAAGACTACATCATCATCGATGACACCGATTCAGATCCAGATAATAGCGATGATGACTATATTGATGAAGCTGGAGCAGATATCATGGAGTCTGCAACCGAAGAATATTTCTAGTAGACCACCCCATCAGTAGTAGTAGTCCACCATGTAAATACAGTAGTCCGAGCACTTTTGCGATAGTTAGATCGATTGTATGCCCTTGTTTGATTGAATGAAGTGAATTGTTTGCTTTTGCCTCATGTGCATATGGGTAGTGTTTTCTCTTTAGACCCCCTCTATTCTTACATCTCATCTTTTCTAAACCCTCAGATGCCTCCGAGACGTGACCCGGATTTACCTTTCCACCGGAGCTCACCCAGTTGATCTAGCAGCAGAACACATTGATGCAGTTTCTAGTCCAGAATCAGAACCAGGGGAACAACAACAACAACCCACCACCACCACCACCCGTTGATCACTTAGCCCGTTTTCTTAGGCTGAATCCGCCGGTGTTTTCCAGTAGCACCGAGCCGATATTAGCAGATGATTGGATCCACAAGACAGCTAGAGAGTTGACCACAGCATGATGCACAGATGCAGAGAAGGTGAAGTTTGCCGCACATCAGCTTGAAGGACCTGCAGCATCATGGTGGGAGAATTTCACAACCACTTTCCCTGTCGACACTGTCACATGGGACCAGTTTCAGCAGGCTTTCCGTACCGCCCATGTTTCAGTAGGAGCCATGGCCATGAAGAAGCGTGAGTTTCGCAACTTGCGCCAAGGAGGACGGACAGTTGGCCAGTATGTGGAGGACTTTAGTAAGTTAGCACGTTATGCCCCAGATGACGTCGCTACGGATGCAGCAAAGCAGGAGAAGTTTCTGGAAGGACTGAATGATGAGTTGAGCATGCAGTTGATGGTAGCAACCTTCAACAACTACCAGGAGTTGGTAGATCGTGCACTTATGATTGAAGGGAAGCAGCAGCAAATTGAAAATCACAAGAGGAAGTATGGACAAGGAAAGTACAATTCAGGAGCTCAGCATAAGCCACGTTTTACCCCTAGACCGGGAGGACATTTTCAGCATACCCATGGAGGAGGTAGCTCGCAAAATCACAATGGCACTAGGAATGGTAATGGGAATGGAGGAAGCAACGGCCAAAATCGCACCAACCCATCAACCCCAGCCAAGAAAGACCTGAGCCAAGTCACTTGCTTTAAGTGTTCGAAGACCGGACATTATGCCAATGAATGTCCTGAAATACAAAATGGAAATAGCAATGGAAGCTCTGGGAAGAAGCCGAACCCTTTCAACAGGGGACAGGTGAACCACATTAGCGTGGAGGAGGTTGAAGCTCAGCCTGATGCAGTAATAGGTAAGTTTTTGGTTAAGTCATTTACTGCACTCATTCTTTTTGATACTGGTGCATCACATTCATACATCTCAAGGGGATTTGTGGATAAGTATAACCTGTCAACCCAAGCCCTTAGGTCACCCATGTTAGTAACCTCGCCTGGAGCAGAATATATGGCTAGTCGATGGTGTGATCGGTTACCATTAAGGATTGGTAACTATGTTTTTCCCTCAGACCTAATAGTATTGGAATCCCAAGGATTGGATGTGATATTAGGCATGGATTGGTTGTCAAAGTATGAAGGGAATATTGAATGTGCTAGTAAGTCAATTTTGCTTACCACCCAGAAGGGAGAAGGATCAAGTATGTATCCCGACATGTGCCAAAGAGGGCTCAAGTAAATTGCTTAACAGGAGTTGTGCAGGAGGAAGTACCAGTGGTAAGGGATTTCCCTAAAGTATTTCCAGAAGAGTTTCCAGGCATGCCACCGGATAGAGATATTGTGTTTTCGATTGAGCTATTGCCAGGCACTGGGCCAATATCAAAGAGACCATATAGGATGCCAGCAAAGGATTTGGTGGAAATTAAGAAGTAGATTAAGGAGTTACTGGATAAGGGATATATTTGCCCAAGTTCTTCGCCTTGGGGATCGCCAGTACTTCTAGTGGAGAAGAAGGATGGATCGTTAAGGATGGTTGTTGATTATCGAGGATTGAATGAAGCAACGATCAACAACAAGTACCCACTACCGATGATCAATGATCTGTTTGATCGATTGCAAGGAGCTAAGGTATTTTCCAAGATTGATCTGCGATCAGGATACCACCAGTTGAAGATTCGAGAACAGGATATACCTAAGACAGCTTTTACCACCAGGTATGGGCTATACGAGTATACCGTTATGTCATTTGGTCTGACTAACGCACCCGCATATTTTATGAACATGATGAACAAAGTATTTATGGAGTTTTTGGATAAGTTCGTCGTAGTGTTCATTGATGATATCCTGGTCTACTCGAAGAATGAAGAGGAGCATAAGGAACATTTGCGTTTGGTACTTGGAAAGCTCAGAGAACATCAATTATATGCCAAGTTCAGCAAATGTGAGTTTTGGTTGAAGGAAGTAGGATTCCTCGGACACGTTATATCTGGAGAAGGTATAGCAGTTGATCCTGCTAAAGTTGATACCGTGACCAAGTGGGAAGCACCAACCACCATGGGAGAGATCTGGAGTTTCCTTGGACTCGCAGGATACTACCGGAGATTTATTGAGAATTTCTCAAAGATTGCGAAGCCTATGACTGAGTTGTTGAAGAAAGATACCAAGTTCATATGGACGGAGGAATGTGAGGCTAGTTTCCAGGAGTTGAAGAAACGTTTGGTAACCTCACCAGTGTTGATTTTGCCAGACCAGACCAAGGATTATGAGGTGTATTGCGACGCTTCACGTCGAGGACTTGGAGCAGTGCTTATGCAGGAAGGGAGAGTTGTTTCATATGCCTCAAGACAACTTAAGCCACATGAGTTGAATTATGCTACGCACGACTTGGAGTTAGCAGCCGTAGTGCATGCACTGAAGACATGGAGACACTCAATGTAATTAGTTTGTGATTGCTACTTTGTTATAAGTCCTCTGAGTACTGTGTGGTGTCAGCATTACTGATCCAGGGATGACACCGGAACACAGAGATCAGACTGTTTGAGGTTTGGTCGCTACAACAGGCAAATATATCCCAATTCTCGCGCAGAAACTCCCGTAGTGCAGCGTCTACAGCGGGGTCTAATTGTGCCCCAATGGGTGCTGTTTTTGTAGGCTTCTTTGGATGGACTTGGAATTTAACTATTTCGTCCGCTGGTTTAAAGAAGGTGGACCTAGATCTTTTGTCTAGTACCACGTTGTCCCTGTCCACCGTGGAGCGCAGCGCGGTTAACTCCTCCGCCACAAGGGCTTGGGATAATGCCTCGAGGGCTAGTGCGGCTGTTTTGTTCTTGGCACGGAGTGCTATGTACGGATCACTAGCTAGAGTGATAATTCCCTTGGGTCCGGGCATTTTGAGCTTCATGTACCCGTAATGGGGTATGGCTTGAAAAATCGTGAATGCCTCCCGCCCTAGAAGGGTGTGGTATCCGCTACTAAACGGGGCCACTTGGAATGTAATTTCTTCGGGCCTGTAATTCTCCGGAGTGCCGAATACCACATCAAGTGTGATTTTCTCAGCGCAATGGACCTTCTGACTACGGAAGATTCCTCGGAAGGTCGTACTGCTTTGCTCAATACGGTTGCTGTCTATTTCCATTTTGTGGAGAGTTTCCTCATAGATGAGGTTTAATCCGCTGCCGCCGTCCGTGAGCACCTTAGTGAGCCGAAAGCCGTCCACAATTGGACTGAGGATCAAAGCGGCTGGTGCTCGGGCTGTTTGGAATTTAGGTTCTTCACTGGCATTGAAGGTGATAGCCGTGTCGCTCCATGGATTTATTGCTGCCACGTGGCAGACTTCGGCAAGGCTGCGGAGTGCTCGCTTACGCCTATTATTTGAGGCGAAGGTCTCAAAGACCATTAATACTGTGTTGTTATCCGTGGGAAGGTGCTATGAGGTATTTTGGGTGAGAAGATCCTCACCGCTTTTGGCCACCTGCCGGAGTACCCAACATGCTCTAAGGCTGTGTGTTGATATGGTATCCGCTGTACTATGGATTTTGCAGGGGCCGTTGAGCCATCCCTCCAATACGGTTCCACGCCCTGTAGTGGGCTTTTGCTTCTTTGTAATTGAGTCGGGCGACTTATGAGAGTGCACCCTTTTAGTTTGGTCTGGGGGTTTTGTCAGAGCCGGATTATCCCAAAATTGTGTTTGGGTTTTCCAGGCACTTTCCATCGCACAGTATTTCCGTACTACGGCCGCCAAGTCAGCGAAGTGTGCTACGTCACGGCGACTTATGGCATTGAGGACTCCCTTGTCCGTACAATTGTTGCAAAACAACAAAATTGCATCTTCCTCGCGACAGTCCTTGACCTTGTTCATTACAAGGAGGAATCTGGCCCGATAGTGATGTACTGTCTCTTGGGGCGCTTGCCTAATGTGGGAAATATCGTTTGTATCTGGGTGGGTGGGTGGATTTAAGTCCAGACCTTGACCCAATCTATGATCCCGGGGCGGGGGAGTTTCCGATCTGGGAAGTTCGGGCTCTGGGATGTTGCCCTGTGGGTTCGGTATGCGGCCTGATTCTGGATTCCATGTCAGGGTGGTGTCCTCCCGTGAGCGAGTATCTTGTTCGGAGAGCTCGCGAATCTGGACATAGTTCGTCCTCGGGATGGAGAATCGCCGCATTGCTCCTCCACCACCGCTATCTGATGGGTGACTGGCGGAGAGTTAATCTCCCTTTGGTCGGGTTTAAGCCCGATCCGATCGTAGTCCGTAGTGACTCCTAGAGCGGCAATGCGATCCAAGAGCTCATTCAAAGAGGAGAGCTCCATTGGATCCATCTGCTCAGCAAATTTTGAGCCGATGTGGAGGCTACTTTCGATGACCCGAGAGGTCATCGTTAGCGCAGCGGCCGAGCGGGCGGTCATGACGAAGCCGCCTAGTCGGAGAGTTTGGCCTACAGCCAGGGCTCCCCCAAAGGTGATGTTGTCCTTGACAACAAGGCGAGCCATCTTCCTTATGATGAAGACACATTGGAACTCTCAATGAAAGCACCAATGTCGGTGTCAAAATCGGCGGATCTCGGGTAGGGGGTCCCGAACTGTGCGTCTAAGGCGGATGGTAACAGGAGGCAGGGGACACGATTTTTACCCAGGTTTGGGCCCTCTTGATGGAGGTAATACCCTATGTCCTGCTTGATTGTTCTTGATAATATGAGTAGTACAAGAGTTGATCTTCCACGAGATCAGAGAGGCTAAACCCTAAAAGCTAGCCTATGGTATGATTGTATGTTGTCCTACGGACTAAAACCCTTCGGTTTATATAGGCACCGGAGGGGGCTAGGGTTACACAAGGTCGGTTACAAAGGAGGAGATATACATATCCATATTGCCTAGCTTGCCTTCCATGCCAAGTAGAGTCCCATCCGGACACGGGACGAAGTCTTCAATCTCGTATGTTCATAGTCCAATAGTCTGGCCAAAGGATATAGTCTGGCTATCCAGAGACCCCCTAACCAGGACTCCCTCAGTGGGAGCTCTACGAGAAGGGCGTGGAGAAATAGCTGGTGACTGATGATGAAGGTCCCGCCCAGCTACTTCCTCAGCTTGTCACAGCGCTCGAGGGCGTCGCCAATGGAACTGGCCCCATGGTGGAGGGGGAAGCATCGGCGGTTTCATCATCGGCCCTGACGCGCGTCCTCAGGCACCTGCACCTTCGCGATCCTGATGCTGACCTTGGTGCCCTGCTCGAGCCTATGGATGAAGAGCGCTTCACAGCTGCTACAGAAGCCGTGAAGGGCCAGGTGGAGGCCTTGCTGAATAAGTTCCTTGCCATCGACCCTGCGCCTCCAGCTGATGGTGCCGCCGATCCCTCGACCAAGACCAACGGCACGGGTGACGGCAACGCTGCCGATGAGTGCGCGCGTCCGGACGATAGCGCCCAAGGCTGAAGAGGAGGCTCACTGGTGAACAATTGTGCTCCTTCCTGCTTTTACTTTCCTGCGACATGCGATGTGCCTCGTGGAGGCATTAAAACTCTTGTTTGGTGTTTAAAGAACAACATGTTTAGTAATATCTCATTAAGATTCCACGACCTCCTTCTCGTTTTCTTGATGTTCTACATTTGCAGCGCCCGGCCGCGCGCATACCTCAGCCACCGTTGGACCGTCCGGATCACTAGGACGGGGCCAAGGGGTGAGGGGCTACGTGGCCAGTTAGGCTCCTGAGTCACGATGCTCAGGAGTCCCCCTTGACGCACAAACAACCTGCGAGGAGGCGATGCGAAAGTATGCCTTAGTGTTCTACGTCGGCAGAGCCCGACCACGCGCAAACCTCAGCCACCGTTGGACTGTCCGGATCACCATGACGGGACCAAGGGGTGAGGGGCTACGTGGCCAGTTAGGCTCCTGAGTCGCGATGCTTAGGATTCCCCCTTGACGCGCAAACAAACCTTCATACCTGTCCTCGCCGAGGTCCCGCTCGGGAGGGGCGCGCGATGACCAGGTCCGAGGGACCTGGCAGGGCGACGTACGCTAGGCGTGACCTGGGCATAGCCCCCGTGCCTAGCCCCCTCGCATGACTCTCCTGAGGGGAAAGCGTTGCGGTGAGGCTGGACACTGAGCCGGGTGGCGCCCTGAGGTATGCGACCACGGGGCGGCCCTCAGTTGTTTATCACTAGAGTGGAGCATAGCGCTTCCACACTTGCACGGGCATAGCCGCTCCTCGATCGTGTCGACTGCCAGCGCGGAGCATGGTGCTTCCACTGGTGCGTGGGTGAGGGCTCCCTTTGAGTGGAACCCCGGGGCGTGTACAGCCCTGCTTTGACATGTGGCTTGCACGATAGGGCTAGACGAGGTGTGTCTGGGCACTCGTGAGCCAGCGCGGGACTCATGAGGCCCTACCTCAAGGAGGGTTATGCCTGGTCTTGATTCTTGATGGCTGCGGTGGCCCTGTGAGATGGTTAGGCAACCTGCGCCGGACGAATCTCCTGAGGCGATCACATGAGAAGGCCAAACACCAATGACCCCAGGAGGTGACGTGAATGGGGCCAGCCCGCCAGACAAAGCTTAGTCATTGGGTTTATCGAGGCTGCAGGGACGGACCAGAGCACAGACGTCGTGCCTAGTCTTCTCATGCAAAGAATCCTAAAGAAAGACGACCGGCGTGCAGCTCTCGCGGTGGAGAGGCACCGCGTCACGTGCCCTGGCTTCTCCATCCACGATTAGCTCATGCGAGAACAAGGCACCAAGGGCCATGGGAGGTGACGTACATGGGAGCGGGCCCGCGAGCCAGAGCTCGGCCTCTTGGGTTTGGCGAGACTGCAGGGACGGACCCGAGCACAAACGCGTTCCAGTCCTTAATCATGGGGCGGTCGTGGGTGGGCTTTCAAGGGCGTGCAACGTTTATGGTATCAAAGTACCAGACAGGCAGGTGATAATCATAAGGCAATTCATGCAAGAGGGCAAGCTGGTTCAGATAGATGCAAGAACGATACATGCCACTGGGACAGACCCGAGCGGCCTAGGGATGATGCAGCCCGAGAGGCGCTCCCAACAGAGTAAGCTAAAGATGCAAAAGGATACACGCCACAGGGACATCCCATGCGACTTGGGGATAATGTTTCCTGAAGGTTGTCCCTAACTGAATGAACTGGAAAGAGTCGCCTGATACCATAGCTGGAGTGGTGTCGGGGTAGCTGGGGATGCGCACCGGAGAAGTTGCTCCTCATGAGCCACCAGGGTCCTGAGCCTCAGGAGGCTCGGCAGGCCAAGGTGGCTCCTGAAGAACTGTCGCGATCTCCGCTAGACAGCGTGATGCCTGGCCTCCTTAGCCGCCAGAATGCTTCGCAGGTGGCGCTGGAAGGTGACAGCCGCGTTCGGCAGGCCGAGAGGCATGCAAACATAGCTGTGAGGGGGACCCTTGCACCGTCCAACGCGCGAAGGCCAGAAACGTCCCTGAGATGCGGCCTTTTTGAGCCCTGGAATGTCAACGTAGATGCGTAGCCCGCCGTCCTCGCCAGGATGGGGAGCTGCGCTAGGTGGTGAGCGATGGTCGCCACGTATGGTCCTTGCCTCTTGAAGCTCCTGGATTGCCTTGGTGATGAACTCCTGAGCACTAGGCGCTCCATGCCTTGTGCCCTCTTGAGGGAAACGTGCGGGGAAGCACGCCTCCACATGGTGCCCAAGCACCTCCCTCGTGACATTGACTGGGTCTGAGGCCCTCCGGAAGAGAGCCCCTGAGCCTAGCCAGAGGAGGGCACCGGGCGCGCTTTCCTATGCGAGGGAAGGAGGCACCCCAGCTGCGGGCGCTGATCCTGAGGTGGTGCCGCTGGAAACACCGCCTTCCTGAGGCCCTTGGCGGAGTAGCTACTTCTTCTTCTTTGGGTTGGCCTCGGGAGGGTTCAGGGTGCCTTCGTTGTCAGGGTCTTCGGCCGCTGCAGCTTGGTAAGCACTCTTGAGGGAGCACACCGAATCTCTTTCTTCACAGGGGACTGGTACCTCTTGAGCATGCGTTGGTTTTCCCTTGAAGAGGAAAGGGTGATGCAGCAAAGTAGCATAAGTATTTCCCTCAATTTTTGAGAACCAAGGTATCAATCCAGTAGGAGACTGCATACAAATCGCCTAGTACCTGCACAAACAATCAAGAACCTTGCAACCAACGCGATAAAGGGCTTGTCAATCCCTTAACGGCCACTTGCAAAAGTGAGATCTGATAAAGATAATAAGATAAATATTTTTGGTATTTTTGTTGTATAGATTGAAAAGTAAAGATTGCAAAATAGATAGTAAACTAGAATTATAGATCGGAAACTTATATGATGTAAAGTAGACCCGAGGGCCATAGGTTTCACTAGTGGCTTCTCTCAAGATAGCATATATTATGGTGGGTGAACAAATTACTGCCGAGTAATTGATAGAAAAACGCATAGTTATGAGAATATCTAGGCATGATCATGAACATAGGCATCATGTCCGTGTCAAGTAGACCAAAACGATTCTGCATCTACTACTATTACTCCACACATTGACCGCTATCCATCATGCATCTAGAGTATTGAGTTCATAAGAATAGAGTACCGCATTAGGCAAGATGACATGATGTAGAGGGATAAACTCAAGCAATATGATATAAACCCCATCTTTTTATCCTCGATGGCAACAATACAATACGTGTCCGTTCCCTTTCTGTCAGTGGGATCGAGCACCGCAAGATTGAACCCAAAGCTAAGCACTTCTCCCATTGCAAGAAAGATCAATCTAGTAGGCCAAATCAAACTGATAATTCGAAGAGACTTGCAAAGATATCAAATCATGCATATAAGAATTCAGAGAAGAATCAAATATTGTTCATAGATAATATTGATTATAAACCCACAATTCATTGGATCTCGACCAATACACCGCAAAAAGTATTACATCGAATAGATCTCCAAGAACATCGAGGAGAACTTTGTATTGAGCACCAAAGAGAGAGAAGAACCCATCTAGCTAATAACTATGGACCCGAAGGTCTGTGGTAAACTACTCACACATCATCGGAGAGGCTATGGTGTTGATGTAGAAGCCCTCTGTCGGTGTCAAAACCGGCGGATCTCGGGTAGGGGGTCCCGAACTGTGCGTCTAAGGCGGATGGTAACAGGAGGCTGGGGACACGATGTTTTACCCAGGTTCGGGCCCTCTTGATGGAGGTAAAACCCTACGTCCTGCTTGATTTATTCTTGATGATATGAGTATTACAAGAGTTGATCTACCACGAGATCGGAGAGGCTAAACCCTAGAAGCTAGCCTATGGTATGATTGTCTGTTGTCCTATGGACTAAAACCCTCCGGTTTATATAGACACCGGAGGGGGTTAGGGTTACACAAGGTCAGTTACAAAGGAGGATATATCCATATCCGTACTTCCTAGCTTGCCTTCCACGCCAAGTAGAGTCCTATCTTGACACGGGACGAAGTCTTCAATCTTGTATCTTCATAGTCCAACAGTCCGGCCAAAGGATATAGTCCGACTGTCTGGAGACCCCCTAATCAAGGACTCCCTTAGTAGCCCCTAAACCAGGCTTCAATGACGATGAGTCCGGCATAGTGTTGTCTTCGACATTGCAAGGCGGGTTCCTCCTCCAGATACATCACAGAAGAGTTTGAATAAAAGGATGGTGTCCGGCCCTGCAAAATATGTTCCACATACCACCATAGAGAGAATGATATTTCCACATACCACAAGTCATCTTCATCACTATTGAAATCAACATACTCGGGGTGTGTTACCTTAGGACCTTTGGCCATGAAGCATCTTCCAATTCCTTCATTTGGTGAGTCAAATATGTCGTAGGAGTTGGTTGACACAAGTGCTAGACCGGCAACACCTTCATCTTGAGTATCTTCGGAGTCGGAGTGATAACTTCTCTTGGAGTGGCTGTCGGAGTCGGAGCCGGATACCCATTCACCAACATGAGCTTGATGTCTTCGTCTTGTGTAGCTTCTTGATGATTGTTCCTTCCTTTCCGAATCCTTGCTTCTCCGTGAGTATCTTCGTTCATAACGATCATCTCTACTCCTTCTCTCTCTTGGTGATGATTCTTTGCTTCTTCTTTTTGGAGAATCTTCTCTTCTCTTGTAGGGAGCCGTACACTCATTGGAGAAGTGTCCGGGTCTTCCACAGTTGTAGCAGTTTCACTCTCGACTAGAAGATCTTTTGTCATTGTAGGACCTTGACTTGAAGCTTCTATCTTTGCTTCTACTCTTGTAGAACTTGTTGAAGTTCTTCACCATTAAGCTCAATTCTTCGTTGAAGTCTTGTTTCTCACTCGACGATGTAGGGGCTTCACATGAGGCTTTATAGGCACCACTTGATTTGTTGTGAAGTTCCTCTTTATCCTTAAGTGACATCTCATGAGCAACAATTCTTCCAATCACCTCCGTTGGCTTGAGATCTTTGTAATTGGGCATCATTTGGATCAATGTGCACACGATATCATATTTTCCATCCAAGACTCTTAGAATCTTCTTGATGATGAATCTATCGGTCATCTCTTCACTTCCTAAGCCGGCAATCTCATTTGTGATGAGAGCAAGCCTAGAGTACATTTCAGCGACACCTTCACCATCCTTCATCTTGAACTTGTCAAGTTGGCTTTGGAGCACATCCAACTTGGATTCCTTGACGGAGTCGGTACCTTCGTGCATATCAATCAAAGTGTCCCAAATTTCCTTTGCATTCTCAAGACGGCTGATTTTGTTGAATTCTTCGGGGCACAATCCATTGAAGAGAATATCACAAGCTTGAGCATTGTATTGCAACATCTTCAACTCATCCGTGGTAGCTTCACGGTTTGGTTCTCTCCCATCAAAAAAGTCTCCTTGCAAACCAACACACACAATAGCCCAAACGGCGGGGTTATGTCCAAGAATATGCATTTTCATTTTATGCTTCCAACTAGCAAAATTAGTACCATCAAAGTAAGGACCTCTACGGTGATAATTTCCCTCGCTAGACGCCATACTCTCCTAGGTTGTGAAACCAAGGCTATGACCACCAAAAGCTATGGAGATCAAAGCAAATGGAGACCATAGCTCTGATACCACTTGTAGGATCGAAAGTATGTCTAGAGGGGGGTGATTAGACTACTTGACCAAATAAAAACTTAACCTTTTCCCAATTTTAGTTATTGGGAGATTTTAGCTATTTTAGGACAAGTCAAGCAATCATCACACAATTCAAGCAAGCATGCAAAGAGTATATTGGCAGCGGAAAGTAAAGCATGCAACTTGCAAGAATGTAAAGGGAAGGGTTTGGAGATTTCAAACGCAATTGGAGACACGGATGTTTTTCCCGTGGTTTGGATAGGTGGTGCTATCCTACATCCACGTTGATGGAGACTTCAACCCACGAAGGGTAATGGTTGCGCGAGTCCACACAGGGCTCCACCCAAGGTTAATGGTTGCACGAGTCCACACAGGGCTCCACCCATGAAGGGTCCACGAAGAAGCAACCGCCCACAAAGGGTCCACGAAGAAGCAACCTTGTCTATCCCACCATGGCCATCGCCCACACAGGACTTGCCTCACTAGCGGTAGATCTTCACGAAGTAGGCGATCTCCTTGCCCTTACAAACTCCTTGGTTCAACTCCACAATCTTGTCGGAGGCTCCCAAGTGACACCTAGCCAATCTAGGAGACACCACTCTCCAAGAAGTAACAAATGGTGTGTAGGTAATGAACTCCTTGCTCTTGTGCTTCAAATTATAGTCTCCCCAACACTCAACTCTATCTCATAGGATTTGGATTTGGTGGAAAGAAGATTTGAGTGGAAAGCAACTTGGGAAGGCTAGAGATCAAGATTCATATGGTAGGAATGGAATGTCTTGGTCTCAACACATGAGTAGGTGGTTCTCTCTCAGAACATATGAGTTGGAATGGTGTATGTGTTCTGATTGCTCTCTTCTTGAATGAAGAGGGGGTGGAGGGGTATATATAGCCTGCACACAAAATCCAACCGTTACACACAGTTTTCCAATCTCGGTGGGACCGAATCAACAAACTCGGTCGGACCGAAAATGTAAACCTAGTGACCGTTAGAGATTTTCGGTGGGACTGACATGCAACTCGGTGGATCCGATATGGTTAGGGTTTGGGCATAACGTAATCTCGGTGAGACCGATTACACAAATTCGGTGAGACCGAATTTGGTAATTAGCTAACCAGAGAGTTGGTCAGGCAAACTCGGTGGGACCGATTTGCTCTTTCGGTGAGACCGAGTGGAACTCGGTGAGACCGAAAAGTTACAAAGGGGAAACACTGAGTTTACATTGCAATCTTGGTGGGACCGATTCGCTCTTTCGGTGAGACCGAAAAGTTACGAAAGGGAAACAGAGAGTTTGCAATCCCATCTCGGTGAGACCGAGATCCTTATCGGTAGAACCGAATTGCTAGGGTTTGGCAGTGGCTAATGACAAGTGAAACTCGGTGGCGCCGGATAGGAAGAATCGGTAGGACCGAGTTTGGCTTAGGGTTTAGGTCATATGTGGATATGGGAAAGTAGTTGAGGGTTTTGGAGCATATCACTAAGCACATGAAGCAAGAGGCTCATTAAGCAACACCTCATCCCTCCTTGATAGTATTGGCTTTTCCTATGGACTCAATGTGATCTTGGATCACTAAAATATAAAATGAAGAGTCTTGAGCTTTTGAGCTTGAGCCAATCCTTTGTCCTTAGCATTTTGAGGGTTCCACTTTCACATCCATGCCATGCCAATCATTGAGCTTTCCTGAAATAATCATCTTGGAATAGCATTAGCTCAATGAGCTATATGTTGTTATGAATTACCAAAACCACCTAGGGATAGTTGCACTTTCAATCTCCCCCTTTTTGGTAATTGATGACAACATATAGATCAAAGCTTCGACAAATGATAATAAGCATGAAATATATCGTCGCTTTGAGAAGTATGTGATAAGTAAGATCTCCCCCTAAATTTGTGCATATTTAAAATTTGCTTTGGACTGCAAATGCACAAGGAGTTAGAGTCATGGGTTACTCTTCCATGTCACATACATCTTGGTGGAGCGCTTAAAATGATAAGAATGAAATACATGCACTCATCACCAAGAATAGTGAGTGATCACATAAGATAGATAAGATAATAGCATTAAGCAAGCATTAAGTGTAGCTTATGATCAAACACATGATCATCAATGTCTCACAAGCATAGTATCTCAAGCACTCAAAAGCAAACAAGTTTGAAAAACACTCAAATAAAGCAAGAGAGAAAAGCAACACTCTATCTCTCGAAGCCTATGATCTATACATCTTCTCCCCCTTTGGCAACAAGTTACCAAAAAGTTCCTAGAAAATGCATAGCACTAGATCGACGCTCAGGCTTGATCTTCTGGTGGTGGTGGAGTCCGGATCACTCCAAGGACGAAGGCTTTGGTAGATGCTGAAGTAGACGCTGGAGTTGGAGCTGAGGTAGATGCTGGAGCTGGTGGAACTGAGGCTGTAGCTGGTGCTGAAGTGGTGGCTCTGGTGTCAGCAACTGGCACGGCAGATGACCTCGGGCCTCGTGGCACTCTGGCAAAGGCATGAGTGGTAGTCCTGCCTCTCCTCTCTTGCATGTCCTCCTGGAGCTGCTCCACTGCAGACTGAACTTCTGTTACTGTGACATCCAAGTCATAGAACTTCTGTTCCATGATTCTCTCTAGGCTCTGCTGATTCTGAGTGAGGGTGGCCAGACTTTGCTCAATCCTCAGCATGGATGCAATCAAGTAACCAAGCTGCTCTTGTTTGGTCTTCAAGAAGTATTCAGATGCCTCCTCTTGAGTTGGCATCTTGGCAGCTTTCTCCTTCCTCGCCTTCTCCTTCTTTGCGTAAGCTTGTGCAGACGATGGCTCGTTCTCAGTCATGACAACTTGATTGTCCTCAAAATCTGGACGGATGGGCAAATGTTCCTTGTCCAATAAATATATGCCCGTGCCCATCTTGGAGTTGATGAGCTCCTGAATTTGAGGGGCATACCCGCAACTCCTCTTCTGATCTGCTGCGGTCCTCTTGATTGTTTCCACTATGAGGCTCACCACCTTGAACTTCTGAGGCACATCAAAAACATGTAGCAAGTTGATAGCATGGCCTCTGATCATCTTGTGATCTCCAGACTTGGGCAGTAAGGTGTGCCTTAGTATCCAATTGATCGTAGGCAGACCTGACAGAAGATAATGCACTGAGCCAAACTTGAAAGTATCAAGTGCTTCATTTGGGATCTCCTTGTACATATTGGACATTGAGTTGTGGTCCATCTTCTTCTTGGCATATATGTCCATGTCATCATCATGCTCCTCTGGGGCATTAATCAACTTTGCCCATTCCTCAATAGTGGATTGGTACCTCGTACCCTCAGACATCCATATGATCCTCCCATCTGAATAAAAATGTGTTGTGGAGTAGAATTGCATGATCAGCTCCTCGTTCCACTTTGTGAGCTTCTGCCCAACAAAGTCAGCAACTCCACAAGCACTAAAGCTATCATATACTCCCGGGTAGTGTTCCTCATTCTCCTTCATGTAGGTCCAGTCGACCCATCTCATATCACAGACTATGGGCTTCTTATCAAGCAAAACTGTTTCATAAAAATCTTGCTGCTCCTTGGTGTGGAACCTGTAATCCACGGCAGTCCTTCTCCTTGAAGCATACGGGTCTGCTTCTCTCCACTTCCTCAGCCCTGAATCTCTCCTGAGCTTCATATCCTCAGCCACAGGATGAGCATCGTTGTGGTCTGGGATCTTGGGCTTTAGCTTTCTCAGGACATTCTCTTCCTCTTCTTCAGCAACAGTCTCAGGCACTGGGGCCTTGTTCTTCTCAGCTGCAGGAATGCTCCTTGTATTCCTCTTGGGTGCAGACTTGGAGGCAGCTTTGGGCTTAGATGCAGTAGCCCCTGACCTTATGGCATCACCCATCAGCTTGGGTGCCTTGGGTGCTGGTGCAGCTACCTCTTCTTCCTCTTCCTCTTCCATGATGGAAGCTTTTCCTAGCACTCTGGCTACGGTCTTCTTGACCCTTTCCTTCCTCTTCTTGCCTTCTGCAGCAATTGGCTCTTGGGGAGTGGGCTTCTCAGTTGAGGCTCTTGCCTTTGACATGGGCTGCCTGCCTGCTGGCCTTTTGATCTTTAGGCCTGGCTTTGTGCCTTGAGCTGGCTCAACTCTCTTGGAAGTGGCCTCTTCCTTTGCCACATAGTCTTCATCTTCGGAGTCTGAAGTTCTCTTTTTCCTCTGTCTCGTGGCAGCCTTTGGCAAGTTGCTAGGGGTGCTCCTGTTGCCCTCATCTGAAGAGCTGGAGGGACTAGTGCCCTCACTCATGTGCACCTGCTGCTCTGACATGTTCTGGCTGTCACTTTGATCAGACATGCTGCAAACTGACTGTTGACCCTGTAAACAGATTATAGATGAGGTAGAAAGGATGAGCATCACAAAATGCAGAGATTTTTGCAAAAGAATGATCCAAAAACTTAGTTTTAGTTTCCCACTGAAATCATCTCGGATCTACCGATTTTCAAACTCGATGATACCGAAGCAGTTTTCGAACCTAAACTAGTGAACTCGGTAGGACCGAGTCACTGTTCGGTGGCACCGAGACTGCTAGGGTTTCACAGAGTTCCAAAATCGGTCACACCGATAAGTAATTCTCGGTCAGACCGAGTCTCACTTGTGCAATGGCATAAGCCAAATCGGTGGGACTGAGTTTTTCAACTCGCTGGGTCCGAGATGGTTTCGGTGGAAACCTAAACCTGGAATTTTCGAATCAAACCTAATCTATGGGTTCATTGACTGGATAGAAGTTTATCAAACGTGGCTAGAATCAATATGATCACAATGTGCTAGGAATCAGATTGGGGAATAGCACGAAGATCGAGTCCATACCCTAGTTCGGCGGAGACTCGCTATGGCGGCAATGGCGGGGCAGAATTCCCGTTGACGGCGACGGAGACCAGCGACTGGAGGTGGCTGGCGGCGAGAAGACGATCCGGAGACCACGAAGGCAGAGCAGGCTATTGCGCGGGCGAAGGGGTTCGGAGAAATTTCCAAATTTTTGCCCGTGGCTATATATAGCCCGACCCTGTCGGTGTGACCGAGTGGAACAACTCGGTGGCACCGAGATTCATAACTGCGTGCAGTTACTGAAACTCGGTGTGACCGAAATGTTCAAATCGGTTGCACCGAGCTCGAAAACCTAGATCAACTTAATGATCTCGATAGGACTGAAAGTAGGGTATCGGTCAGACCGAGAATCATAAAGAGGTTTTGGAAGTTTAAGTCTATGACGAATCGGGGACTCCGAGCGCTCCTCACACAGAGTGGTTCGAAACTGACTTGATCAAATTTTGTGATGCAGCATGAATAGAGTTTGAGACGAGAAAAGCATAGATAGCTAGAGGAGGTTCTTAGGCATTCTTGTCCATCCACTTGGCAAAAAGAAATAAAACCGAACAATCAAAACAACAAGTGGATGTCCTCGAATGAGTAAAATATGCAACCAGCATGCTCACACAATAAGATGGCAAATGAAATATGTGGCAAGGCATGCACAACCAATTCTAGCATCTATCAAGCAATTTGCGATGACTAGGTCATCTATATATGAGTATATTGACTTAGGAGTCAAGTGAGAACACTTGATCATAGGTCATACTCATCGTTCAAGCTCAAGTGGGGTTACCACTTTTAAATAAAGCATTGTTGTGTTCACATCTTTAGAGTTGCTTTAGCTCAAGTCTTAGAGTAAAGCTCCCCCTAGATGTGATATCCCCCCTAAGAGGGATGAACTAACCTTGGGTTTTGTCGATGATGACTTCATGTAGATGTTGAAGATGTGGATGCTCAATGTTGATGTAGATCACTTGGAGCTATCCATTTGAGTGAATTGCACTTTCAATACCTACATGGGTTAGTCCCACAAGGAACAAACAAGGATATCCATAGACATAGAGTGATGCACACACAAGATGATGTCCATGAAGACTTTTAGGTTACCTTGTCCCTTATCTTACCAACGAGAGGGTTTGTGACTCCTTGTACTAGTGCAAGATGTGGAAGTTGATTGCACTTGTTCTCGCCAAAATGATAAGAGTGAAGTATGTTGGCGGAGTCACCCTCAAGAACTCTCTAGTTCTTCTTCTTTTGGATCCACCATCATCTTGATGGGAATCCTTGGAGTTGTAGTCGTACTTGATGAAGTGGAACTTGAAGTAGTCTTGGGAATCCACTTGACTAAGGTCTTAGGAGCTTCTTCAAATGCGTCGATTTCCTCTTGAAGCTTGTCCTTGCCTTTTTGCTTGTAGTCTTGTGGTGGAAGATCATCTTGAGCTTGTGTCCCCTTGAAAGAAGTATCATACTTCTCTTGTTGAGGGACAAACTTTGTCTTGGGGTATTGATCTTCTTTCCACTCAACTCCATTGGCATTGACCTTTCGTTCAAAACCAACACCTTGATTCTTCCGGTGCATTCCTTGCTTGCGCACAATTTCCTCGAATTGCTTACTCCCGGCAAGGCTTTTGTACACTCCTTTCTCTATAATTCCCTTCAATAAACTATTTTCTTGCTCAAGTGTAACTTGGCTAAGAGAATCATTAGTGAAATCAAGAGAACTACTAGAAGCAACAATATTGGATTTAGCATGATCATTGTTACTACTAGAGGAAGAATCTTTCTTGTTCTTGTTACTAGACTTGACTTGAGGCATGTAAGTAGATAAGAGTAAATGCTTGGCAATGTAAGAAGAAATTTTCTTACGGAGATCATCATTGATTGCTTTTAAGAACTCATGCTCTTGATCAAGATTGAGCTTTTCAAAGTGTAATTTCTCATGAGATCTTAAAAGTTCTCGATGATCTTCGAAGATGGTTTCATGAGCTAACTTAAGAGTGTTTAGTTCTTTAGTTAGAGCCTCAATCTTCTCCTTATCATTGTCATTCGTTTTATCTTGATTAGCATGTTTAATTGACGTTTCATCATAGTATTCATCACTAGAGTTGTCAACAAGCAAATCATCTCCTAACACGTCATCTTCATCACTATTGAAATCAACATACTCGGGGTGTGTTACCTTAGGACCTTTGGCCATGAAGCATCTTCCAATTCCTTCATTTGGTGAGTCAAATATGTCGTAGGAGTTGGTTGACACAAGTGCTAGACCGGCAACACCTTCATCTTGAGTATCTTCGGAGTCAGAGTGATAACTTCTCTCGGAGTGGCTATCGGAGTCGGAGCCGGATACCCATTCACCAACATGAGCTTGATGTCTTCGTCTTGTGTAGCTTCTTGATGATTTTTCCTTCCTTTCGGAATCCTTGCTTCTCCATGAGTATCTTCGTTCATAACAATCATCTCTACTCCTTCTCTCTCTTGGTGATGATTCTTTGCTTCTTCTTTTTGGAGAATCTTCTCTTCTCTTGTAGGGAGCCGTACACTCATTGGAGAAGTGTCCGGGTCTTCCACAGTTGTAGCAGTTTCGCTCTCGACTAGAAGATCTTTTGTCATTGTAGGACCTTGACTTGAAGCTTCTATCTTTGCTTCTACTCTTGTAGAACTTGTTGAAGTTCTTCACCATTAAGCTCAATTCTTCGTTGAAGTCTTGTTTCTCACTCGACAATGTAGGGGCTTCACATGAGGCTTTATAGGCACCACTTGATTTGTTGTGAAGTTCCTCTTTATCCTTAAGTGACATCTCATGAGCAACAATTCTTCCAATCACCTCCGTTGGCTTGAGATCTTTGTAATTGGGCATCATTTGGATCAATGTGCACACGGTATCATATTTTCCATCCAAGGCTCTTAGAATCTTCTTGATGATGAATCTATCGGTCATCTCTTCACTTCCTAAGCCAGCAATCTCATTTGTGATGAGAGCAAGCCTAGAGTACATTTCAGTGACACCTTCACCATCCTTCATCTTGAATTTGTCAAGTTGGCTTTGGAGCACATCCAACTTGGATTCCTTGACGGAGTCGGTACCTTCGTGCATATCAATCAAAGTGTCCCAAATTTCCTTTGCATTCTCAAGACGGCTGATTTTGTTGAATTCTTCGGGGCACAATCCATTGAAGAGAATATCACAAGCTTGAGCATTGCATTGCAACATCTTCAACTCATCCGCGGTAGCTTCACGGTTTGCTTCTCTCCCATCAAAGAAGTCACCTTGCAAACCAGCACACACAATAGCCCAAACGGCGGGGTTATGTCCAAGAATATGCATTTTCATTTTATGCTTCCAACTAGCAAAATTAGTACCATCAAAGTAAGGACCTCTACGGTGATAATTTCCCTCGCTAGACGCCATACTCTCCTAGGTTGTGAAACCAAGGCTATGACCACCAAAAGCAATGGAGATCAAAGCAAATGGAGACCAAAGCTCTGATACCACTTGTAGGATTGGAAGTATGTCTAGAGGGGGGGTGATTAGACTACTTGACCAAATAAAAACTTAACCTTTTCCCAATTTTAGTTCTTGGCAGATTTTAGCTATTTTAGGACAAGTCAAGCAATCATCATACAATTCAAGCAAGCATGCAAAGAGTATATTGGCAGCGGAAAGTAAAGCATGCAACTTGCAAGAATGTAAAGGGAAGGGTTTGGAGATTTCAAACGCAATTGGAGACATGGATGTTTTTCCCGTGGTTCGGATAGGTGGTGCTATCCTACATCCACGTTGATGGAGACTTCAACCCACGAAGGGTAACGGTTGCGCGAGTCCACACAGGGCTCCACCCAAGGGTAACGGTTGCGCGAGTCCACACAGGGCTCCACCCACGAAGAGTCCACGAAGAAGCAACCACCCACAAAGGGTCCACAAAGAAGCAACCTTGTCTATCCCACCATGGCCATCGCCCACACAGGACTTGCCTCACTAGCGGTAGATCTTCACGAAGTAGGCGATCTCCTTGCCCTTACAAACTCCTTGGTTCAACTCCACAATCTTGTCGGAGGCTCCCAAGTGACACCTAGCCAATCTAGGAGACACCACTCTCCAAGAAGTAACAAATGGTGTGTAGGTAATGAACTCCTTGCTCTTGTGCTTCAAATGATAGTCTCCCCAACACTCAACTCTCTCTCATAGGATTTGGATTTGGTGGAAAGAAGATTTGAGTGGAAAGCAACTTGGGAAGGCTAGAGATCAAGATTCATATGGTAGGAATGGAATGTCTTGGTCTCAACACATGAGTAGGTGGTTCTCTCTCAGAACATATGAGTTGGAATGGTGTATGTGTTCTGAGTGCTCTCTTCTTGAATGAAGAGGGGGTGGAGGGGTATATATAGCCTCCACACAAAATCCAACCATTACACACAGTTTTCCAATCTCGGTGGGACCGAATCAACAAACTCGGTCGGACCGAAAATGTAAACCTAGTGACCGTTAGAGATTTTCGGTGGGACTGACATGCAACTCGGTGGAACCGATATGGTTAGGGTTTGGGCATAACGTAATCTCGGTGAGACCGATTACACAAATTCGGTGAGACCGAATTTGGTAATTAGCTAACCAGAGAGTTGGTCAGGCAAACTCGGTGGGACCGATTTGCTCTTTCGGTGAGACCGAGTGGAACTCGGTGAGACCGAAAAGTTACAAAGGGGAAACACTGAGTTTACATTGCAATCTCGGTGGGACCGATTCGCTCTTTCGGTGAGACCGAAAAGTTACGAAAGGGAAACAGAGAGTTTGCAATCCCATCTCGGTGAGACCGAGATCCTTATCGGTAGAACCGAATTGCTAGGGTTCGGCAGTGGCTAATGACAAGTGAAACTCGGTGGCGCCGGATAGGTAGAATCGGTAGGACCGAGTTTGGCTTAGGGTTTAGGTCATATGTGGATATGGGAAAGTAGTTGAGGGTTTTGGAGCATATCACTATGCACATGAAGCAAGAGGCTCATTAAGCAACACCTCATCCCTCCTTGATAGTATTGGCTTTTCCTATGGACTCAATGTGATCTTGGATCACTAAAATATAAAATGAAGAGTCTTCAGCTTTTGAGCTTGAGCCAATCCTTTGTCCTTAGCATTTTGAGGGTTCCACTTTCACATCCATGCCATGCCAATCATTGAGCTTTCCTGAAATAATCATCTTGGAATAGCATTAGCTCAATGAGCTATATGTTGTTATGAATTACCAAAACCACCTAGGGATAGTTGCACTTTCACCTCCGCATCCGGCCCCACTTTGGCCTGTGGCTGAAGACCTTCAATATCAAGCCGAAGGTGGTGGGAGGCCAACAAGCGGAATGCGGCGGAGCCATGGTGGGCAAGATGCCCAATGTTATATGGCTTGAAGGCTCCTTCGTGGAGACCATAAAGGGGTGGCAATCGGCGTGGTTCTACATCACCGAGCTGCGCGACACCAACTGGGTGGCGGCCCCCGAGTTTCGATCCAGAATCCCCACGCGGCTCACCTCCTGGAAAGAGAAGGGCCTATCCCGGGGTTCATCGGTGGAGCCGGACGGACTCCAGAAATGTATCCGGAATATGGCAAGCAAGAAGCTCAAGCTTGTCAACATAGTCCAGGTCATGCTCTTCCGCCGGATCTTCCCGTGTCAACAACGGGATTTCAACTTGTGGGAGTTCGACCCGGCCCAGTACCAGACTCTTAGCAAGCTCTTTGACACGACGCACAAGGACGTCTGGAGGGTGCTGTTCAAGGGTGCCGAGGTCCCTCCCTCTCTCACCAAGGACCGCGGGCTAAGTGCGAAGCGTGCTGCGAATCCGGTAAGTTTTGTACATCTGGTAGGATTTTTACTTCCCATAGCTTAACCATGTGTGGGGTCTAAACTCCCATGCCTTTGACAGGACTGGGTGGGGGCATCGGAGAAGATCAACTGTCTGGCCCCTCTGCCCGAAGACACTGCGGACGCTCTCCTAACGGAGATGCTGACTCCGGCTCCTTACAAGGTGCCGGAGAAGACCAAGAAGAAGGCCAAGGGAACCCGAAAGAGTTCCCGACGCCAGGTGGTATCGGACTCCTCGTCCGATGACTCTGCGACGCACTCCTCCCACAAAGACGAGGAGGAAGATGAAGATGCTCCGCCTCTAGCCGGGGGAGACAAGAAAAGGAAGGCCGCCCCAACCGGGGGGGGGGGGAGGGTCCAAGAAGGGAAGGACTCTCCTTCCTGACTGTTCCACCACCGCCGCCGAAGACGAAGACGAGTGGCTGCTCAGGGCCAAGCCCCTGGCGAAGTCGTTAGTATTCGGATACCAGAGTTACTCATAACATACCTTTGTCGCACTACTTCTCCTAACGCCGAATATGATTATGCTGACCGCCCCAAGCCCGTATCGACGTATCGTCATTGGGCGGCTCCTAGGACTCGTCGGATATGGATAGCGATCCACTTCCGACCGCCACCTCCCCTTGCCCTACGGACAATGCCGAGGTGCTGTCTCAAGAGGCACCGGGTCGAGGGGAGACAGTCCCTGAGGCGCCTCAAGGCGACCTTCCGGACTCCGGGAGCAGAAGGGGTAAGGCTCCCGAGGGCTCCGAGTTCGGCCTTCAGCCGAACACTGCGCCGGAACCTCCAGTGGTTCCGGACTCGGGCAGGCGGCCTCCTTCCAAAAGGGGCAAGACGACCATGCCGGTGACCTCAATCCATCCAGAGGCACCGGACAATCTGCTGGGAGCGCTTTGTAGCGCTACCATCGACGAAGAGCACCGCACTATTATGAGTGCGGTGATCCAGCAGGTTCAGTCCGCCAAGAGTGGACTGACTGAAGCCTGTGCCAGCCTTCTAACAGACTTTGAGGTAAGTATTTGAAATATAGAAAAAATATTACCGCATAGACAGTAGCCCCTGATGCTCTGTTTGGTGTTCAAAAAGAAAAAGTCGAATAGAGGATCAACTAATATCTACAGGAGTCTAATTTAAGTATGTCTATATGCGTATGCAGGCTTCGCTGCTGACCTCTACCGCACTGACTGCGAGGTCGCCGTACTGAAGCAGGACCTCGAAGGGTCCAAGAAAGAGCTTGGCCTTGCCAAGAGGCATCTCGAGGAGAACAAAGGTAAGTAATACCTAGTCTGTAGATATGTATATATATGAAAGGGATGCGATTGCAAAATGACAGGATCATCTTTAATTTGCCAAGGCCACGACCGAAGTGGCAACCCTGAAGCAAGCGCTCTCCGAGGCCAAAAATAAAGCGGCCCAGGAGCACACCGAGTGGGAAAAACAAGAGGCACGGGTGGGCGAGGTGCAGCAAGAGCTCCACGCTCTCATGACGAAGCACGAGGCGTTGGAGCTTGACTTGAAGACACGAGAGTCCGAGCTTGCCGCGGCCCTTGAGAGTGCAAAGAGTGCCAAGGCCGAAGCCCAAAAGGCCCTCCAGGAGATTGATGCGATGAAGAATATAGCAGCGGGTAAGGCATTCTATATGCAAAGCAAGCATGTGAAAGTAAATTACTTGTTACTTACCCGAATACGGAGCTCTCCAGGAGCATTCGTAGATTTGCCCCGCAGCATGTCGGATGCCGCACAGTTTTACCAGGCTAAGGAGGGAAGCTCAACGGAGAAGCTGTTCTGGTCTCAGTATACTGGGACCGAACACCCGATGCCTCTGAGCGACCAGCTGAAGCAACTAGTCGAGCTGCACAAGGCGGCCGAATAGGCCATGAAGGGCTTTAAAGTTCGGATGTGGCCTAGCGACGCCCTTCCCAATAGCTACTTCGGCCTAGTGAGGCGGCTTGTGGATGCCTGCCCACGGCTGGAAGTCATCAAGCGGTCCGTCTGCATCGAAGGTGCACGTCAGGCTTTCGCCCGTGCGAAGGTGCACTGGGCCAAGATGGACGCCGTGAAGCTGGTGAAGGAAGGGCCGCCGCAGGGCAAGGAGCATCGCCACCCCGAAATGTACTATGAGGGTGTCCTGAAGGGTGCCCGTCTTGTAGCGGACGAGTGTGCGAAAGATGTAATATTTGAATAAACTTGCTCGTATAATCATGTATTATGAAAACTTGTTCATATGAGCTATGCAACGCTTGTTTGAATTTAAAATATTGCCTTCTGTTCGGCTGTTTATCAAATCTGAGAGATGGCTAGTCGTCGGCTTCTGCCCCCACGCCACGAGTGCTGGGGTGTTCGGGATAAACCTGAGTACTCTTGTTCCCATTTTTGGGTCCTTCGAGGGAGGTGCTCAGCACAATGAACAAGGCAATCAGACTATAATGCGTTATCACTCTCACTTAGCCATAGAATTCTATAATTTTAAATTTCAGTGAAGCCCCTAGTATTCGGAAGGCCGATTTCGGGGCGCTATACACGCCTTAAGCCGGACAGAGCCAACTCCTCGCTCTAAGCGGCATAAGTCTTTAGGGACTTGAGACCTCTCGAATAGCGACCAGTCTCTCGCCTTATCATGACAGTCAGTTTTAGCTTTCTCTACTGCGGTGCTTAGCCCAGTAGAACCGGGGCACAATCGCAGTAGTTCTCCCAGTGCTACCTTAGCCAATATAGTGGAACGTAAGGTACCAAAACATGGGAGCCGGGCAAACCCAACTATTGACCCAAGACATGATTCGAAGTTGATGCATATAGTGCTATAAGTTCGGGGTGCCGCACTGTCAAAAGTGTTCGGACTTCTCATGCCGTATTATGGGGTATGCTTAAGCCCCTAGCGTATAGGTCGTACCAGAATTTACGGGTGGTAGATATCATGAATGAATATATATATATATATATACATATATATATATATATATATATATATATATATATATATATATAAGAGGAAGAATGCAATAATAGTCTTAATGCTATGCCTTGTTTATTCAAAAAGGGTGTGTTAAAGCAGAATGATACAAGTAGTGCGATAAGCAAAATGTAGGATTGTTTGACATGTCCCTTCCAAGGGCAAGCTGAGGAATAGTATTAAAGCAAATATTTCACTCGTTATCGTAATCCACCTGGGAGTTCCGTGGTGTGACGTAGCTTTCTGCCTCCTTGGTTGCGGCATCATGTGTTCTGCAATCATGCTGCCAAACACGGTTTCCAGAGATTAAAGTCCTGAAAGAGAAAAATAACAAAGCAGGAAGCCCCTAGTGTGGTTTAAGCCGCGTCTTGGAGCGTGCCGCAGTCGTGCCCCCTCCCCACATGTGCCCATGGTATTTTTAATGCGTAATTATGTACGTGTGGCACGGATTTCACCTCTTGGCTGGGACCGGGGTGGGGGCCGCATTGCTATGCGAGCTCAGAACGTGCCAGGCGGTCCAGTTGCCAATTACTCCGGGCGCGCTTGAAGGTGTCCGGGTCCTTAATCACCAAAATCGTGGATTGCCTTAAGAGGCTGCTTTGTGCTTCTGCTGCGAGGGTCGCAGTGTGCTCCTCCGTGCAGAGAAGCGCTCTGTGTTTCCATTGACTGTGATGACCCCCCGAGGTCCTGGCATCTTGAGCTTGAGATATGCATAATGCGGTACCGCATTGAATCTTGCAAATGCGGTTTGCCCGAGCAGTGCATGGTAGCCGCTGGGGAACGAGACTATTTCGAAGATTAACTCTTCGCTTCGGAAGTTATCCGGGGATCCGAAGACCACTTCCAGTGTGACTGAGCCTGTGCAATGGGCCTCTACACCTGGTATGACGCCTTTAAAGGTCATTTTTGTGGGTTTGATCCTTGAGGGGTCTATACCCATTTTGTGCACTGTGTCCTAATAAAGCAGGTTCAGGCTGCTG
Organism: Triticum dicoccoides; assembly: GCF_002162155.2. Lineage (NCBI taxonomy): Eukaryota > Viridiplantae > Streptophyta > Magnoliopsida > Poales > Poaceae > Triticum > Triticum dicoccoides. The sequence continues at coordinate 442,590,532 of NC_041386.1, forward strand.
CCGCCATCCATAAGGACTCGAGTGAGGTGAAATCCGTCAATGATTGGGTCTAGGACCAGTGCGGAGAATCCGCCATGACGGATACTAGTGGGGTGGTCCCTACGATCAAAGGTGATCGGACAGGAGGACCATGGGTTGAACTTAGGGGCGACTGGCTCCAAGGCATATACGTCCCTGAGCGCACGCTTCCGCTCCCTCTTGGGGATGTCGGTTGCGTATATCATGTTCACCATCCACACTTGTGGGGGGAACCTCTTCTGTCCTCCGGTGTTCGGCTGTCGGGGCTCCTCCTCGTCATCGCTATGTGATCCCTTATCTTTGTTTTCGGCATTTAACTTGCAGGCCTGCTTGAACACCCAACAATCCCTGTTGGTGTGGTTGGCTGGCTTGTCAGGGGTGCCATGTATTTGACACGAGCGATCAAGTATACGGTCCAAACTGGACGGGCCCAGAGTGCTTCTTTTGAATGGCTTTTTCCGCTGACCGGGTTTAGAGCCTTTGAATCCGGCATTGATTGCCGTATCCTCGGTATTGTCACTGTTAATGCGGCGCTTATGTTTGTTGCGACGTGATCTGCCGTTGCCATCCTTGGTATCCGAAGTAGCGTGGTTCTTTGATACGTTATTGTTGCGAGCCAACAAGCTGTCCTCTCCCGCACAGAAGCGGGTCATGAGTGTCGTGAGGGCTGCCATAGATTTCGACTTTTCCTGGCCAAGGTGTCGGGCAAGCCATTCGTCGCGGATGTTGTGCTTGAAAGCTGCTAGGGCCTCTGCATCCGGACAATAGACTATTTGATTTTTCTTTGTTAGGCACCGTGTACAGAATTGCCTGGCCGATTCTCCTGGCTGTTGAATTATGTGGCTCAAGTCATCGGCATCTGGTGGTCGCACATAAGTGCCCTAAAAGTTGTCAAGGAATGCGGCTTCCAGATCTTCCCAACGGCCAATGGACTCTGCTGGCAAGCTGTTGAGCCAATGCCGAGCTGGTCCTTTGAGTTTGAGTGGGAGGTATTTGATGGCGTGTAGGTCATCACCGCGGGCCATGTGGATGTGCAGGAGGAAATCCTTGATCCATACCGCAGGATCTGTTGTGCCATCATATGATTCTATATTTACGGGTTTGAAACCCTTTGGGATTTGATGATCCATTACTTCGTCTATGAAGCATAAGGGGTGTGCGGCGCCTCTGTACTGGGCTATATCATGACGCAACTCAAATGAGTCTTGCCCGCTGTGTTCGGCCTGGCCAGACTTACTTTTACTGTATCCGGCGTGACGATTATCGTCTCGCATAGTAGGTCTCGCAGGTCTCGCAGGTCTCGCGCCCTCGTGATCCGTAGATCGATCTTGCGTGTTTTTCTTTGTCCTCCAATAGGTCTCGCAGGTCTGGCATATTTCCCCATGCCTATTTATTTGAATGGCGTTGGGGTGCGGGCTGAGCTTTTGGCTGGAATGCCTCCCTGTCGCGGCCACGAGGTGGCCGATCAGCCGCATCATACGTCGGAGATCTAGGTTTCGGTGCTTCCTCCTCCAGTCGGGGTAGCAACCTGCACTTTGGGTAACTCTTGGAGGGGCGTTCGAGTTTATATTCCTCGGCCACCAGGACTTCAGTCCATCTGTCAGCTAGCAAGTCTTGATCAGCTTGAAGCTGCTACTGCTTTTTCTTAAGGCTATTTGCTGTGGCTATAAGCCGGTGCTTGAAGCGCTCTTATTCGACGGGATCCTCTGGCACGACGAATTCGTCATCGTCGAGGCTTGCCTCATCTTCGGAGGGAGGCATGTAATTATCATCCTCCACCTTTCCATCTGCCGCTCTCTCAGGAGGGCTGGCTTCTCCATCCTCCTGCTCTAAATCTTGCTGGAGGGGATTGTTGTTGCCTTCGGCACTATCCAGAGTGCTATTATGTCCGGTGCCGGTATCACTGCTTTTGCCTTGGCGAGACTTAGAGCGGCGCCGCTGACGCCGACACTTGGGTTGCTTCTTGGAGGGGTCATCCTCCGTTGTCCCGTCGCCATTGCCTTCTTTGGGTGTGTCCACCATGTATATGTCATATGATGAGGTGGCTGTCCAGTGCCCCGTGGGCAGTGGTTCCTCTTCGCCTCCCGCATCGTCGTCCATACCGTCGATGTCTTCGGAGTCGAAGTCGAGCATGTCGGTTAAGTCGTCGACAGTGGCTACTAAGTGGGTGGTGGGTGGGCGGCGAATTTCTTCGTCATCCGCATCCCAATCCCGCCGGACGTAGTTCGGCCAGGACTCTCCTGACAAGGAGAGATACCTTAATGAGTTTAGTATGTCGCCAAAGGGCGAGTGCTGAAAAATATCCGCGGAGGTGAACTCCATGATCGGCGCCCAATCGGATTCGGCAGGAGTAGGCGGTTCGGAGTCCGTGGCTAGAGAAGGATCCGGCAGTTTGGCAACACGGCTCTCGTGAAGGGTAAGGTCGATATTTGGCTCGATCGCTACAAAGAATACGGCCTCCGTGGCGGGGTCTATCCACCCATCCATGGATGGCGCAACTGGCTCCGTATTGAGGGTCGGAGCAGCTGCCGGTGCGATTTCTTGAACACTGTCCGATGGTAGAGCTAAATCGTACTCATCGTGACCGCGTGGCGCACAAGGCAGGGGCTCGAATCCGTCGAATATCAATTCTCCGCGGATATCGGCCGTGTAGTTTAAGCTTCCAAACCTGACCTGATGGCCAGGGGCGTAACTTTCGATCTGCTCCAGATGGCCAAGCGAGTTGGCCCGCAGTGTGAAGCCACCAAACACAAAGATCTGTCTGGGGAGAAAAGTCTCACCCTGGACTGCATTGCTATCGATGATAGTAGGAGCCATCAAGCCTAACGGCGACGACACAGAGGAACTCTCAATGAAAGCACCAATGTCGGTGTCAAAACTGGCGGATCTCGGGTAGGGGGTCCCGAACTATGCGTCTAAGGCGGATGGTAATAGGAGGCTGGGGACATGATGTTTTACCCAAGTTTGGGCCCTCTTGATGGAGCTAAAACCCTACGTCCTGCTTGATTTATTCTTGATGATATGAGTATTACAAGAGTTGATCTACCACGAGATCGGAGAGACTAAACCCTAGAAGCTAGCCTATGGTATGATTGTCTGTTGTCCTACGGACTAAAACCCTCCGGTTTATATAGACACCGGAGGGGTTAGGGTTACACAAGGTCGGTTACAAAGGAGGATATGTCCATATCCGTACTGCCTAGCTTGCCTTCCATGCCAAGTAGATTCCTATCTGGACATGGGACGAAGTCTTCAATCTTGTATCTTCATAGTCCAACAGTCCGGCCAAAGGATATAGTCCAGCTATCCGGAGACCCCCTAATCCAGGACTCCCTCACCCTCCGTGACCGAATCCCCCTCCGGCAGATCGCCGGAAAAGGCCCCAAGATGGGATCTCACAGGTACAGAAGGTTTCGGCGGTGGAAAAGTGCTTTCGTGGCTCCCCTGGATATTTTCAGGGTATAAGAGTATATATAGGCGAAAGAAGTAGGCCGGTGGAGCTACAAGGGGCCCACAAGGGTGGGGGCGCGCCTTCCTGCCTCGTGGCCGCCTCGTTGCGTCTCTGACTCCCACTCCAAGTCTCCTGGATTGTGTTTGTTCCAAGAAAGATCCTCGCGAAGGTTTCATTCCATTTGGATTCCGTTTGATATTCCTTTTCTGCGAAACACTGAAATGGGCAAAAAAACATCAATTTGCACTGGGCCTTCGGTTAATAGGTTAGTCCCAAAAATAATATAAAAGAGGATATTAAAGCCCATTAAACATCCAAAACAGATAATATAATAGCATGGAACAATCAAAATTATAGATACGTTGGAGGCGTATCAGCATCCCCAAGCTTAATTCCTGGTCGTCCTCGAGTAGGTAAATGATATAAATAGAATTTTTGATGTGGAATGCTACCTAACATAATTTTCAATGTAATTCTCTTTATTGCGGCATGAATTTTTAGATCCAAAAGATTCTAGAAAAAAGTTTAATATTGACATAAAAATAATAATACTTCAAGCATGCTAACCAAGCAATTATGTCTTATCAAAATTACATAGCGAAAGAAAGCTTATCCCTACAAAATCATATAGTTTGGCCATGCTTCATTTTCGTCACATAAAATGCTCCCATCATGCACAACCCCAATGACAGGCCAAGCAATTGTTTCGTACTTAGCCTTTCAAACTCTTTCAACTTTCACGCAATATATGAGAGCGAGCCATGGACATAGCACTATGGTTGGAATAGAATATGATGATGGAGGTTGTGTGAGCAGACAAAAAGGAGAAAGTCTCACGTTGACGCGGCTAATCAACGGGCTATGGAGATGCCCATCAATTGATGTCAATGGAAGGAGTAGGGATTGCCATAAAATAGATGCACTAGAGCTATAAATATACGAAAGCTCAACTAAAGAAACTAAAGTGGGTATGCATCCAACTTTCTTGCTCACAAAGACTTAGGGCATTTTGAGGAAGCCCGTCATTGGAATATACAAGCCAAGTTCTATAATGAAAAATTCCCACTAGTATATGAAAGTGACAAAATAAGAGACTCTCTATCTTGAAGATCATGGTGCTACTTTGAAGCACAAGTGTGGAAAAAGGATAGTAACATTGCCCCTTCTCTCTTTTTCTCTCATTTTTGGGCCTTTTTCTATTGTTTTATGGCCTCCTTTTTTTAATTGTATTTTATTTTTCGTCTGGAATCTCATCCTGACTTGTGGGAGAATCATAGTCTCCATCATCCTTTCCTCACATGGGACAATGCTCTAATAATGAAAATCATCACACTTTTATTTACTTACAACTCAAGAATTACAACTCAATACTTAGAACAAAATATGACTCTATGTGAATGCCTCCAGCGGTGTACCGGGATGTGCAATGAATGAAGCGTGACATGTATGAAAGAATTATGAAGGTGGCTTTGCCACAAATACGATGTCAACTTCATGATCATGCAAAGCAATATGACACTGATGGAGCGTGTCATAATAAACGGAACGGTGGAAAGTTGCATGGCAATATATCTCGGAATGGCTATGGAAATGCCATAATAGGTAGGTATGGTGGCTGTTTTGAGGAAGATATAAGGAGGCTTATGTGTGATAGAGCGTATCATATCACGGGGTTTGGATGCACCAGCGAAGTTTGCACCAACTCTCGAGGTGAGAAAGGGCAATGCACGGTACCAGAGAGGCTAGCAATGATGGAAGGGTGAGAGTGCATATAGTCCATGGACTCAACATTACTCATAAAGAACTCACATACTTATTGCAAAAATCTACAAGTCATCAAAACCAAGCACTACGCGCATGCTCCTAGGGGGATAGATTGGTAGGAAAAGACCATCGCTCGTCCCCGACCGCCACTCATAAGGAAAGCAATCAAAGAACACCTCATGCTTCAAATTTGTCACACAACGTTTACCATACGTGCATGCTACGGGACTTGCAAACTTCAACACAAGTATTTCTCAGTTCTACAATTACTCAACTAGCACAACTCTAATATTACCATCTTTATATCTCAAAACAACTATCAAGTATCAAACTTCTCATAGTATTTAATGCACTCTATATGAAAGGTTTTATTATACCCATCCTGGATGCCTTTCATATTAGGACTAATTTTATAGCCAAAGCAAATTACCATGTTGTTCTAAAAGACTCTCAAAATAATATAAGTGAAGCATGAGAGATCAATAATTTCTATAAAATAAAACCACCACTGTGCTCTAAAAAGGTATAAGTGAAGCACTAGAGCAAAATTATCTAGCTCAAAAGATATAAGTGAAGCACATAGAGTATTTTAATAAATTCCGATTCATGTTTGTCTCTCCAAAAGGTGTGTACAGCAAGGATGATTGTGGTAAACTAAAAAGCAAAGACTCAAATCATACAAGACGCTCCAAGCAAAACACATATCATGTGGTGAATAAAAATATAGCCTCAAGTAAAGTTACCGATAGACGAAGACGAAAGAGGGGATGCCTTCCGGGGCATCCCCAAGCTTAGGGTTTTGGTTGTCCTTGAAATTTACCTTGGGGTGCCTTGGGCATCGCCAATCTTAGGGTCTTTCCACTCCTTATTCCAAAATCCATCAAATCTTTACCCAAAAACTTGAAAACTTCACAACACAAAACTCAACTGAAAATCTCATGAGCTTCGTTAGTAAAAGAAAACAAACCACCACTTTAAGGTACTGTAATGAACTCATTATTTATTTATATTGGTGTTAAACCTACTGTATTCCAACTTCTCTATGGTTCATACCCCCCGATACTAGCCATAGATTCATCAAAATAAGCAAACAACACACGAAAAACAGAATCTGTCAAAAACAGAACAGTCTATAGTAATCAGTAGGTTTCGAATACTTATGTAACTCCAAAAATTCTGAGAAATTAGGATGCCCTAAATAATTTTTATATTGATCTACTGCAGTTGTAATTGATATTTTATCGCTCTATGGTAAAAAAATCAAATTATTCTCTTGAGTGCATACTTTCTGTTTTTTACAGCAAGATCAAATAACAATCACCCAAGAAGATCCTAAAGGCTTTAGTTGGCACAAACACTAAGTAAAACATAAAAAACACAACCATAACAGAGGATAGATGATTTATTTATTACTAAACAGGAACAAAAAGCAAGGAACAAAAATAAAATTGGGTTGCCTCCCAACAAGCGCTATCGTTTAACGCCCCTAGCTAGGCATAAAGCAAGGATAGATCTAGGTATTGCCATCTTTGGTGTTGGGAACGAAAAGAGAAAATTTCTTATCTATAGAATTTATCTTTCTATTTTGGTAAAGCACCTGGCCATTAATGGTGGAAGAAAGATTAAGCATCCTACGGAAATTTGCATCTAAGCTAGCCTTCATCTCTTTGATAATTTCATTTTGATAAAAGCACAGAAGAGAGGTGGATTCAACCTTCTCATTCATGGGGTGCCCAAATATTGTTTTCATCTTTTCATAGGTATCGATGGCATCCCCCTCAAGAAAACCTTCTTCAAAGATAGAATCTAAAACTTGCTTGAAAGAAGAGGGCAAGCCAACATAAAAGCTTTTCAAGTATATCTCAATTTGATATTGGGGTATATAGCTGGCTCGCATCCTTAACAGTCTATCCCAAGAATCTTTCAAAGATTCATCAAGCAAATAACGAAAGATTCTGGGGTCATCTTCATCAAAATTATATAAACTCTCATTGATAAATCTGGCAGGTCTTTCCATAGCATCATTATTTATGACCTTAGAAAGGACGGAGGGACTGTCCAAAGTAAAACCCGGGAGAGGGCCCCTAGCCCTTTTTGATCTAGGCATGGTGAAAGAAAGGCAAACGGGAAAGAGGTGAAGTGGTGGAGAGGAAAACGAGAGGCAAATGGCAAATAATGTAATGTGAGGGATAAGAGTTTGTGATGGGTACTTGGTATGTCTTGACATGGCATAGATCTCCCCGGCAACGGCGCCAGAAATTCTTCTTGCTACCTCTTGAACATTTGTTGGTTTTCCCTTGAAGAGGAAAGGGTGATGCAGCAAGTAGTGTAAGTATTTCTCTCAGTTTTTGAGAACCAAGATATCAATCCAGTAGGAGACTACACGCAAATCGCCTAGTACCTGCACAAACAATCAAGAACCTTGCAACCAACGCGATAAAGGGGTTGTCAATCCCTTCATGGCCACTTGCAAAAGTGAGATCAGATAAAAATAATAAGATAAATATTTTTGGTATTTTTGTTATATAGATTGCAAAGTAAAGATTGGAAAATAAATAGTAAACTAGAATTATAGATCGGAAACTTATATGATGTAAAGTAGACCCGGGGGCCATAGGTTTCACTAGTGGCTTCTCTCAAGATAGCATATATTACGATGGGTGAACAAATTACTGCCGAGCAATTGGTAGAAAAGCGCATAGTTATGAGAATATCTAGGCATGATCATGAACATAGGCATCACGTCCGTGTCAAGTAGACCGAAACAATTCTGCATCTACAACTATTACTCCACACATCGACCGCTATCCATCATGCATCTAGAGTATTAAGTTCATAAGAACAGAGTAACGCATTAGGCAAGATGACATGATGTAGATGGATAAACTCAAGCAATATGATATAAACCCCATATTTTTATCCTCGACGGGAACAATACAATACGTGTCGGTTCCCTTTTTGTCACTGGGATCGAGCACCGCAAAATTGAACCCAAAGCTAAGCACTTCTCCCATTGCAAGAAAATCAATCTAGTAGGCCAAACCAAACTGATAATTCGAAGAGACTTGCAAAGATATCAAATCATGCATATAAGAATTCAGAGAAGAATCAAATATTGTTCATAGATAATCTTGATCATAAACCCACAATTCATCGGATCTCGACAAACACACCGCAAAATGTATTACATAACATATATCTCCAAGAACATCGAGGAGAACTATGTACTGAGAACCAAAGAGAGAGAAGAAGCCATCTAGCTAATAACTATGGACCCGAAGGTCTATGGTAAACTACTCACACATCATCGAAGAGGCTATGGTGTTGATGTAGAAGCCCTCCATGATCGAATCCCCCTCCGACAGATCGCTGGAAAAGGCCCCAAGATGGGATCTCATGGGTACAGAAGGTTGCGGCGGTGAAAAAGTTGTTTTATGGCTCCCTTGGATGTTTTCAGGGTATCAGAGTATATATAGGCGAAAGAAGCAGGTCGGTGGAGCTACGAGGGGCCCATGAGGGTGGGGGCGCGCCCTCCTGCCTCGTGGCCGCCTCGTTGCCTCTCTGACTTCCACTCCAAGTCTCCTGGATTGCATTTGTTCCAAGAAAGAGCCTCGCGAAGGTTTCATTCCGTTTGGATTCCGTTTGATATTCCTTTTCTGTGAAACACTGAAATAGGCAAAAAATAGCAATTTGCACTGGGCCTTCGGTTAATAAGTTAGTCTGAAAAACAATATAAAAGAGCATATTAAAGCCCATTAAACATCCAAAATAGATAACATAATAGCATGGAACAATCAAAAATTATAGATACGTTGGAGACGTATCAGGGACCGTGATGATGCCGCCGCTCCTTGGCATCTTGAAGACGTTGTAGCCGTGGTGGGTCACTACCATAAACTTGGCCAAGGCTGGATACCCAAGGATGGCGTTGTACGACAGGCGGATGTGGGCGACATCAAAGTCGATGAGCTCGGGGAGGTAGTTGTTACACTGGCCGAAGGTGACAGGGAGGCAGACCCACCCTATCAGGGTGGTGGAGCCGTCGGTCACTCGTGAGAAAGGCTTGGTAGGCTGTAGTTGATCGTATGGCACCTGGAGACTGTCGAATGTCTTGACAGAAAGGACATTGAGCCCTGCACCGCCGTCGATGAGGGTCTTGGTGACTTGAATGTTGCTGATGACGGGTAAGCAGAGCATCGGGAGGGTGCCAGCGGTCGCCGCGCACTTGAGCTGTTCTGATGAACTGAAGGTGATGGCGCACTTGGACCACCTGAGCGGGCGCGTGGTCTCGGGCCTGGGAAGGGCCGGGTTCACCTCACGAGCAAACTGCTTGAAGATACGCTGAGAGGCTGGGGCTTGAGCACCACCCAAGATACAGGCGATGGCACGTGGCTACTGGAAGCCCCCGGCCCCCTCGTCTTGATGACGGTCGTCATTCCTCCTCGGTGGTGGCGGCAGCGGAGGGAGGTCGGCATTGCCCTGAGGACAGTCCTCATGAGGCTGCTCCCTCCAAGGGCCCTCGCAAGGTTGGTCCTGCCAGCGATCCTCACGAGGTTGGTCGCACCACTCCTGGCGGGGCCGCGGTCGTCCCAGCGTCCTCCACTTCGTCCACCTCCTCGGCCGTATCCCCAGTCGCTGCGCTCAGGGCGTCGACCGAAGCGCCCGGTCGCGGATGGCCTTGAGCTCTTGATAGTCGCTAGTGTTGTGTGTTGTGGATATTGTGGAAGGCGCAGAATGGGCGATTGGCCTTGGATGATTCGGGGTGGTCGCGGCCGTGCTTCATCTCTGGCTCTACCACGAGCATGGCAGCCCCCTTGCGCTTCACGTCCTTGATCTTTGCCTTCTTGTCCTCCTGGTCAGCAGCTAGGAGCTTGAGGAGGGAAAGGCACTCTTCCTATGCTCTTGCGCACTTGGTCACCATATTGAACATCTCCAGGGCCGAGCATAGCTCCTCATGGAAGGCGAGATCCTCCTTCATCTTGACGTCATGGACGCTATCGGAGAACGCGGAGATGACGGCCTCGTCCGTCACCTTGGGGATCTTGAGGCGAACGTTGTTGAAGCGCTAGATGTACTTCTGCAGGGTTTCCCCTGGCTACTGCTTGATGCGCCGCAGGTCGCCTGCGGCCGGCGGGCGGTCACGAGTGCCCTGGAAGTTGGCGACGAAGCGCTTAGGCATCTTGCCCCAGGAGGAGATCGATCCCACGGGCAAGTTCAGGAGCCATGAGCGCGCGCCATCCTTGAGGGCCATGGGAAACCAGTTCGCCATGAGCTTCTCGTCTCCGTTGCCTGCCTCGATGCTCAACTCGTAGAGCTGCAAGAACTTCGCGGGGTCCGGGGTGCCGTCGTAGCGTGTAGGCAGGTCTGGCTTGAACTTGCCTGGCCAGACGACGCTGCGCAGCTCAGGAGTAAAGGCACGGTAGCCTGCCGTGGCGACCGGAGCCCGTCGTGGAGGCGGAGCCTGATCCTAATATCCACGCGCCGCCGCTGCAGGTGGCGCGCGGTCTTGACGCAATGGTGATGGAAGTGCAGGAGCAATTTCTTGCGGCCTCGGGACTTCTTGGCAGCTTCCTTCTTCGTGCGCGGGCGCCCGGCGTGGCTGGTCACGCCATGGGACCATGCGTCTTGGTGCGAGGGCGCCGTCTTGATGCGGAGGCGGCGGAGGCGCTCTGTGAGCTACGTCGCCCATAGCTGGAGATGGGCGGGGCAGCGAGAGAGATGGTGCAGAAGAGCACCCGGCAGCGTTGACGAGCTCGGCGATGCGGTCCAGCCAGTCGTTGTAGAGGTCGTCGACTGGGCAGTAACGCAGGAGCTCATGTGCCATGAGCAGCGCGGCCTGCACGTCCATGGGTGCGCGATGAGCGGGGGACGATGAGCCGGCCGGAGTCAGCGACGGGGTGGTGGTGCGGCCATCCTGCCGCACAAAGGGGTGCAGCGATGAACCTTTCTGCTCATTTGTTGTCGGGGCGGTGGCTGTGTTGGCAGCGAGTGATGGAAAACAGAGGGGAGGTCCGCCAACGGGCGCGGTCTGAGCAATGCGGGCGGCGAGGGCGGCGCGGCGCTCAGCACGGGCTCGGCGAGCGTCAGCCATGGATGCGGTGGAGCAGTGGAGCGTGGATCGATGGAAGAAAGGCATCAGCGCACCCCTACCTGGTGCTCCAAATGTCAGATTACGAGTTCCATCAAACCATTGAGGTTTGAACTCTGGGGTGCGCACGAAGATCTCTCCCTAGCTCGCTCTTGCAACGATCTCAAGGCCTAGCTCGCTGAACCCAAGGAACAAGAGACATGAGGGTTTATACTGGTTCAAGCCACCGTTGTGGTGTAATACCCTACTCGAATGTGGTGTGGTGGATTGCCTCGTGGGCTGAGGATGAATCAGTACAATGGATGAACAGCCTCCTGAGGAGTGGTGTTCTTGAGATCGATGAGTTGGTGAGTCTGAGGATGGTCCAAATGATCCCCCCTACTAGGGTGGTGGCTAGTCCTATTTATAGAGGCCCTGGTCCTCTTTCCAAATGTTAGGCGGGAAAGGATCCCACAACAGCCAATTTTGAAGGGAGACAACTAGTACAAGTTATCTTGACAAAAGGTGGTTTGCGCCTGCCAAAGGCTCTAGTGGTGATGCTGCCGTGGGCTCCATGGTGATCTCCGTCCTGCCGTCCTGTTGGTCTTGGTCTCGTTGCACCGATATGGAAACCTTTGCCTGATGCATCGGGACTCCTCGCCCGCGCTTGCCTCTTTAGCACCGAAGAGGAAACTGGCACTCTGTGCCCGCTGGCGCCCGCCTGGCTTCGGTCGTCATGGCTCAGGTCACGCGAACCTCGCGAGGTCCCCCCCCCCCCGCCTTGATATCTTCGCTCAGCGATGTTGTCAGGGGCGGACCCAGGACAAAAATGACCCGGGGTCCCATGTGTATCATATATATGTGGATATCTAGTCATAATATAGATAAAAGTAACACACTTAACAGTACGTACAATATACATAGAATACGATATGACGATGAATATAATTGGCAAAGGTCCAAAATAAAGAGTTCGCTCGAAATATTAATTGATTGCTGGAAATTTTATAGTAAATGAGAATCAAAGTGTCCAAACTATGAATAAAGTATAACCGATGATGAGAAAATGCAACACTAGATCTTGATTGCCTGCAAATAAGAAAACACTTAGTACATATTAATTACAGTTGTGTAATAAGTAAGTTAAAACCATTACCTTTCTAAAAAGGTTTCCTGCATTCTTTCATGGCCTCAAAGCGATCAATTACTGCATCATTTGTAACCTTCCTCATTTCTATTTTCTCCGCATAACAAATAAGGTTGTACTTCAAGGTGTTGTCACCAAGACGATTGCGCAAATATGTCTTCACAATTCTCATAGCTGAAAAAGATCTCTCAACTATAGCAGTGGCAACGGGCAATACTAGTGCTAGCTTCAAAAGACGATAAACCAAGGGATATACAATATGTTTCCTTATCTCCACCATTTTTTGAGAAATCTCACAAATATTACTTAAACCAGAGAAGCGATCATCTACTCGGACATCGGCAATGTAAAGATGAAGGTGATGTCTAAGGTCCCTGAGTTCTCCATCATCAAAATATTTTGGATAAAGTTTGGATAGACTCATCAAATGCTATAAATTGAAATCACGAAATGATTCAATTGGACTCAAAGCCACTGAGCAGACAAGTAGTTCAGAATTTTTCTCATTGAAGCAATTATTAAGTTCTTGAAGAAGCCAATCAATGACATCATTAAAACAATCCACTTCATAATGATTCCTATTAGTGATACCTGTTTTTTGCCATGGCTTCTTTGGATTCACATATTGGTCTTCCATTTCCAACTTGGAAATGTCATGCTTGTCACAAAAGACATATGCTTCATGTAGGACAGAATCCCATCCATCTCTCCTTAGATCATTCGAAGAGGCTTTGGTTGAATTCACACAATTAATGGCATTCACGATGTCTTGATTCTTCCATTGTAGAGCCAATGATAATGTGTTTGTGATTATCAATATAGTGGGCATAAGCTGTAAGTAGAACACAAAATCAAAAGACTGGGAATAAACAAGAAGACCACATGCTTGCCTTCTATTTGTATCATCCATGTCTTCTTCTTCCACATATTCTAGCACTTTGACAATTGCAGGGAACATATAAATCAAACTCTTAAGAGTCTTGTAGTGAGAACTCCATCGAGTGTCTCCAGGTCTTTGAAGAGCTACGTCCTTCTGAATCTTCGAAGAAGTCAACTGATTATTACCTAGAGCATTATGGGCCACCACTTTTCTTACAGCTGGATTCTGCTCTGTTGTGTAAGAATGAAATTCCATGAAATTGCCTTTATTGAGAGACTCCTCGGACTCATCATGGCCACAAAAAGGCAACGCTTGCTTCACTAACACCCTTGCAACATCAATTGAGGCATTTAGTTGAGTATAATAAGGAATCCTCTCAGCATTACTTTGGTTATTTAGAGCAACATAAATGTGTTCCTTTTGTTTCAGCAAAGCATCACAATCTATTTTTGCTTGGTTGTGAGCACTATTGATGTCTCCTACATGCTCCTTTAATCTATATTTTTTATTCCAACTTGACCAACCATTTGCAACAAATGCATCATATCCATCTTCTTTCTTCTTGCGTGGTCTAAACAAGAAATAACAAAAACAATACGCTTTATGTTCGGACTCGCTATACTCAAGACATCTCTCAAACTCATCAAACCATTCCCAAACGAACCTTCTATCTCTACCACATATTTTGGTTACTTTAAAATCACCAGTACGAGGCTGACAAGGTCCATTGGCCAAGTACTTCAGTCTTACCATATCTCTCAGATTCGGATGATACTCATCAATACTTCTCCTTTTACCTGGATCAAATTTAAGTTGCTCTTCCCAATTGATCTCTTCTTCAACTTGAAATAAATTCCTTGTATTATTGGCAGAATTAGGTTCATATGTGGAGGCATCATTCTGTCCAGGTGGTGATGGTGGGGCTGGGACATCAAGCTGTTCATGTAGTGAGGGGACAACATTTTGTTCGACCGACAGTGGCGGGATTGAGGCATCATTCTGATTATGTTGGTGTGACGAGCCTTCATCTCGCACTATGGTTCTCCTCTTTTTTGGAAACCTTTCCATAAACTGAGCTTCTCCTGCAATTTGTAATTATTTAGATAATTATTTTTTCACAAAAGGAAAAAAACTAAGAATCATGTGTATACATACATAACATGAATTGCAATTGCATAGCTGTAAAATAAAACTTACTTGACATGTTGCTACCTGGCCGGTGCTTCCAGCCGTCCTAATCTCCTAGAATATTGCAGTATTCTTCTCCACTCATCCACTGACCACTACAATAGCTAATACACTCAAAATTTCTAGTCTTACCGAATAGCCCTAATTTCCTAGGGTTAGACAAACAAATTAAGAATTAGAGAAGAATTTGGGAACTAATATGGAGGCAGACACACACTGCGAATTGGGGTCTCATCCAACATACCTTCACTGATTGGGTGAATTGGGGGGATCTGGTGAAGTAGATGAACAGGCGAGGGGTCGAGGGCGACGAGGCGACAGGTCACGAAGCGCATCGGCCGAGCGGCGAGTAGACGAACAGGCAAGGCGATACATGAAGCCACGTACTGACGTACGTATAGATGGATCGATGCCAGGGCCTGGGCTTTCACCGGGGCGTGCTATGCTAGTCGGTCAGGCCTTGTTAGCTAGTTGTGGCCATTTTGTCTATACGGGGGTGTCCCATTAGGAAATTTAGGGGTTACAGGCCTTTGTGGGCTCTATATGCATAAGGTAAGGTGATTTTTTACCCGGTGTCATGGGCTACCTGCTGGGTCAACATGGGCCCGCCCCTGGAGGCTGCCCCTGAGGAGGTCTTTGTGTCGTCCGCCTCGCGAGGCTTGGCCCCTCGCGAGGGTCTTGAGTGGTTGCTGCCGAAGGTGGGTCGTACCAGGCCGCCAGTAGAGCCACGCCGTGGGCCGCAGGTGGGCAAGTCTGTGTACCCCCGTTCCCAGGATGCCGAAAAATATCTCTAGGCACTTGAGCAGTTAGACCATGATCAAAACCTCATTTATTTCTAATAGTACTGGTGTCGGTGTCAAAACTGGCGGATCTCGGGTAGGGGGTCCCGAATTGTGCGTCTAAGGCGGATGGTAACAGGAGGCAGGGGGCACGATGTTTTACCCAGGTTCGGGCCCTCTTGATAGAGGTAAAACCCTACGTCCTGCTTGATTGTTCTTGATGATATGAGTATTACAGGAGTAGATCTACCACGAGATCAGAGAGGCTAAACCCTAGAAGCTAGCCTATGGTATGATTGTATGTTGTCCTATGGACCAAAATCCTCCGGTTTATATAGACACCGGAGGAGGCTATGTTTACACAAGGTCGGTTACAAAGGAGGAGATATCCATATCCGTATTGCCTAGCTTGCCTTCCACACCAAGTAGAGTCCCATATGGACACGGGACGAAGTCTTCAATCTTGTATCTTCATAGTCCAACAGTCCGGCCAAAGGATATAGTCCGGCTGTCCGGAGACCCCCTAATCCAGGACTCCCTCAATAGCCCCTGAACCAGGCTTCAATGACGATGAGTCCGGTGCACAATGTTGTCTTAGGCATTGCAAGGCAGGTTCCTCCTCCGAATACACCACGGAAGAGTTCGAATACAAGGATAGTGTCTGACCCTGCAAAATAAGTTCCACATACCACCGTAGAGAGAATAATACTTCCATAAATCCAATCTGCTGACATGTTTTAATAGTATGACATCACTTCATGGCCCGGTTATTGTTCGAACCACTTTTCTCAACCAGCTCCGCACACATCGCGGGGCAGTTTTCTCGATACATCTTGTCAAAGCAGAAATCATATTCCCCTTATCACGGGATTCTCATCAATACGGACGTGGGTAACCCAACCGCGCCATCAATTACGACGCCTGGGGAATAAGAGGTTTTGCCAGGCAAGTGGGCAGACTCATCGCCTCCTCATCCCTTATAAAAGGGACAAACATCTACTTTTTTCACCCATGCCTTCTTCCTTCTCGCTTTCCCATTCCCGCACACTCGAGCTCCAGCGCCCAAGCTCGCGTTCTTCTTCTCAAACCACTCCAAGCATGTCGGGAGCAGGAGGCAAGTGGATGGTCTCCTCCGTCATGGAGGAGAACATCAAAAAATTACGGGAAGCCGGATATCTGGCCGCGGATATCGCGCACCGGCTGCCCGATGCGGGGCAGATTGTCCCAATGCCCGAACCCCATGAGAGGGTAGTTTTTCTTACCCATTTCGTCTGTGGACTGGGATTTCCCATCCACCCATTTATCCGCGGTACTATGGGCTGGATTTTCATGATCTGGCTCCCAACTTCATCCTCAACATCTCGGCGTTTATCATCATGTGCGAGGCCTTCCTCCGCATCAGGCCCCACTTTAGCCTATGGCTGAAAACCTTTAATGTCAAATCGAAGGTGGTGAGCGGCCAGCAAGCAGAGTGCGGAGGCGCCATGATGGGAAAGATGCCTAATGTCACCTGGCTCGGGGGCACCTATGTGGATACCATAAAGGGGTGGCAATCGGGGTGGTTCTACATCACCGAGCCGCGTGACTCCAACTAGGTGGCGGCCCCCAAATTTCGATCCGGAATCCCCACGCGGCTCACCTCCTGGAAAAAGAAGGGTCTGTCCTGGGGTTCTTCAACAGAGCTAACCGGACTCTAGACCTGTATCCAGAACATGATGAACAAGAAAGTTAAACTTGTCAACGTGGTCCAGGTTATGCTCGTCCGTCGGATCCTTCCGTGCCAACGACGGGCATTCAATTTGTGGGAGTTCGACTCGGCCAAGCACCAAATGTTGCGAGAGCTCTACGACACGACGCACAAGAACGTTTGGAGGGTGTTGTTCAAGAGCGCCGAGATCCCTCCCCCTCTTACCGAAGACCGCGGACTCAGTGCAAAGCGCCATGCCGGTCCGGTAAGCATTTATATTTCTCGGGGTATTTATTTGCCCAGGTTTAGTTATGTGTAGGATCTAAGCTCACATGTCACTAATAGGACTGGATAAAGACAACGGAGCAGCTTGATTGCCCAGCCCCCCTGCCCGAAGATCCGGCAAACGCTCTCTGACGAAGATGCTGATCCCGGCACCTTACGAGGTGCCAGAAAAGATGGCCAAGAACAAGGCTGCAGGGACCTGAAAGGGTCTCCGGCGCAAGATGGTTCTGTCGGACTCATCATCCAATGAGTCTGACACGCACTCCTCCCACGAAAACGAGGAGGAGGAGAAAAGTTCTCCCTCCCCCAGCCGGGGGATACAAGAAAAGGAAGGCCGACCCATCCAGGGAGGCCGAAGGGTCCAAGAAGGGAAAGACCCTCCCTCCGGACTGTGCCACGACGGCCACCGATAGTGGCGACGAGTGGCTACCCAGGGACAAGCCCCTGGCGAAATCGTAAGCGTCCGGACACCATAGTATTTCATGATACGTTTTATTGTACTGCCCTTGCTCATGGCGAACCCGATTATGTAGTCCGGCCCGAGCTTCTCTTGACGTACCCTCGTCGAAAGGCTCTTTGAGCTCGTCGGATATGAACAGCGGTTCTCCTTCGACGGCTTCCACCCCTCGCCCTACGGACAACGCCGAGGTGGTGTCTCAAGAGGCACCGTCCCAAGGGGAGGCGGTCTTGGGGGCGCCTCACGGCGACCTCCCGGACCCTGGGTACCAAGGGAGCGAGGCTCCTACGGGCTTCGAGTTCGGGCCCCAGCCGGACACCGCGCCGAAGCCTTCAATGGTTCCGGACTTCGGCAGGCGGTCCCCCATTAAGGGGGCCAACCATCCGTGCCGGTGTCCTCTGTCCAACCAGAGGCACCGGAAAACTTGCTGGAAGCGCTTCACAACGCTTCCATCGATGAAGAACACCTCACTATCATGAGTGTGGTGGTTAAGAAGGTTCAGTCCACCAAGAACAGACTGACCGAAGCCTGCGCCGGCCTCCTAACAGGCTTTGAGGTGAGCAATCAAAGTATAAGAAAATATTACTGCATGGATAGTAGACCCTGATGCTCTATTCGGTGTTCGGGAATAAAAGCCGAATAGAGGATCAAATGATAACCCATGAGTCTAATTAGAGTATGTCTATGTGTATGTGCAGGCTTCCCTGGTGGCCGCTGCTGCACGTACTGCGGAGGTCGCTGCACTGAAGCAGGACCTGAAGCGGTCCGAGGACGAGCTCGGCCTTACCAAGAGGCAGCTCAAAGAGAGCAAAGGTAAGAAATACTCATGTCTATGTAGTTAAAAAGAAGTTCGGGTGTAAAGTAATAGGATCATCATGGATTTGTCAGGGGCCACGACCGAGGTGGAGACCCTGAGGAGTGCATTGTCCGCGATCGAAGACAAAGCGGCCAAAGAACGTATTGAACGGGAGAAACAAGAACCCCGAGTGGGCGAGGTGCAGCAAGAGCTCGAGGCTCTTGCCAAGAAGCACTAGTCCTTGGAGCTTGACTCCAAGATGCAGGAGTCCGAGCTCGCGTAGGCGCTTGAAAGCGTCCAGAGCGCCAAGGCCGAAGCCCACAAGGCCCTCCAGGAGATTGATGCGGCAAAGAAGATAGCAGTGGGTCAGGCATTCAATATGCAAAGCAAGCATGTGAAGGAGACTTTCCATTTTCTTACCTGAGTTCGGAGCTCTCCAGGAGCATTTGCAGATCTTCCCCGCAGTGTGCTGGATGCCGTGGAATTTTACCGGGCTGAGGAGAGGAGCTCAACGGAGAAGTTGTTCTGGTCTCAGTATACTGGGGCCGAACACCCCGTGGCCTTGAGCGACCAGCTGAAGCAGTTGGTCAAACTTCACAGGGCGGCTGAACAGGCCATGAAGGGCCTTATAGTCTGGATGTGGCCTGGAGAGCCCCTGTCCGGCAGCTACTTCGGTCTGGTATGACAGCTGGTGGAAGCCTGCCCACGGCTTGAGGTCATCAAGCGGTCCGTCTACATCGAAGGTGCACGCAGGGCTTTTGCCCGGGCGAAGGTGCACTAGGCGAAGCTGGACGCCGTGAAGCTTGTGAAGGAGGGGCCGCCGGAGGGCAAGGAGCATCGCTGCCCGGAGAATTATTATGAGGGTCTCCTGGAGGGATCCCGCCTAGTGGCAGATGAGTGTGCCAAGGATGTAATTTTTGAATGAACATGCTCATGTGATCTTGTAATATGAAACAAGTTCATTTGTGCCATGCGATGCTTTCTTAATTTAAAATATTACCTTATGTGCGGCCGTTTATAAAATTAGAGAGTTGTCCTGTCGTCGGCTTCTTCCCCCATGTAACTAGTACCGTGGTGTTCGGGATAAACCTGAACACTCTTTACCCCAATTTTGGGTCCTCCAAGGGAGGTGTTTAGCACAACGAACCAGGCAATCGGACTATAATGCTTTATCACTCTCACTTAGCCATAGAAGTCTATGATTTTAAATTTTTGGCGAAGCCCCTGGTATTCGGAGGGCCGGATTTGGGGCGCTATACACGCCTAAGCCGGACAAGGCCGACTCCTCGCCCGAAGCGGAAAAAAGTATTTAAGGACTTGAGACCTCTCGAACAGCAACCAGTCTCTCGCCTTATCATGACAGTCAGTTTTTGGCTTTCTCTACTGAGGTGCTAGTCCGAAAGAACCAGGACACAATCGCAGTAGTTCTCCCACCGCTACCTTAGCCGATATAGCGGAACGTAAGGTACCAAAGCATGGGAGCCGGGCAACCCAACATTTGACCCAAGACATGATTCAGAGCTGATGCATATAATGCTATAAGTTCGGCGTGCCGCAGTGTTGAAAGTGTTCGGACGTCTTGCGCCGTATTATGGGTAAACCAGAGCCCCTGGCGTACTGACCGTACTCGAGCGTGCGGGTGCGGTATGTCGTAAATGGACATATAAGAGAAAGAGAAAAACTTAAATAATGCAATGACAAATTAATGATATGCATTGTTATTTGAATAATACGTCGAAGCATACTGGTACAAGTAGTGCAATGAGCTGAACGTAGGACAATTCAAAATGTCCCATCCAAGGCACGCTATGCATAAAGAGTGAAAAACAGGTATATCAAGTATTACTAGAGACCACCTGGCGGTTCCCGTGTTCATCTTAGCTTCTTTCCGCATCGGTTGTTGCTTCTGGAATGTGTCCGGTAGTCGTACTGCCGGAAAGGCCTTCCGAAGAGTTAGGCCCTGAAAGAGAAAAGGAATGTCAAAGGTATACAGCCCCTGGTGTGGTGAAGCCACAATGCGGGGCGTGTCCTGATTGTGCCCCCGCCTATGTCCATGGTATTTTCAATGCGTTGTTATGTACGCGCGGCATGAATTTTGTTGCTGCACGGGGACTGGGACGGGGGCCGAATTGCTAGGCAAGTGTCGATCGTGCTAGGCGATCCTGTTGCAGATTATTTCGGACTCGCTTGAAGGTGTCCGGGGGCTGTAATGCTGGATGGTTGGTCTGTCTGAACAGGATGCTTTGTGCCTCTGCTGCAAGGGCCGCAGTGTGCTCTTCCGTACGGAGTGAGCATTTTGTGTTTCCATTTACTATTATGACCCCGCGAGGACCTGGCCTCTTGAGCTTGAGCTATGCGTAATGCAGTACTACATTGAAATTTGCAAATGATGTCCGTCCGAGCAGTGCATGATAGCCACTGCGAAACGGGACGATGTCGAAGATTAACTCTTCTCTTTGGAAGTTATCCGGGGATCCGAAGACCACCTCTGGTATGATTGAGCCTGTGCAATGGGCCTCTACACCTGGGATGACACCTTTGAAGGTGGTTTTGCTGGGTTTGACCTTGAGGGATCGATACCCATTTTTCGCATTGTATCCTGATAAAGCGGGTTCAGGCTGCTGCCACCATCCATAAGGACTCGAGTGAGATGAAATCCGTCAATGATGGGGTCTAGGACCAATGCGGCAGATCCGCCATGATGGATGCTAGTGGGGTGGTCCCTGCGATCGAAGGTGATCGGACAAGCAGACCATGGGTTGAACTTCGGGGCGACAGGTTCCATCGCGTAGACGTCCCTTAGTGCGCGCTTCCGCTCCCTCTTGGGAGTGTGGGTTGCATATATCATGTTTACTGTCTTTACTTGTGGGGGAAACCCCTTCTGTCCCCCTGGGTTCGGCGGCCTGGGCTCCTCCTCGTCATCGCTTTGCAGCCCCTTGTCCTTGTTTTCGGCATTTAACTTGCCGGCCTGCTTGAACACCCAGCAATCTCTGTTGGTGTGATTGGCTGGTTTTCAAGGGTGCCGTGGATTTGACACAACCGATCCAGTATGTGATCCAGACTGGACGGAGCCGGAGTATTTCTTTTGAATGGCTTTTTCCGCTGACCGGATCTAGAGCCTTTGAATCCGGTGTTGACTATCGTATCTTCATTGTTATCACCGTTATTGCGGCGCTTTGGTCTATTACGACGCTGCCTACCGTTAACGTCTTTGGTATCCGAGGTATCCAGATTCCTTGATGTATTGTTGCTGCGAGCCAGCTAGCTGTCCTCGCCCGCGCAAAAGTGGGTCATGAGTGTTGTGAGGGCTGCCATAGATTTCGGCTTCTCCTGGCCGAGGTGGCGGGCGAGCCACTCGTCGCGGATGTTATGTTTTAATGCTGCTAGGGATTCCGCATCCGAACAATCTACGTTTGATTTTTCTTGGTTAGGAACCGTGTCCAAAATTGTCTGGCCGATTCCCCTGGCTGCTGGGTTATGTGGCTCAAGTCATCAGCATCCGGTGGCCGCATGTAAGTGCCCTGGAAGTTGTCAAGAAATGCATCTTCCAAATGCTCCCAACTGCCAACGGAATCTGCTGGCAAGCTGTTCAGCCAATGCCGAGCCGGTCCTCTGAGTTTTAATGGGAGGTACTTGATGGCATGTAGATCGTCACCGTGTGCCATGTGGATGTGAAGGAGGAAATCCTCAATCCATACAGCGGGATCTGTTGTGCCGTCGTATGATTCGATGTTTAGGGTTTGAAACCCTCCGGGAATTCATGATTCATAACTTCATCAGTGAAGCATAGGGGGTGTGCGGCGCCTCTGTGTCGGGCTATATCCCGACGTATTCGTATGAGTCTTGTCCGCTGTATTCGGCTCGGTCGGATTTACTCTTGGTGTATCCGACGCGACGATCATCGTCCCGTGTGCGCGCACGTGTTTGTGTCCCGTATATTGACCTTGCGATTTTTTCCTTACTGTCCAATATGTCTCGCTGGTCCTCTGTGTTATCCCGGGCCGTAGTATTTTTGACTGAGTAGCGATGGGGTGCGGGCTGAACTTTAGGCTGAAACGCCTTACTGACTCGGCCGCGTAGTGGCCGGTCAGCCGCATTGTACATTAGTGTATGAGGTTCCAATGCTTCTTCCTCGAGGTGAGGTAGCAACCTGCGTTTTGTGTAACTCTTGGACGGGCGCTCGAGTTCGTGCTCTTCGGCCGCAAGGACTTCCGTCCACCTGTCTGCTAGCAAGTCTTGATCAGCTTGAAGCTGTTGCTGCTTTTTCTTCAGGCTATTTTCCGTGGCCATAAGCCGGCGCTTGAAGCGCTCTTGCTCGACGGGGTCCTCAGGCATGATAAACTCGTCGTCGCCGAGGCTCGCCTCGTCTTCGGAGAGAGGCATATAATTGTCCTCCTCCGGTTCTCCATCTGCTACCCATTCTAGAGGGCTAGCTTGTTCGTCCTCCGGCTCTACATCGTGCTAGAGGGGATTGTTGTTGTCTTCGGCACTATCCGGATTGTTATTATCTCCTGTGCCGGTATCACTTCTCTTACTGTGGCGGGACTTAGAGCGGCGCCGCTGACGTCGGCGCTTGGGTTGCTTCTTGGAGGGGTCATCCTCCGCTTTCTCCTCGCCATTGGCTTCTTTGGGGGTGTCCACCATATATATATATCATATGATGAGGTAGCGGTCTAGTGCCCCGAGGGCGGTGGATCCTATTCGTCTCCGGCTTCGTCGTCCATACCGTCGAAGTCTTCGGAGCCGAAGTCGAGCATGTCGGTTAAGTCGTCGAAAGTGGCTACTAAGTGGGTGGTGGGTGGGCAGCGAATTTCTTCGTCATCCGCATCCCATTCTGGCTGGACATAGTTCGGCCAAGGTTCTCCTGACAGGGAGAGAGACCTTAATGAATTTAGCACATCTCCAAAAGGTGAGTGCTGAAAGATATCCACGGAGGTGAACTCCATGATCGGCGCCCAGTCGGACTCGACGGGCACGGATACGAGCGGCCCGGAGTCCGTGGCCGAGGATGAATCCAGTGGTTCGGCAACACGGCTCTCGTAAGGGGTGAAGTCAGTATCCGGCTCCATCGCCACTGAGAGTGCGGCCTCCATGGCGGGGTCCATCCCGCCGCTCTCGGATGGTGTGACTTGCTCCAGATTAAAGGCCGGAGTAGCTGCAGACGAGATCTCCCGAACACTGTCCGACGGCAGAGTTACGTCATGCTCTTCGCGACTGCACGGCGCATCTGGCATGGGCTTGAATCCGTCGAAGATCAAGTCTCCGTGGATATCGGCTGTGTAGGTCAAATTTCCAAATCTGACCTGATGGCCAGGGGCGTAGCTCTCAACCTGCTCCAGATGGCCAAGCGAATTGGCCCGTAGTGCAAAGCCGCCGAATATGAAGATTTATCCGGGGATGAAAGCCTCACCCTAGACCGCATCGCTAGCTATGATCGAAGGAGCCATCGAGCCTTATGGTGATGACACAGTGGAACTCTCAATGAAAGCACCAATGTCGGTGTCAACACCAACGGATCTCGGGTACGGGGTCCCGAACTGTGCGTCTAAGGCGGATGGTAACAGGAGGCCGGGGACATGATGTTTTACCCAGGTTCGGGCCCTCTTGATAGAGGTAAAACCCTACGTCCTGCTTGATTGTTCTTGATGATATGGGTATTACAAGAGTAGATCTACCACGAGATCAGAGAGGCTAAACCCTAGAAGCTAGCCTATGGTATGATTGTATGTTGTCCTACAGACCAAAATCCTCCGGTTTATATAGACACCGGAGGAGGCTAGGGTTGCACGAGGTCGGTTACAAAGGAGGAGATATCCATATCCATATTGCCTAGCTTGCCTTCCACGCCAAGTAGAATCCCATCCAGACACGGGACGAAGTTTTCAATCTTGTATCTTCATAGTCCAACAGTCCGGCCAAAGGATATAGTCCGGCTGTCCGGAGACCCCCTAATCCAGGACTCCCTCAACTGGCTTTCCTATGGACCCAATGTGATATTGGATCACTAAACCAAAAATTTCGAGTCTTGGAGCTTTGCGAACACCATTTCTTAGTAGCTTGAGGGGTTCACATCTCCATCAAAATGTTTTACCTGGGGTGAACTTTCTGAAACATACTCGAGGAAAACATTAGTCCAACCATATGTATGTTGATATGAATTACCAAAACCACCAAGGGAGTGATTGTGCTTTCAATCCCCCCTTTTAGGTAATTGATGACAACATACATCAAAGCCTAAAATTAAAAATATGAACAAGAAGTATGTAACAAAGCTTTGGGAGACATGAGACATGTACAAGCTCCCCCTATAACCGTGCATATTTGAATTTTTCCTTTTGAAATGCAAATGATTGACTAGGTAAAGAGACTTTCCATATCACATGCATCTTAGCAGTATGCATAAGAGCACAAGATAGAAATCGAAATATTCATGTGTGCATGACCCTTTCTTGCAAAACAAGTATATACAACAAGCAAGGATCACCATATACATGAGTAAGATGCATACACTTACCTTAAGGTCCTTGAACATTATACCTGAAGAGATAAACTTGATAAAAATGTTAGATAACACAAGAAACTTTGTCCAAGAGAATGCAATAACTTCACGAATACTAGGACTAGGATGACATGCAAGAAGGAGTAGCATCACTAGGTGAATACTTCTTGAAAAGTGACATGTCCTAAGAGATCAACAAAGATTTACAATAAAGTTCAAATGATTTTTCTCCTTTAATCTTGAACTTCCTCTTCCCCGTATTTGAGATTTTAGGCATGGTAGTAGGTAGGGTGAGACACAATCAGAGCATAATAGATCAAACACACTAGAGCACAAAACATAGCACACATAAGATTTATATTCATATGTTTCTCCCCGGTTAGAAACACATGCTTCTCTCTCCTCTAAAAGATATGCTTTGAAGCATTTTTTGTGCAATTATCTTGCTTTAGATAATCCAAAATTTGATGTGCATTTCTCTCCCCCTTTGACATCAATTTCCAAGAGTTTTAGGACTTTTTGTTTTATTGGTCAATAGGAAGGGTTTTGGATCAACACATTTAGCTGAGACAAAGCTGAGAATGTGATTACCCACAAGTATAGGGGACCACAACAGTCTTTAAGGGTAGTATTTCACCCAAATTTATTGATTTGACACAAGGGGAGGCAAAAAAAATTTATGAGCCTTAGCAGTTGAGTTGTCAATTCAACCACACCCGAGAAGTTAATTCTCCGCAGCAAAGCGTTTAGTAGCACATTAGTATGATAGTTTGGTAGTAATAGTAGCAGTAGTAGTAGTAACAATAACATAATAGTAGCATTTTCGTAGTGATTATAACAAAAACAATAGTAGTACCTTAGCAAAGACAATATGAGCAAAGTGTAGGCATTGTATCTGTCGGCGTTCTGGGAACGGGGGTCCCTAGACTTGCCTGCCTGCGGCCTGCGGCGTGGCTCGAGTGGGGGCCCAGTGCGGCCCAGCTTCATCAGCTCAAGCTCAAGACCCTCGCAAGGGGCCAAGCCTTGTGGGGCGGACGACAGGAGGCTAACTCGGGAGTAGCCTCATCAGGCAGGCTCGCGAGGAGGCGGAGAGATCAAGGCAGGGGTGCCTCGCGAGGAGCCCGTGTTGCAAGACATGACAATCGAGATTAGGTGGGCGCCTGGCGGGCGCTGGCCTGCGCAGTGTCCTTGTTTCCCTTTCGGTGCAAAGGGAGCAAGCGCAGGCCAAGGCATCGGGCAAAGGTTACCATTCCGATGCAACGAGACCAAGACCAGCAGAGCGGCAGGACGGAGGTCACCATGGAGCCCTAGACGGCGTCATCACCAGTGCTTTTGGCAGCCGAAGACCACCTTTGGTCAGGATAACTTGTACTAGATGTTCCCCTTCAAAGTGGCAAATTGTTGGCGCCCTTCCCGCTCATTATTTGGGAAGAGGGCCAGGGCCTCTATAAATAGGACTAACCACCAGAAAAAGAGAGGAGGAGAAAAAGAGGAGAAAAGGGGAAAAGAGAGAAGAGAAAGAGACAGGGAGATCCAGACCGAGTAGAACACACCGCACCAGCTCAAGAACACCTCTCGCGAGGCTGTTCTTCCCCCTATATTGTTCATCATCAGCCCCTGAGGCAATCCACCACACCACACACTGGAGTAGGGTATTACACCACATCGGTGGCCCGAACTAGTATAAACCTCGTGTCCCTTGAGTGTTCTTCTTTCCAGCCTAGATTTCTTGCGAGCCATAGAAGCGCGAGTCGGTAGGGGAAAGATCTCCGTGCGCCCCCCAGAGTTCGAACCTTAAGGGTCTGCCGGAACCCGAAATCCGACATTTGGCACGCCAGGTAGGGGTGCGCCGGAATCTTTCTTCCGCTGTTCGCGTGTGATCTTCCGTCGTGTCCATGGCTGACGCTCGTCGGGCTCGCGTCGAGCGCCGGGCTGCTCTCGCCACCCGCGTCGCCCAGACGGCGCCCATCGGCGGATGCCCTTGTCGTTCCCCATCGCCTGCCGCCAACGCCGCCACCGGCCCGGCGGGGAACGAGCAGCGGGCCTTGTCCCAGCATCCTTCAGTACAGCGGGAGGGCCGCACCGCAACCCCGTCACTGACTCCAGCCCGTTCATCGTCCCAAGCCCGTCGCGCCCCACGGACATGCACGCCGCGCTACTCCTGGCAAGAGAGCTCTTGCACTACCGCCCCGTCGACGACCTCTACGAGGACTGGCTCGCCTGCATCACCGAGCTCGTCAGCGCCGCAGGGGGCTCTCCTTTGCCGTCCTTCTCACTGCCTCACCCTCCATTCCGCGCAGGGGGCAAGGATCAGGAGGCG